>NC_086284.1:1610245-1941513 GCF_963924245.1 Chroicocephalus ridibundus
GGAGGAAAAGAGGAGCCCCAGTTAGAGGGCAAATAATAGAAATGCACATTTTTAATACAATTAAGGAGAAGATGGACAACCAAATTGTTCCGGGAACTCAAAACACACCGTCATAGGCTTTAGCTGTTTTCCAAAATCTTGTTTACTTAATATTAAATTAATACAGCAGTATAAATCCTTAAAATGCCGTTGTAGATCCAATGACAGATGAATTTTTCAAAATTTGAATCAAAAGGGATCTCAAAGATCAGATGTTTTCATCCTCAAGTTTATTACTTAATTAGACTGCAATTAAGAATGCTCAAAAGAAAATTAATTTCATATTCCTTTTTTGTTCTTCCTGAGAAATGCTGCCTTTTTCTGTAGTGCCTTCCATTGACACCTAGAGAACTGCTTCTCAACGGGGGCACGTGCGTGCGAGCGTGCGCATCAGTCCCAGTGTTACCCGTGATTCCGAGACCCGGGTGGCAGGTTGCGCAGAGTGTTACTAATGGCCGCTGTGCTGTTCCACTGCAAGGGCACTCTAAGAAGAGGGAAACGCGTGGGTTTAGGCACAGCGTATGGTTTCAATGTGATTTTTGACATTAGTATTTTATATTTTTGAATTACTATTAGCTGTCTATGAATCAAATGTGTCTGAAATAAGGACGTGCGAGAGACTGAAAGCGCCGCAAAAAAATCACCATCGCAGCATCACATCAGCAGGTCACAGTAATAACTTCTGGGTAACTCACCATGTGCTCCCCAAAGACAACCGACAGCATACACACGGAGTAAACCCGCTGTAGATGATCACAGCTTCAACTTCAGCTTAACAAACATGTAACGTAAGCAAAAGCTTCTTACACACCCGAAGAGAAACGCACGGATATTGGGTAAGAAACCCCAGTCATGTAGTCCTGGCGCTTTCCAAGTCTTCAGTCATTAAAACAAACTCAAGCACTCAGTAACACAACGAAAACATTTCTGATAATGGTCACGAGAAGTCAATGGGTTTCCAGTAGGACGTTAGCCTGTATTATTTTAATAGAAATATTACTACTCACGAGCCTGGGACCGCCTGGGGGGTTGTGCTGATTGAACTGGACCTGACACTGCCTTGTCACCAGCTCACAGCACGCACACCACAGTGAAAACTGTCACACTCCTACCAGGAGCCACAAATAACGCTCCAAACGTCTTTAAAAGACTGGAAAGTTTAGCTGCCGACATAAGGCTCACCCTTTGTACCCGTGAGAAGAGGTGCATCAGCAAGAAGTTACCAGTAACCCGTCGGTCTGTGTCAGAGAGGGACAGCAGAGGAGCTGTTAAATCCCGACTTCGTTAAGCCAGCTTTGGAAGGCGACAAATGCAGAAAACCAAACCAGTGATTCCTTGTAGCTGGGTCTAAAATTTAACTTCTCAAAAGGACGGGGACTAATCAAATCAGTTTTTTGCCTTGATTTATCAACTATCCTTTCCAAAATTAAAAGAATAAACTTGAAACAGAATCCCAGAAAGCAGCTTTCCCATTTATTTCTACATTCTGGTTTCAAGCATTTTATTCATTTGGTTTTTCCTCAAGTACTATAGGCAGTTACCTATTTATTTAGTTCTTCACGCAGCAACGGAGAGAGAAATTTCCTAACCCAAAAATGAATAATTGGAAAAAACCCTTAAGCTACTTGGTATTTCCATCGTACAACTGATGAGATTTCAAGACTGAGAAGATTTCAAAGAACCTTCTACGGCAGCTGGTAAATAAAGGTCTGGGCTACAATCATATGCTTTTTTCTTTCTTTCTACAAGAGACCTTGCACTCCCAGAATAAATGCCTACAAGCATGTACTAGAGACCCAGTACAGGATGACTACCATGCATGTTTTCGTTGCATTAAATCACAAAGGTGTTCCAGACATTCCTTAGCACGTCATCTCCCTCTTAGGACCGATCTTTGTTGCTTCAGGGACATGTTATGTATTATGTGTTACGTATTTCGCTAGCAGTCCTTCCTCATGAATTCTACCGCTAAATCCAATTTGCTGTTCTCTGGCACCTGGGTGACAGACACAAAACGTAACACTTCTAATGGGTTCTCTTTAAGGAGGGATGGTTCACTCCTTATTCAGGAACAATCCCTGCAAGCAACAGAAATTTGATTATTTTAAAAAAATCTAATACAAATACTGAAATGTATAGGTTAGTTTGATGCCTCCCATTTCGCCTCCACTTACAAATGTTCGCCCACTTGAGCGGTCCTCCTGAGCTCAGAACCATAATTACGCTTCCACTTCCATCACAAGCTATAGAGAATAACCCCATAACACCACAGAAGATAGGAACAGAAGAAGTTTCATATAGTCCATTCTCCATCAAACACAAGGACCACGGCTCTGCCATTCGTGTCCAACCTGGTCTTCCACGATGGACACTGCAATGATGGAATCTCCCTGTCTGTGAACAAACTATCCCACTGCTTAGCAAGCCTTAACATAAGAAAGTTTATCCAATATAATTATTTCCAACCCGCATCTACCTTGCTTCAATTTTAGTCTATTATTCCTTTTACTTTTCACGCAAGAGAGAATTCACTATTCTTTTCCTCATTAGAGGAGTACTGCATACATGAGAAGACTACTATCAGTCTAGTCTTTTTCCAGACTCAACAAAACATTTCAAGTAATTTCAGGTTCCTCAAAGATTACGGTCTATAAACATCTGATCATTCTCATTCTGCTCTGGGCTCTGCACAATTTGTCCACGTATAGATTGAATTTTGTTACTCCAGCTGACGTTATCGACACTAAGGAGGAGGGCAATGGTAACTTCATGTGCTTTGCATGCTGTATTCTTATTTATATCATAGAATCACAGAACGGTTCGGGTTGGAAGGGACCTTAAAAGTCATCTAGTGCCACCCCCTGCCCTGGGCAGGGACACCTCCCACCAGCCCAGGCTGCTCCCAGCCCCGTCCAGCCTGGCCTTGAACCCCTCCAGGGATGGGGCAGCCACAGCTTCTCTGGGCAACCTGTTCCAGTTATATATAACATATAATATATATAAAAAATAGATATAAAATATATAATATATAATATACCCAATTACAATTGTTTTTTTCCACATCCCAATACTCTGACGCATGTTCAGGTTGTAGTCTATCTCCTAAGCCCTGCTATGAAGAGCTGTGACCTAGGAAGTGGCTCCAAATTCTCTGTCTGTACAGTTAGTTCTTTCTTCCGAAGTGCAGAACCTTCCATCAAATCCATCCTACATTTTGGGAATGCTTCTCCAATTTACCAAACTGTTTTGAATGGCGCACTCATTAAATCTGTGAATAAAACCAGACATCTCAGCAGACGGGCTGGGTGTCATTGTTGAACAACTTTATTAACGACAAGGATGACGACTTAGAGATATTAAGTACGTGGATGGAACCAATTATCCCTGGACGATACTTCCACTCTGATAGTAAACTCAGTACTTGGGTTTTTCGGCCACTTTTAAGTAAGAGGTTTTTTTCTCCAGCATACTTTGAGGTCTTGCTTATGAGAATGTCACATGAGAGTCTGCCTAAAGACTTACTGAAGATATACGATATCCTCTATTACTTCTGAATCAACGAAGCCTCTTATCTTCACAGAAGGAAGCCAGATTGACTTGACACAATTCGTTCTTGACCAGGAACTGTGCATGCTGTTATTCAACTCCTTGTTCCTTCTAAGTGTCTTCAAAGAGTGTGTCTGAGGAATTACCTCAGAATTTTTTGGCATCTGCATGATCCTGGGCTAAACACTACTTTAATGTTTCATCGAAAAAAATTGAATATGCTTTCATTCAAATTTATACAGGAAAAAAAATAATCACTCACAGTATCCTGACATAGCAGAAAATTACTATTTAAAACACCTAAGATATTCTTCCAACTTTAAAAACCATAAATTTTAACCTAAAATGCATTATTTCTTACTTTTTAGAGCAAAATCTGAGCTATGCATACGACTGTTTTAACTTAATGTTTCTTCAGGTTTTTCCTCGCTTACTATTTACTTATTCTCTTATTCACACCATAAGTGAAATTCAAGTTTCTTAAAAATCCAATTTGCATTGACTTTTGGAAGCACAGTTTCACCTGATGATCAGAGCCATGGTTTGGCATTAACGTTAGCAAGCGCAGAGTCACCTTCTGAACCTCAGTTTGCTACAAATCTGGTTAGTTTGGGGCAAGGATTATTTAGGCTAAAAATACAAGACTAGAAACCTTTCCTCACTATGGTTTTAGCCCAGATATCAAACAGACGAAAGAGAATAAAGAATGTCTCATTCTTCATGATACTTGAAATGGCCCATAAAGTCTCAGTTTCACAGAAGAGCTGGTTTTTCACAGCAGTTTCTTTCTCTGTGAAATTGAGACTTTACGAACTGAAGCATGTCTGTGAAAATCATCTATGACATAATTTATACTCTTCTAACCAAAAAAATGTATAAGCAGGAGGCAGGATGAAGAAGAATGATGTAATTCAATGTTTATAAAGTAGCAGACATTTGACAGGCTTCAAATTATGCCCAGGATACACTGATTGATACCATTATCCGTTAGAGTGTTTTCCCTGACATTTTATCTTAGGGCCAAAAGCCAAAAGAAAGACCACAAGCATCTAACCACAAAGTAGCTCTTATTTTCCTATTCTAGTCGGCAATTAGCTCACAGGAACAGAATTCCAAGTATTTCCAATGCCTGTAGTTAAAAATATGCTTGTTTCTAAAATAAAATATAAATGTCATATGTTAAAAGCCATATTTGGGACTGCACTCTGCAGCCTACAAATATATATTCAAGTTGGGCAGTAGTTACATGTAAAATACTTAATTGTGTGCAACCCTTACATACACAGAAAGGCTATTTATTTTAAAAATACATACCAAAACATGTAGATTCTAATGTAATGTGATTGCCTTCCGCTTTTCATGAAATGGAGATTTTCTGCCCTGACTGCTATCAAATCAGAAACGCGCGATGGGTGCGAGTTACCGCTTTAGGACGTGAATTTCACGACCACGCCGGTGTCCCAAGAACTGCCGCTCAGTTTCTCCTTCTACAAAGGATCGTAGCAACCAAATAAAGACAGGTAACATTCACAGGACAAGCAGCAATTTCTGAAATCTAATCCATCCTCCACACATTATGATTTATTTCTGGGTGTGACTCTCCTTTCCTAAATGCATTTTGTAAATAAACAGATTGTTCTCAAAATTTTTGTAACTGCTGCTCAAAGGGATCTCTTCTTTCTTTCCCTAACGTCAGGAGGATTTTGTTTTTCTAAATTAAATAAGCAACTACACAGATTATATCCCTCAGCTCAGCAAAACGAGATAACTATTTTTAAGAGAGCAGCAGCAAAAACAGGAAGGACTGACAGGAAACAGTTGGGAAAAGAAAGTAAGCCAAGGAGCTGGGAGAGTAAAGAAAACAAGAGAAATAAGAGCACAAAAGCATTAAATCAACTTCACTTTCACCATCTTACAAACGTACATCTCAAATCCTAATTGACATGTGAAGTTCCCCAGGAAAACATTGCATAAGGTGATGACAAAAAGGAAAAAATAAATTTTCGCAGTTGCACAATCTGTTTGTTGTTCAGCTCTTTTTCTTTCCCTATTCTCTTTTGAAAATTGGTGAAAAAGAAAGGAGTATGTTAGGAAACTGAAATTCATGTCTCCACTCTCTCAGAAAGCCAGAATATAATAAAAGTATCCCATTCTGCTGAAAAAGGAAATGAAGAAAACATCTATTGAGTTGGTGTTTATTTGGCTTAAAGCTCTGCCTCGTTACACCGTTGCTTATGAACTTCTTCCTTCCTTAATTCTCTGACAGCAATTCTGTACCATGCCCCGCTTTTTAAAGTTAAATGATGTCCTGTCACAGGCATGCAGGAGAGACAGCCCTGTGATTTGGGAACTGGACTGGAGCTCTATGGCTCAGAGGCATCCCCACCACAAATCCTGTCTCCGACCTTCTGCAGGCTACTTAACTCTTCCCCATAGTACTCCATCTGTAAAATGGAAAGTGCCCCAAAAGCATGGGAAAGGGTAAGTCAATCAGCTGCCAAACCTTTACTATATAATGTTCACACAAGAAAAATCTCCCAGAAAAATAGTTCTAAATACGGAAGGAAAAAAATAACTTTCTATAACGTTTGGCGATAAACATAGGCAGTTTTGAAATCCTGCAAAAGTAAAACCCAGTCCCTACACCCTGTGAATGGATCTTTTTATCACCAGGATTAAAGCAGCCGGAAATCTCGACTGCGCCGTGGTTCCACTCGCAGACCTTGACACTTTAATGCCGGGATCAAAGGGAGAAATCGAATCTGTGAAGCTCAATTGCTTTCTCATCATCTGACTTGTAACACCAGCCTTGTTCTGCCCGCTGCCTCGGGAGCCGCACGGGGGGCACTGCCAGCGATCCCAGCCCCGCAGAAGGCATTCCAGGGCGGCCGGGACACCGAGGTCCCCGGCGGCCACAAGCAGTTTATTCTCAAAGCCTGAGAACCAGAAGCTCTTTCCCCTCTTCTATTTTGCGTTTAAGGATGACAGGAAGATGATCAACAGCCAAAGCCCAGACACATCAATACGCTCGCAGGACAAAAGCCCTTTGTGATTGACAGACGAAACCTAAAGAAGGGGAGGAGACCCCCTTTTTCTTCCTTCGCGGGGGTGGCTCCGGAGAGAGACGCCTGAAATTTCAGCCCTCAAAAGCTTCTCCTGTTACCACCAGATCACCTTGCAGGTAAACACCTTCCCGGTTCATTGAGTCACTGTTACGTATCTGAAAAAGAATCTCCGCTGAAAAGTGATAATGGTGGAAAAATACTCCCTATTGTACGGCCGTAATTCTCGCACCCCTTGTCTGCAGGTAATGCGTTTCCTCTCTCGAGGAGGCTGCGCAACTGGATCCAACTACATGTAAAGCAATCTGTTAAAACGAGGACAAGATTAATGTTGGAAAGAACGGGTTTAAATAAATTCCAGGAGCCTATGTACCATATGTCTAGAAGTGACCACACAAGGAAGACTGAACTTAATCTCTTCATATTACATTCAAAAGTTAGTATTTTCTATGAAAGAGTAAACTTATTCATTTAAAAAATCATAGAATCACAGAATCTTCATGGTTGGAAAGGACCTTTGAGATCATCGAGTCCAACCCAACAACCTACAGTCTCTGCCACTAGAGCATGCCCTGAAGTGCCACATCTAGACGTTTCTTAAACACCTCTAGGCATGGTGACTCAACCCCCTCCCTGGGCAGGCTGTCCCAGTGCCTGACCACTCCTGCAGTAAAGTAATTCTTCCGAATATCTAACCTAAACCTGCCCTGCTGCAACTTCAGACCATTTCCTCTGGTCCTGTCATTATCCACCAGGGAGAAGAGGCCAACCCCCACCTCTCTGCACCCTCCTTTCAGGGAGTTGTAGAGGGCAATGAGGTCTCCCCTCAGCCTCCTCTTCTCCAAGCTGAACATGCCCAGCTCCCTCAGCCTCTCCTCACATGCCCTGGTCTCCAGACCCCTCATGCAATGAATGAAATGCAATACTACGAACTATCTGCAATAACTGGTGTTCCATTTTAACTCCTAAAGAAACTAATTATTTCTATAGACTATTTAGTTACATTTTTTAATACCGTATACACAATACTAAAATCCCTATTTAGTTATTTTGTACCGTGCAAACTGGCACATGTAGCATGCACAGCGGCAATGGAAAAACATACAATACTTTTATTGAAATGTATTCCTTTCTTCCCATATAGTGGTAAAATCATTTGTACTACTTAACCCGTGGGAAACAACAAAACGAGCCACCTGAGTTTAGTGCAAAAGCGGTTTTGTTTCTGTTTAAAAGCAGTGAAGCCCAACAAAAGGGAAGTCACCCACGTTAAGAGTGTCTTCTTGACTTTTCACGTGTTATTACTGAGGAACAGCCATATCGGCGTACCTACCATATCATATAGGAACGGCCATATCGGCGTACCTACCATATCATATAGGAGCGGCCATGTCGGCGTACCTACCATATCATATAGGAACAGCCATGTCGGCGTACCTACCATATCATATAGGAACGGCCATATCGGCGTACCTACCATATCATATAGGAACGGCCATATCGGCGTACCTACCATATCATATAGGAGCGGCCATGTCGGCGTACCTACCATATCATATAGGAACAGCCATATCGGCGTACCTACCATATCATATAGGAACAGCCATATCGGCGTACCTACCATATCATATAGGAGCGGCCATGTCGGCGTACCTACCATATCATATAGGAACAGCCATGTCGGCGTACCTACCATATCATATAGGAACAGCCATATCGGCGTACCTACCATATCATATAGGCACAGCCATGTCAGCGTATCTACCATATCATATAGGAACAGCCATGTCAGCGTATCTACCATATCATATAGGAACAGCCATATCGGCGTACCTACCATATCATATAGGAGCGGCCATGTCGGCGTACCTACCATATCATATAGGCACAGCCATGTCGGTGTACCTACCATATCATATAGGAACAGCCATGTCAGCGTATCTACCATATCATATAGGAACAGCCATATCGGCGTACCTACCATATCATATAGGAACGGCCATATCGGCGTATCTATCATATCCTATAGGAACAGCCATGTCGGCGTACCTACCATATCATATAGGAACGGCCATATCGGCGTACCTACCATATCATATAGGAGCGGCCATGTCGGCGTACCTACCATATCATATAGGAACAGCCATATCGGCGTACCTACCATATCATATAGGAACAGCCATATCGGCGTACCTACCATATCATATAGGAACGGCCATATCGGCGTACCTACCATATCATATAGGAGCGGCCATGTCGGCGTACCTACCATATCATATAGGAACAGCCATATCGGCGTACCTACCATATCATATAGGAACAGCCATATCGGCGTACCTACCATATCATATAGGAGCGGCCATGTCGGCGTACCTACCATATCATATAGGAACAGCCATGTCGGCGTACCTACCATATCATATAGGAACAGCCATATCGGCGTACCTACCATATCATATAGGCACAGCCATGTCAGCGTATCTACCATATCATATAGGAACAGCCATGTCAGCGTATCTACCATATCATATAGGAACAGCCATATCGGCGTACCTACCATATCATATAGGAGCGGCCATGTCGGCGTACCTACCATATCATATAGGCACAGCCATGTCGGCGTACCTACCATATCATATAGGAACAGCCATATCGGCGTACCTACCATATCATATAGGAACAGCCATGTCAGCGTATCTACCATATCATATAGGAACAGCCATGTCAGCGTATCTACCATATCATATAGGAACAGCCATATCGGCGTATCTACCATATCATATAGGAACAGCCATATCGGCGTACCTACCATATCATATAGGAACAGCCATATCGGCGTACCTACCATATCGTATAGGAACAGCCATATCAGCGTACCTACCATATCGTATAGGAACAGCCATATCGGCGTACCTACCATATCATATAGGCACAGCCATATCGGCGTACCTACCATATCATATAGGCACAGCCATATCGGCGTATCTATCATATCATATAGGAACAGCCATATCGGCGTATCTGTCATATCATATAGGAACGGCCATATCGGCGTACCTACCATATCATATAGGAACAGCCATATCGGCGTACCTACCATATCGTATAGGAACAGCCATATCGGCGTATCTACCATATCGTATAGGAACAGCCATATCGGCGTATCTACCATATCATATAGGAACAGCCATATCGGCGTATCTCAATATGAAAAGCTGCAACCACAAAAAAAGCTGGGAGGGACGGGAATTAGACAGAACAGCATTTCCTCCGCTCACCGGCAGCCGAGGAAGTCTACTCCGCAGCCTTTCTGCGCACTGGAGGATCGGGAGCAGCGTGATTTAACCAGGGGAAAACAACAAGCCAGCCCGACTTCAGCCCACGCAGTTAATATTCCCCAGTTGGATCTAATCTAACCACGGCTTATACCTTCAACAACTAGTTTGAAGACAAGACTATAACACAGCAATAAAATACGTGCCTACTTATTTCCATCCACTGTCACCTTTTCAACTTGAAAGACGAAGCCAAAAATAGTATGAACTGGGACTGGAAAACCTCCTGTAACAAGAAAGGTGGTTCGAGGGATTTGAGGCCGTCTCCATCTTTTTTAAAAGAAAAGCCAAGAGGACAATGATCACCTTTGTTCTGGGGTATCATTTGAGCATATTAAAGGTTTAGGTAATGCTTAGGTATATAAAAACGGAGTTGAAGACACAGAGTGCTGCAAGAGCATATAATGTTTCTCTATTAGATCAAGAGGGAGGAAAAAAAAAGGGGGGGGGAAACGACCTGGTGACTCGTAAATTAGGTACCTGGATGATCCAATACAGCTTTAAATAAGTGCTCTCTCTGAAGAGCCGCAGTAAAACCGAAGACGTGAAGCTGCACGACAGCCTTAATAATGCAACCACCCGTGTTCTCCCACTCCTTCTGCGACAGCTGGTTCACGGCTGGTGGGAACCCTCTCCCGCGTGGCCTTTTACACCTTCACTGCGGACACCGTCCTGTCTCCCCTCCGTGCATTCCTCTGGTCAAGCCGCGTCTCTGGTAACGAGAGCAGGCAAAGGAGCAGCAGCCAGTTTTGGCACTTGGCGTAGCCCATCAGCCATCCTCGGGTGTATGCAGAGGCAAAGGGGCGAGAGGGATTCAGAAAAGAAAAGGTTTGGAATGGAGAGGAGCATCCCTTTCCCCACCGCCTCCTCCCGGCCCCTTCCCTCGCGGCAGCTCCCAGCGCCGCTGCCGGCAGCTGGCATGGGGAGAGCCGCACAAGTCACCCGTCTCCGCGGATAACAACACCGCTGCTGTGGTAGGCTCAGTCTCACCTTTCCTGTCCCCTCGCCCGCTTTTCAGGAGACACTGCGGAGCTGACGGCTGGGACGGGGCCGGCAGAGACGGGCACTGGGCACGGGCACGGCCCCGCACCGGGACGGCACCAGGGAACGGCGGCTCTGATTTTTAAGAGATGCTTCTCTCCTCCTAAAACTTACTATCAAAAGGAGCGTTTGAGATATCGTAGAGGTATTTATGCTCATCCCTTTGAACACCTAAATCCTACCACGCAGATGCTGAGGTTTGTTTTCGCTCTCTGGGATGCACACAGACGCGGCTCCGACACCTCTTACCGGAGACACACGTGGGCTCCTCGACGCCGCCTGGCCTGGCACCACCGCCAAACCGCGGCTGACAGCAAAATAACGGGAGCGAGGAATATAAACCCATGTGGCAGGCATTTCCTCGGAAAAAACTGTCAATCCAACAGACATTGAGCGATTAACTGTTAGGGGTTTGGACTAGATGATCGCTAAAGGTTCCTTCCAAGCCCTACAATTCTGTGATCCGTGAGCTACCATCATCAAGACACCGTAAGTCTTCTCTTGGGACACTCTCGGGAAAGCAGTCCGCTAACTCCCGGTGCCTCAAGGCTAGTAAGTTCCAGTAACATTTCAGCATCACAGACATGCAGATTCAGAAGGTAAACTCGAATAGTAAATGTTACATTCTAATCCCTAAACTTACTAGGTTGTTATCACATACTTTTCAAGAAAAATTCATACGGCACCAGGAAAAAAGCATATTGACTAGACAGTATTTGACAGGTGTCTAATTCAAAGGAATACTTTAAACACGATTCTCAAATTGGGAAAAAAAAAAAGACAGACATAGGTGAATATTACCAAAATTCAGTAGCAAGTCCATGATAACATGGTTGTGTGTTTTTTGAAAGATAAAAATAAAACAAAAGCAAATTTAAATTGCCTTCTCAATTCATGAGAGGCATCTCTAGGATGCATCTGAAGTAGAAATGGTTTCTCCTCTTACTCTTGACTAGGATCTAGAGAAATTACAAAGTCCACCGCAGTTTTATACTTTATATTCCTGTACAAATTAAATGAATTTTATTTAGAATTCAGAAAGAGGCTTTCAAATATTTGACATAATTTTTCCATGTAGGAAAGCACTAATTCTATGATGTCTTTTTCCTGTCATTCCCATTCCCCTGGCTTTGGTCATAACTCAGAAAAATCAATACTTAAGTATATAATTTTATACATATATATGTCCCCTTCCTTTTTTGCTCTTATTAGCAGAATTTTTCATATTAAAGCCAAAAAATGTTCATGAAATAGAAGGCTAATACAAGCCGTGTATGCAGAACAAGTTAGAAAAACCACGGAAAAATCACGGACGCGTGATCTCTCAGCATTTCATGAATTCTTACCACTTATCACCTCTCAGAACTATTTTAATATGGTTTCGAGGTAAATTTAAGGAAAGACATTAGCTTAGATTTATCCCACCTAGATTTATGCAAGTGAGCTTGGGGCCCAGCCACCTCTATCACCAGCTAGAGAGAGACAACTCTGCAACATCCGTGAAGCCCACACAAGATGGGAAGTGCCCTCTTGATTTGCCATCTTTTTCCTCATATTTCCTAACCTAAACATATGAGACGGGTGCCTAAAACTGAAGATGAATTTTGAAAACCTGTTTACAACAGGAACCACAGACACGCCGAAGATCACATTGCTGTAAGGTTCTCTTTAACGCTGCACTGGAAATCAGAATTTATTTCTTTTAATTGTATGGATACCAGTATTGTCCCATTCCTCCCACACTACGGAAATGAACACGGGAGAAACAGTCATTTGTACTTGCAAATATAAGAATACAGAAACAGAAAAACTGTGATTTGCCCATGGACGTCCTACAGCAGCCACCACAGATTAAAGGAGGTGCAAGGACATCGTCAGGAGATGCTCCTGAACCTACTGACCATGCCCACCATGTCCTGCTGCACACCACAACTTTGCGCCCTATTATATATTTTCTTTGTAATGCTTTTAAGTCTAGAAATTATTCTTACCTGTACGAAAAATATGTCAAATTTTTGCACTTCAAATATACGCTTAAGGCTTATCTTTAACTCTGCTACCTCCTTTTTAAGACAGAGGCAGACGCACCACGGGAGCTTGGGGAGATCAGGCTCCCTCCACGGTGAATGCAGAGAGCGCCAGGACCAGAGCTCGGCAAAACTCGGCAGCAACTTCCAACCAAAACCCAAACAACGCTACATGACGCTGCAAGGTTTAAGGGACAAAAAAAAAGAAAAAGCCAAGCCTGGTAAAAGAGTATGAGAGAGAGAAAAAAACCCCAAATGCTCCAG
Organism: Chroicocephalus ridibundus; assembly: GCF_963924245.1. Classification (NCBI taxonomy): domain Eukaryota; kingdom Metazoa; phylum Chordata; class Aves; order Charadriiformes; family Laridae; genus Chroicocephalus; species Chroicocephalus ridibundus. Next base: position 1,623,560 of record NC_086284.1, read on the forward strand.
GAAAATAAAGAAGTAAAAATACTTTTTCAGCTTCTATTCTATTGGTGTATAAACAGAAGACAGACCATCTGACCTTTCTACCCACACATTTATACCTGGGCTGAGCACATGTGACCCTCAAGGCCGTGCCCTGCCAGAGAAGGGCCAGCGGTGACCTCCGAGGTTATCTGCTCATCCGCAGCCCCCTCCTGAAATGCCGCGTTTTACTTCTGCTCACACTAAATAAAATCAACTGATATTTACAGCGTTTCTTAGGAGACTGCCTGTTTTCACCTACCCACCAGGTCACCCAAAGTACCTAAGAAATCAAGTTTCACGACAGTTACCAAAACAATGCTAACTTTGAGAGGTTTATATAAGGACAGCAAAAAACGTATATAAACACGGAAAAAAATTCTCACCGGCTTTTTTCTTCTGATTATTACCTTGTAATTCAATAGCAGAGGACTTTTAATGTGCTCCCATAACTCTACAGCAAATGTAAAAGATTTAAAAATAATCTTTATAAGACAGAGGGAGAGTATTTGATATTAAATCCATATAACAGTAACTCTGACTACTAAGTTTGCTCATTCTACAGTAAAAGAGCAAGTAGAATTAAAAGGCAAAAATATCTTTCAAGTAGTTGCTTCTGTACAAAAGGGAGCTTCGGTGACTAAACGAGAGACTGATACGGCACCGGTACCACACGTATTTAAAGGAAAATAAAGGCACTTTGAAATATCATGTCGAAAGTACTGAATAAATTACAGGATACGTGTCTCACGGGGAAAGAAGAGTAAATAGCTGTAATTTGGGAAGCTAGAATTTCATTAATGAGATAAAGGGCTCTGCAAACAAAAGGACCTTTCTTAAAGGTTTTCAGTGACTTTACACAAGTTTCAATATTCCATCTTAATGGCAGTATATGACAGTAGATGTTCTTTCATTATATTTTTCATGATCCATTTTGAATCACTAGATAATACGTAATGATAGTAAGAGACCAGGAGCCTTGTGTCGTGAGCTACCCAAACCCCGAGTTACGAAAACCACCACGTTCTGCTCTGAGAAATCACAGCAACTGTCTGAAATCATTGTTTCAGAGAACAACATGTTAACACCTATCTCTACAGAAGGCAGACTCCATCCTCAACTTATGATCAGTCAATCGTCAGAAACATCCAGCTTCCCATAATAGCTGGTTTCAGCTCGTACGTGGGGCTTTCCTTTCTAGGGTTCAGAACAGATGAATTAACATATGCCTATTATAAACCGGGAGTATATAGTCTAAGGATTAACTACTATAGCAACCAGTGCCGTCGTCTGCCAACACGTATTCACACAAATTGCTGGATTTCCTAAATTTATGTGGCTCGGATTTATATGTAGGTGTTCATTTATTGTGCGGAGATTGCAAGTTTTCTATTACGTGGATTTCTTCAAATACGCACCACCACTGCATCACCCTTCCAAAAAACCCCACTGTAAAACTCAACATAAAACTGCTACTAAAATAACATTAATTAAACTGTATTTTACAAATATTTATTTTATGCATATGAGATTTCTGCTGCTTGTTCATTTTACTCTATTCAATTATTCTGAATCAGTATTCTGGACAGAAAGTACCATGAATTATTTGAACTGAAATAAGATGACATGAAGTCATGGTATAATCAAAAACTTTCCTCCCATAACCTTAATTCCATGCAAACTGCAATTTTATTTTTTTTTTTAAATAGAAGCATTAAAGAGAAGTGTGCTTTTGTATCAAGACACTTCAAAAAACGGTGCATTTGTAACCAAATCACACATGACACCATATGACATGACAAGCGACATTTTTTTGAGGAAGTGATGAGTATTAAGTTCCCAGTGGAGCTCAGTGTCACTGGAAAAGGAATTCCTAAAGATATGGGAATGTTCCTCTCTCCAGACACACTTCTGTACGTAAGTTTTTGAGGAAAAAAAAAGGTGGAAAGGGAAAGAATCCTGTTTCAACTGTGGTTACCTACACGGGTGCATTAAACACACCTTATGGAGACGGCACTACCCAAGTTACCGTACACCACAGTTATCCACGAGTGCGTGACGCATCATTTCATCACTTCCACTGCAGCTGAGCAGAGCACTCTGAGACAAAACAGAGGCATAAGTTAGCAGAAAAGAACCAGAAAAAGAGGATGGAAAAAAGAAAAAAAAAAAGGGAAGAAAAAAAAAGAGACACTAAAATATGCTTCCTCTGTCTGTAAATATAACATTGCTGCTTGTAAACCTATCATCTGCATTGCAGCTGCTATTTTCCTAGTATTTTCTTCTATTTTTTCTCCTGTCTGCTGACTTGATCTTATTTTTTCCCCCTCTTCATCACTCTCTCCTTCCCTGTTCCTACTGTCTTCCCTTCTCTATTGCTCTTCTGAATTTACCTTTCATTCTGACTCCCTTCTTCTCACGTTACCTATTCTGCAGTAACTATTCCTGGTTTTTCTTCTACCACGTTCTGTAACCTCCCTTCTTAGCTCTTGAGATTTGGCGCCTTCTTCGTCTTGTTGTCCCGTAGCAGATGCAATAACGTTTGAACAGTCCAACAGAATTTGGGGGAAACCCCAGGGATAAATATCAAGGCTGCTTGACAAAGCTTTCAACTAGCGCAGAACATCTGCCATGGGGATGGGCTGGGAGGAGCAGGGGTAGCAAGTCAACACGATGTGAGGACAAAGCCTTCCAACAGAGAGTAAAAGGCATTCATTTTACAATTGGAGAAACCTTTTATTTACCAAATGATAGGAAGATTACCTGAATACTTCCATTTTTTTTTAATAACGAACTCCTCAGATCCATTACAGAGGCTTCTGAACCTTCCTCCTGCTTTGGAGGCAGAGATCAGATGCGTTGATGGGGTTGGCAATCAGAGAGAAACATCAGCGAATTACAACTGCCTGGCCAAAGGACCAGCACAGAATTTGTTTTGAAAACAATTCAAGAGAGACATTACGATGAGAAAATTCGTTATTCTAGAAAAGGAAACAACTCAAAGAAATCGAGAAGAACTTGCCTATACTTCCACAGACCAGGAGTCATACACCTGTTGCAGCCCTATTTCCTAACGGTGTGGGTAGGAGAACACCCACACCAAGGGAGAGGTACCATCGTGTTACAGTCTTGTGCCATATTGGTTTTGTTCTCTTTTAGTGGGTAACTGTAAACCAGAGCGCTTGCCTTCCAGAAGCAACACCGAGCAAGCTCAACTTAACATGGCAACCTGAAAGACATCCTGAAAGTTGTGGGATATACAGAATATACCTTCATTCTGCCACGAAGACGACAGTTTTGAACTTTCCGACCCAAATTGCTCTTCATCTCCTAGGCTCAGCAAAGCTCACGCTGGTACGCACTCACTTTAAAACGACGAAAGTCCACGTGAATGCCGAAGAGCATCTCTGTTTCACAGGCCCACCCCAATCGCCACCCCAATGGCAGCGACTGCGCATGGCGGTACGAGCTCTGCAAGGAAAACGCTCCAGCTCAAAACTACACAGAGCAAAACCAGCGGCTACATCCAGTTAACCCTGGAGCCACCAGGAATGCTGGTGCCAACCAGAGCGACCGACTGGGGACATCAATCACTTTTAAGTTCAGAAAACTTAACAATAACCTCAGGTAAGGCAATTTATAGGAACCCAGAAAATAAAGACTACTTCGCTTTTATTCCTTGTGTCATTTGACTCTCAAGCGTCTCTCGTATTTTGGTAGCTATGCTGACATTAAGTCTCGTTTCAGAAGGGTTTTAAGCTTCAGATTACACCGTTTAGAAATTATCTCTAATGACGAAAGGGTTTACATATGATCTTGGTGACCAGAAGTGCTACTGCTCTCAGCACCTGTTAGAACATTGTGGCGGGATGGAGAGGACAAAAAGCCACCTCTGAGAGCGTCAATAAATGCTTGTATGCCGTGAACAGCATTTCACAGTCGATGGGAAAATATTCTACAAGCCAAGCAGATCTGACTTTGAATAAGGTATTCTTCTGAGACTTTTCCGAAGGTACTGTAATTCTAGTACGATTTTGTCAGTTTGATCCGCTTATGATTAGGAAAAGGAAGAAGTGATTTTGAGTCATCAAACAGAGGAAATGCAGTTTAGCAACTCTCCCGATTCTTTTCTGTTTTAGATAACAATGGAGACGGGAAGATTGCCTCCCTCTGGGCTCTGGACAGATCCACAGAGGATTCCTCCGGGGGTTGTCCAAAATCTTACGGAAAGGAATCAATGATGAATTAACATATAGGGTAAGACAACGACCAACTCACAATCCCAGTCCAGACAAACTCAACAAAAACTTTGAGGACTGATGGAGCGACCTCGTCTGTCTTCTCCCTGGGTAGCTGTTCCTCTCCTACTAAATTTCCACGACTAGATATCCTGGAAGAACACTTTAATTCAGTGTGGTAGAAGAGTCACATTTCTCCCTCTATGAATTTTCAGAGATGCCCCTGGACTGCTGACGTGTTCCCTGCCCTCCTGTCCCCACTCCATACATTTTACAAGACATGGCAATTTCTACAGCACCCAGCTGTAATTTGGCATTTTTTCCAGGTACACCTTGCAAGTTGCATTCAACAATGCACGGCGAGGTTCTCCTCCTCCAAAGACTTCACTGGCCACTGTCTTTGATAGCTTATTCCACGTGATATTTCACAGTGTGACAGTCACTGATGCGCATCAAAAAGTGGAGGAGACTGAGGAAGTCCAATATTCCTTTCCCTAAGTGGTAATACCTGTATTATACACAATCTGTTCCTACGGATCTGGAAAGATAGATAATCCGTAGCCTCGCCAGGGAGTCTTTTCTCTGCTTCTTTCTTAAGATTTCCTGCCTCACTGTCTAAGTGAGCTCATCCATGCTGCAATTTATTACCGTAAGAAGAAATGTCTTCCTGTGTTATCTCTTATCCTTTCTATCACAGCCGGTGAGAACAGACTATTTATTCTCTTCCTCTTTTCAGCAGTCTTGTAAGCACATGGAGACAGTTATTCCATCCCTTATTTATTTTTTTTTAAAAAGTAAACAACCGCAATCCATCCTTTTTAAATAAACCACGTTTTCCAAACTCCAGATCACTGGAGGAAAAACTCTGAGGTTTCTCTGCCTCTTCTGTACTCTTCTTAGCGTGTAATAATCAAACAGGACACAAAAATGCACTGAGGACTTCTTAAACTTTAAGTACAACAAAAAGACGATTTTATGTACCTCTCAAGCTCTACGCATCCCATCACGGCGTTTCCCGTGTTACGGGAGTGTGACGTTGTCGGCTTACACTCAGCTGTCAGTGTGCGACGGTTACTGGTGGGTGTTTTCCAGTGAACTGCTCCCGAACCCTTTGATTCCCCACCGCTCCTTACCTGCAACCGTGTCCCCGCAGCCCCGGCACGACCAACCCGCTTTACAGCTTCGCGACTGAATTCCAACCCTGTTCTGCAAAGCAACTGCACTTCCCAGCCAGCAGTTTTACCTGCACATGTAACAACCACTTTCACCGTTATCTTCGTCGTTATTTAAATATAAAAATACTAAACAAAGGAGGGCCTGAGCGGGTGCTTGTCAACGCAGTCAATACATCCTCTGGCCGACAGTGGCACCCTGCCGATAACTCCGTCCACGTATTATCCTGGGTGTTCTGTGCTTACCCAAAGGTATTTTCACACAGACCGTCTGTACCTCGGTACTTCAGGAAAGTACCACAGGAACCACTGGGAAGCAGTTCTAACCACAAAACCAATTACACTCAGAAAGAAAGAAGAAAACAAGTTGCTCTGTGCTAACTATTTTTTGATAAATCTTCTTTGATTTACTGTATTTGTTCATGTTTACAAACAAAAAAAACTATTTTGATTTTTTTTTTCCTTCTGAGAATTAAACTACTGGACCTATAACCTCCTGGTCCTCTCTTTTAATTCTGGTGTTACAACACCAGAGACAAAGGAATTAAATGTTGCTGCTGATTGCTCAACCGGACGACCATCAAGCCTGGCACGGAGAGACTAATTTTAGAAGAGAAAGTGGTTTGGAGCCCATTCAACTGTCAGTGCTGCTGTGTCAGGTCAGGGAGGAATTCACCAAACACCTCCGGGCTCCGGTCAGTCCTCATTTAACTTCCAGGTTGTCTCTAAAACACCGCTCCATTACCAAAGACATAAACAGGAGACAATTAGCTTCCTCCAAAATCACACATTTCTTGCTTTGACCAGCATTTTAGCGTTTTGGGTTGGTTTAACCAGCGTTCATACAGACAGGTGTCTAACTTCAACCTTCCAAGTCAAATTCTCCGAGGTTGCTGTGCCATGACTCCGGGAAGCAGAAGGAAATAAAACAAGACGACTGCCAATACAAGGGTCTTAATGGGTGGTAGATGAAAGGAGGAATGCTTCTTCGAATCCTTTAAATTAACGGCTTTCCCTTATCCACGGACTGTTCTTGGCCAATATCCGTAAGTAATTCGTAAGTAATGGAATTACGAAAAAACCAGCTGCAGCTTCCAGAGTTTTGCAATTACCAGGGGATCACACGGCTTGAAGAGCCATAGATGGCTACGTGCCACAGAAAAGTCTAAGTCAAAGGGCTGGAGTCAAAGGTTACTTCAGCAAGCAACTTTCCAGCTTGAGATATAATACAGAAAATTTGAGAGGTCTGGTGTTTAAGAGGGAAGCAATGACAAGGTAAATGACTTATTACATACATCTTGCAAACCAAGAGAGAGAAAAGTTATTCAAATGAGTGTCTCATCCGATCCCACTACTTTATGTTTTAAAAATGGATGACGACCGATAACTTGTGAAAAATTAACAAAAATTAAAAATGGATTACTACCGATAACTTATGAATAATTAAAAGGAAGTTGCACCTGCATGTGTTGAATATTCGCTATTATTTAAGACTGTAAAATCTCATTTTCCTGTCTCCTCTGTTTTCAGCAGAAGACAAACCGTTATCCTCCCTGACGTAAGCTATTTAAGAACTTACATGAAAAGCATCATTTCAGCCGTTTTCATACTATGTAATATTAGATCTCCAGGGTCTTAATTATGAGATGAGAGGAGGCTCCTTAAGTAGTCAGTATAATCTCCAGATTTAAAGCATTTAACTCAGCATTTCCCTTTTTAGCCTAATTATGTTCACAGCACTGGGTTTTTAATGCCACAGAAGCACTCCGCTCAATTCGGAGAGCTTGAGTTGAGAACATACAAGTTTCCAGATGAATAACAAAAATCATGTAAGCTCTTAGAAACCCCGTTTAAAATAATCTTTACAAACATAAATAGATATACTAGCAACATACCTGAAAAAGAACATGAACAGAGCAGCTGTGATGCAGAACAAAAGGACCTACAAGAAGGAGAAAGAGTGTTACTACATTAAACATCCCACTACAACTGCATGTTCTGGATCGTCAAGGTTTTACAACTGTTACTTTAAAAGTCACACTTTATTTATATGCCTGACAAGCCGGAATGAAAACTTGTCTCAATCCACCAAAAAGGATTCTCCTGTTTCTAGTGGGCTTCGAGTCGTCCCTGTGGAAGCCAAAAGAACATATGAAATCCAAGCCAGGGCAGTGGGGCAACAAACAGAGCAAATGATGCCATAAGTAGTCTGGAATAAAATAATAAATATTAAAAAAACCCCAAAAAACGCAATAGAATGAAATAACGCAGTCTTGCTCTAGATGATAAAGGAGCCAATTTAGCAGCTCCCCCGCACCGAGAGGGGAACGTCCTACTTCTCTGCTGGGGCTCAGTGCTCTTACCTCCTCCTTACCACCCGCACAGTCACTCCAAAATGCTGACGAAAACTAACTCGAGGAGGAAAAAAAAGTAAATCACAACTTTGGAGAGTTTTCTGCCCATTTGGTGTGATAAGAAAATGACTGGAAGGGTGTAAAATCGTCAGGGCAGGCAGAAGCGAAAAGGGAGGAGGGGGAATGAGTGCCAGGAGCAGAAGAGGGCCGAGAGGATGAAGCCATCCTCCTTGAGAGAACAACAAGCCGCGGCACCCTGACTGCAGAACCGCTCGTACGCACAGCTGGTTCAGAAACTGCCACACCGTGCTTCACGTTCACAGCCTGCCTTCACCCACGTCGACTTTGCCAGATGAAGCTCGAGAGTGAGCAACTGCTCTTTTGTTCTAGATACACCCGTCCATATTCATACCATCACTCGGGAGGCAAAAACCTTACAGAAACACTGAAAATGGTATAGAAAACACTTGCACTTATTTTCCAGGGTTCAAGAAGTTTTGATCACGATCAGATACACATAGCTTAACTGGTAAGAAATGGGAATGGTGGCAGCAGCGCATATTTGAGTGCTAAACGCGCAGAACAGTAGGCTGCTGTGCTGATCGAGATCAGAAGGTGTGATAAGAATTTGAATAGGAAAAGTTTACAATGACTCTCAGAGAAAAAAATCTTACAATGAGACCATTTCCCTTTCCTAAGTCCTCTGGCGTGTGACTTAAAATTATGTCACACAGACATTAAAATGTTTACTGTATGAACTACCCGTTTTATTTAATTTTCCTTCACCAGTACTATCGCATTTTATTATTCTGCATCAAAAATGTGAACATCTGAAATAATTTTATATTAAATCATTACGGTAAAGTGAATACAATGATATATTTCAGAGCAAACTAGCAGCAAAAGCAGATTACATTTAAACCCAAGTTCTACTTAAAAACACCTACCAAAGTTCAAGCCATATTTAACCATTCAAACAACAGCCACCATTTCCTTGGATGCCATTTCTGGGAGACAGAAGGGACAAGAAGCCTTGACGCCCCGAGCAATGATATTGAGAAATAAGTGAGAAATGGCAAAGAACCAGTTTTCTGGGGGAGAGAAAAACAAAACGGCATGCCTTTGCGTATTAGAAACGCCCACTTCACTGTGCATAGTGGAAACACTTCGCTAAGCAGTCTCTCTTTCGTGCCCTTTTTTCTTTTATTCCTTTTTTACGTTTTTTTTAAATAAGTTTGATAACAACCTAACAAGTACTTATGCACGTCATTACGATCCCCTCTGAGCTCTCCTCCAGGCTAAAGCACCCCAGCTCTCAGCTTCTCCATGTATGAGAGATGCTCCAAGTCCTACATCATCCTAATGACCCTTCACTCCAGTATGTCCATGTCTGTCTCATACTGGGAAACCCAGCACTGGACACAACCCCACGACGCGTGTCACCGGGGCTGAGAGGGAAAGAACCACCTCGCTTGATCTGCTGGCAATGCTTCTCTAATGCAGCCAAGAGGCTGGTGGCCTCCATTGCTGGAAGGGCCCCTTGTTGGCTCACGTTCAGCTTGGTGTCCACCAGGACCCCCAAGTTCTTTTCTGCAAAGCTGCTTTCCAGATGCCCCCAGCATGTACTGGTGCCTGGGGTTACTCCTCCCCAGGGGCAGGACTTGGCGCTTCCCTTTGTTGAACCTCATGAGGTTCCCGTCGGCCCATTTCTCCAGCCTGTTGAGGTTCCTCTGGATGGCAGCACAACCAACTCCTCCCACTTTGGTATCACCTGCAAGCCTACTGAGGGTGCAGCCTCCTGTCCACTCATCCAGGTCACTAATGAAGATGCTACTGACCCCTGATGCTATGTATGGGCCCCTGGCGTAAAACCACCATTGACTGGCTTCCCGATGGACTTTGTGCTGCTGCTGACAACCCTTCAAGCCTGTCGGTTCAGCCCAGACGGTTTTCAGTCCACCTCATCATCCACCTATCATCAATTTGTCTATAATCTGTATTCCGTTTGGCAAAATCTGGGCAATTTAAAGAACTTGCTTAATCTACCTCTAGAATTATCAGATGTCTCCCAGAACTTACAAATATTCTTTGAAAACAATAATAATAACAAAAAAAGATGTGGAAGACCTTGGCCAAGTGGAAAAGAGGAAGCTGGTACCAATTATTGTAAATGAGAAGTTCAGGGAACATTAGCCTGTCAACCAGGCCACTTCTAACACCCACAACTATACTAGAATAAATTATTTGAAAGAGTCAGTTTATAAACATCTAGATAACAAGACCACAAGAAACAATCAACACAATAAACAAGTTAATTAAAACTATTGTAATTTTCTTCTTTGACAGATGTTTTAAGAAAAAGAGCAGGTGTAATTTACCTGAACTTTAATGCACCTTTGTGGCAGTCGCATACATTAATTAAGTGGGCACAGAGCTGCTCAGGAACACTACAGGGGACAAAGCCAATAATTACCAGTTCATTATCAAACTAAAAGGCATTTTAACTGAGGCCGCCAAAGAGGTTTTGTAGTGATTTGAATGATGGAGCAGAGATTATGTCACAAATTGACAGAACCCTTTAGAGGTCATGTCTTCACACAAAGCCACTGAATTGCCCTAAGCCAACAGGATGAAATTCAATAAGAACAAGTAGGAAGTAGCTGGCAGGAGAAATCACATACATAAAAACCATGACAAGAAACAACTGCAGAGGGAGTACAAGAGTACGACAAGTTCCACAGGTCACAAGTAAACAGGCACCAGCAATGCAATGCCGCGGAAAGCGCTGCAAAATACTACAGGCTCTTTCAGAAGCAGAGGAGGCAAAACATGGCAGTGTGTTGCACTCATGACCCGGTGCGAGCGACAACCACTACTGGTAAAGAAAAGCATAGACAAAACGAGACAGCCCAGAAGAGCACGGTGAAAATACCCGGCGTGTGGCGTACGGCTGGTGCGAAACACGTTAAACTAAGGAAGAGGTAGCTAGTGACAAACGTGACAACTATTTTCATTTAATTATCATATACTGACAAATCTGCCTCTCGAGTACAGGGGGAGGAAGACAGGGCTAAATCTACAGCGAAGACAACTTAGGTTAGGAATTGGGAAGAGGCCTCTCTACGGGGTAGTGACACACTGGAAATAGCTGCCTGTGAGACTGTGGAAGCTCCTTTATCGGAGGTGTTTAGAATCAGCAGAGGCAAACACCTCCTAGCAAAGCTCCGGGCGTTGGACACGCTCTCGTACACGACTGAAGGACAGTGCAGCTAAACCAGGGCGTTTTACACAGAGTGCACGGGCCAGCGTGGAAAGCCCACTGACTGCCGTCTTACCACGGCACCAAGAAACAGAAGGCAAATGGTCACCATGCTCCAAAATTAAGCTACTTTCAAAATAAGCCTTTTTTTTCAACTTTCCCCTAGCCTATAGAATTTTTTGTAGCATCCTCAGTACAATATTTTAGCAATAATAGCAATAATAATAGCAATACCTATTTTAGATTTAAAAATAACTATACTAAAAAAGAAAAAAGACCAAGGCCTACAGAAATGTAATTCTAAATGTGAAGTGAATTTAAGCCTTAAAGTCTAGTGAGCTGGACATCTCATTTGAGATGTTTCTTGCGGAGTCCACCAGTTTTTGATTTACGATACAAGGTCAACAAATTGTGCTTGGCAACACACAGACCTTGAAACTTTCCAGCTGCAGGAACAGATGCAACAAGCGGACAACCTCCGTGTTTCTAACAAGAATGACACGTCCTAAATATTTCAACGTTTTTAAAGAGATGCACCCAGGTCAAAGGAAAAAGCCCTGCGCTCCAGGGCAGGTTAGCATATTCCATGTGTAAGGTACGCGCTGTAATTTAATTGATTACATTATACTTTGTTGTACTATACTAAACCTTAATAAATAAAGCCGGAAGATGATGACAAAACTGAGGCAGTATTTTTTTCCTATTTTTTTTCCAGATCTCTGTTGGCTGACAAAGATAATATCTTTTATTTTTTATTTTTCAAGAAAGCTGGGCCCTCGTACAAACAGTGTCACGAAGCGACATTCAGCAGTTCCCAGTTCTGAGCACAAACACAAAGCTCTGACTGAAAGCAGTTACCAGCAGCCCCGGTAACCCCATCAGTCCCGGTAACCAACGCCAGCAGCTCCGGTAACGCCATCAGTCCCAGTAACCCCAGCAGCCCCGGTAACCAACGCCAGCAGTCCCAGTAACCAACGCCAGCAGCTCCCGTAACCAACCCCAGCAGCCCTGGTAACCAACGCCAGCAGGTCCCGTAACCAACCCCATCAGTCCCGGTAACCAACGCCAGCAGCCCCAGTAACGCCATCAGTCCCAGTAACCCCAGCAGCCCCGGTAACCAACGCCAGCAGTCCTGGTAACCAGCCCCAGCAGTCCCGGTAACCAACCCCAGCAGTCCCGGTAACCAGCCCCAGCAGTCCCAGTAACCAACGCCAGCAGCCCCGGTAACCAACGCCAGCAGCCCCGGTAACCAACGCCATCAGTCCCAGTAACCCCAGCAACCCCGGTAACCAACCCCAGCAGTCACGGTAACCAACCCCAGCAGTCCCGGTAACCCATGCCAGTAGCCCCAGTAACCAGCCCCAGCAGCCCCGGTAACCAGCCCCAGCAGTTCCGGTAACCAACGCCAGCAGCCCCAGTAACCAACGCCAGCAGTCCTGGTAACCAGCCCCAGCAGCCCCAGTAACCAACGCCAGCAGTCCTGGTAACCAGCCCCAGCAGTCCCAGTAACCAATGCCAGCAGTCCCGGTAACCAACCCCAGCAGTCCCAGTAACCAGCCCCAGCAGTCCCGGTAACCAGCCCCAGCAGTCCCGGTAACCAGCCCCAGCAGCCCCAGCTCACAGACGACTCGCCCTCGGAGCCAGATAGAAGTCTTGGACCAGAGAAAGGAGAAATAACCCTGATAAAACCATTAAAACTACTCCCCAGTCTCATGTATTCTGAATTTTCCTGCATACTAGCTAATGCCAAGGCTATGTGTATTTTCCTTAAGCATTTTCATTATAGTCCGATTTCCTGGGGTAAAAAAGTCTCTGATGGGGCTGCTGGTTCTTCCATGCTGTCAGAATGAACCGCGGGGCTGAAGCCTGGGATAAAGTAACACAGACCTTGCAATTAAAAAGAAAAAAAGCCCTGAAGATACACGTAATCTCTGTAAATGAGGACAGGAGGAGGGCGAAGGGACAGATCGGTGACAGCGGAAGCATTTGGAGTGTCGGAGCTACAGTTCAACACCGAGGGGTGTCGAACCCGGCTCAGAGAAGACCTCATGCAGTTTCAACCCCTGGCACATCAACACTCAACTTCAAGCATATTCCCAACGCCTGAAAACCACCACCTTCTTGGTCAACCACTTCGCAATGTCTGTGAGAACTATGTCTACACCGGATGGTGGAAAACATAAAGCCACTGCTCGCGGTTCCTGAAGGCTGTGTGCTGCAGAAGCAAGAGCTGCCAGCTAAGGTCTGCCTGAGGGAACTTTCATCGGTAATAATCACGGAAAATTAAAAACCCAACTAAAGGAAGTCCCTCCAATAGTTACTGCTTCAGCCAACTTCTTCTCAAAGTTATAAAAAAGAGAAAGTGGACTTACCATTATACCTTTTTAAATCGATCGCTAATGGATATTTCTACAGGTATGGCCACAGCAAGACGGATTTAACACCAGTACGTGCTTGCTTTAACACCAGTACGTGCTTGCTTTAACACCAGTACGTGCTTGCTTTAACACCAGTACGTGCTTGCTTTCTCAAGGACTGCTTTTTAATACAGATTCAGTTTTACAAGCATTTTGCGATCTATACACATATAACCAGCAGCTTTGTGTAGTGATCACAGATTTTTACCCTTAAAACACACGATCCAGAAAAAAAAGAACTATTTCACAGGTTTTTTTAACCCTCGAAACAAGCCCTTTATGCACAGAAGGGCTCGCCGCTGTCTCTGCTGATACCAGCCCCCTTCCAGCTTCGCAGGCCGAGCTGAACAGGAGTACGGTACTTGTACTAGCTTCTGTTAGATCGGCTAACGGTGCCGGGGAGGAAGGGAGATGTCCCGTCGGCTTTCTGAGTACGTAATCCATTCTTCAGATTTACAAACAGAGGGAAGGATTTTTTTGTGTCCAAAAGCCATTCTGGTTTTTTTTTTTCCATGCATATTAATTGGTCTAATAAAAAAACCCGCTTAGCTGTAACCATCAATCCACGGAGCTACACAAACAGCACTGTAATTATATATTGCGCAATTGCCGAAATTCGTCAACTGTTGCTTGCGGTTCCTGAATTTTATTTCAAGACATGTTATTGCTCCAATAAAAATGCTTTCTACAGCTCTTATCCCTAAGATCATCTCTTAAGCAAGCTCCTTTCTAAGAATAATAAAAATAACAGAAACAGGCATGCAGACTAATGTGATGGCCTTATACTGCAGGATCGAGGAAATCGGTGTGCGTGGAATGTCTCTTTATACCTGCACATTCCATCAACGCAAACTGTCGTGTCCTAATCACGAACTGTCTGTACAAAACTGATGTGCTGCTCTTTTACAATAATAAATAGATGGTTGAAAAGCGTAACATTTTCTAGAATTTTATAGTGGTTAACGATTATTTTTCTAGTTCATATTAGGTAACTTCTGAAGCAATGCAAGGTCGCTGCTGCTCTAAAATCGACAGGCTTCATGAAAACGTAGGAAACAATTAGTCAGATCCTCATCGGGCACTTGGCCAATTTAGCTCCACCTACACCACTTCAGCTGTTAGAGCCTCCGAGTTTGGGGTTTTTTCTGCCAGCAAGCCTCAAGCAATCTCCAGACTGATAAGATCAAAAGAAACACTAGTATGTGTTATTAAACACGAGATTATAGAGACTCATGTTAAAGCCCTGTTGTTTGATCGCGATTAGACGACTGCAATTGGCAAGTGTAGAAGGTGACTGAGCCCAGACGGGGAGCACCTGCCAGTCTCGGAAGAGCATGAAAAAATAAAAGAGAAAATTAAAGCATTGATTTTCTAGTTCACAAATTCCATATGTACACATACAAGTTAAATACTTCAGCACCCTTCATTTGTTATCTCGAAAAACACTTGTCAAGTCTCTTCCCCTGTTTTTCGTATTATCTTAACCACAGCAAACAAATCAAAACCACACTGTAACGGAGCCACGGAACAGCCCTTCGTGAAGCTCCTGACGAGAGTCCGCTGCATAACACTCGAGAGACTGAGGTACAAAAGAAGCAACTGATCAATGAAACAGCAGCACCTTTGCACCTCTCTCAAAAAGTGAAGGAGAGCTGTTTTACAGTAGATCCCATTGGAAGAGCTGGTCCGGGCTCATTTCCCAAACTAATCAAAACCCTTTGAAACACAACTGGCAGGCGGCTCCCACACCGAGCAGTGGGGTTGTAGGGGTTTTTTGTGTGCGTATGGTTGGACTCGACGATCTCAGAGGTCCTTTCCACCCATGATGATCCCATGATTCTATGACACTCCCCCAGTCCTGTTCTGTATCTTCTGGTACTCCCTGTATCCAAGTCCCATCCCAGGCTACAGAAGATGACCCCTCCATTATCAGCTGTAAAACCATCGTTCTGTCAGGCTGCCACACAGCCGCCTTCTCATTTCCAACAGTATCCAACTAGCAAAAAGCACACGCACAAAAATATACATGCATAGAAAGTGAGTGCAATACCTTAGGGCTGCAGAGACATCAAATTATTTGGGAGGGTTGTTCTTTCCTGACTTAAAAAATAATACTCGTCTGGCTTCGTAATAATAACTACAAGAGGAAGAAAAGAGCAGGAGGAAACTCCAGCCAACATATCACACGAACAAGAACATGCCTTCCTGAAACGAAATACTCAGAATGGATAGCAATAAATATTCTAAAGATAACGAGTTTTTTTAAATCACGTGGTTTTTGGTTTTTTTCTCCCGTATTATAAGGTGCACTTAAATTCAGCAATATTTTTTTTTTCCCCACACATCTGGTTGGATAACAGTATGGACTTAACTGCTCAGTACGGTGACACATAGAGTATCACGTGTGTGACCTACATTTAAAGGGGATAAAGAGAATTGAAAGACACGATGCTTCCTTAGAGACAGCTCATTCTTAAGTTATTACTACTCAGTAGTAGGACTAATACGAAACGCCCCAAAATTAACTGAAGCCAGACACATCTCCACTGACCAGCAAGATACTGCATCAGAATCAAGGAGGAGGGGGGTGTAAGCATCATTTTTATAGTCTTGAATATTTATATATGTAAATCAAGATTATATAATCTATCTTTATATACCTCGAGTGCTGTGTCCAGTTTTGGGCCCCTCACGCCAAGAAGGACATTGAGGAGCTGGAGCGTGTCCAGAGAAGGGCACCGGAGCTGGTGAGGGGTCTGGAGCACAAGTCTGGTGAGGAGCGGCTGAGGGAGCTGGGGGTGTTCAGCCTGGAGAAGAGGAGGCTGAGGGGAGACCTTCTCGCTCTCTGCAGCTCCCTGAAAGGAGGGGGGAGCCAGGGGGGGTTGGGCTCTTCTCTCAAGTGACAGGTGATGGGACAAGAGGAAACGGCCTCCAGTTGCACCAGGGGAGGTTTAGGATGGATATTAGGAAAATTTCTTCAGTGAAAGGGTTGTCAAGCATTGGACCAGGCTGCCCAGGGAAGTGGTGGACTCACCATCCCTGGAGGGGTTTAAAAGACGCGCAGACGTGGTGCTGGGGGACATGGTTTAGTGGTGGGTTTGTCAGAGTTGGCTTGATGGTTGGACTAGATGATCTTAAAGGTCCCTTCCAACCTAGACAATTCTGCGATTCTGAAAATAACATTTAGATGTATCTTCTTCAACAAAAGTTATTTGTAGCAGCTTTTTCTTTTCCTTATTTTGCCTTTACCGGGGGCAGGGGGGAAGAGCGTAACAGCTAGAGGTTTGCTGTGGTTCGTTAGGAGGATCACGCCCGCTGCTCCTGCAGCTCGTTCCCACCTGAGGTGTGTGTTCTGCTCACAGCACGCCCTGCCCCGCACCATCGGGGCCCCATCTCCTAAAACTGCACCTTGATACATGGCATTGGTACACTCAAACATTAGCAAAAACACCGTCACATGGATTGCAATTGAAAGGTTACACTTGGAATTCTGAGCAATAAGGGAAAAACTAACAGCTTCAGTGACAAGCCCCTGTAAGAGAACATTTTTGCCATGAGACGTGGTAAATTCTTGGTTTACACACCACAAGAAAAGTATTAAACGTGACACTGCCCCATTTTCAGCTCATTTCACATTTCCTGACATAGCTCAGCTTTAAGCCCCCCAGTCACGACTTTATTACTCAGACAGTTGGAGGTTTGGGGGCTTTTTTGTTTTCTAGATTTGCTTTGTTTTTGGAGGCCTCTTGAGAAAATCAGCACGTCCTCAGCAGGACAAGTCTTGCTACATTAGGCCTGCCTGGGCAGACGTGAACTTTGATGACTTTTGAAACCTTTATTTTCATTATTGTGTTTTAAGACACTAACTAACAGCCATTCGGCAGATTTTATAGTTCATTTCTAGTTGCAGTTACATTGATCGTATTTTTCCAACAGTCACAAAGAAAGCTGCCACAAAGAAAATTTCCCTACAATTTTTTGGAAGTCAAGAATTTGACTAATGAAAGTCTTTCATTGGGAAAAACAAGTAGATCAAAGAGAAATCCCCTCTCTTGAAAGGCTTCCTATTGCTTGTGAACGAGAGAGCCTTCTTAGAGCTTTTCAGAGCAGGGAATCTAGAAAATTCTCCATGAAATAAATCCAAACCATTTATCACTCAGTAAAAGCGTACGTCCAGCCCTGTTTAAATACCCAGGTTGTCTCTGCCCGAGAACCAGGAGTAAGACAGACGGGCAGTAAGGCCGGACGCAAGAACAACTCAATCCCTTCCCGCTGTGAGAGTGATTAGACACGAAGCGGAGTCACACGGTCGCTTGTAATCCTTCACGGTGCTCAGGCACTCGGAAACTGAAATAGTTCAAATTTCTCTGCCTTTCAGATATAAACAGTCTCCCACTCGTACAAGGCTAATTGCGGTAAAGACTGGTGCAGGAACCTATGGCATTTGATCAAATTCTTCAGAGATCTCGTAACAAAATAAACCTCCTTCCCAACAAAGGGTGTTCCGAAACTATGGCGTGAAGCAAAAACCAGGAGAGTATGTTCTTGACCAATACGTCACCAAAAATATTGTGTGCGAAGAGAATGAATACAGTTAATGCTTTAATAGGCAACATCTGTGAGAAGAACAGGCTTCATGAGACTGAAAATTCAAATTTATATATATAAGGACATGCCAGAGAGTATTCAGCAAAGGACCGCAAGGATGACCAAGGGCTTGGAGGAGAGGCCGAGATAACTGGGGTTGTTCAGCCTGAAGAAGAGAAGACCCGGGGCGGGGGGGATTTTAGCAGTGTCTATAAATAAATCCCGGTGGGGGGAACTAAGAAGGCTGAGCTGGACTCCTCAGCGGCCCCCAGCAACAGGAGAGGAGGCAATGGGCACAAGTGGATCTGAGAACTAACTTTTTGACTGAGAGTGGTCAGGCACTGGAAAGGGTTGCTGAGTGAAGCCTCCATTCTTGGAGGTCCTCAGAAGTCAACGGGACAAAGCCCTGAAGCAACCTGCTCCGCTGAACCGTGCTTTGAGCAGCGAGGCTGGACTAGCCGCACTCCAGAGGTGCCGTCCAACCTCAGCTCCTCCGCGAGCCGGTGGAGCAGCAGACCCTAGCACAGCCTAGCACACTGCGTTTGCACGCAGACTCTGCAGAACTGCACTGTGCTGAGCTACATTTAAAAAAGAAGCGTTTTCCCCTTTAATTATTAAAAGGACATATCCGTTTGCCTAGTGGTTTTTCTAAATCAATGACAAATTAACACAAATTAGACAGAAAAATATCCAATTGCTTGGAACAAAGGACATGACATAATGCAACAAATCTAGATCTACACTGTGCCCTTCGTGCAAGAACACGCCGTTTAGGCTAGTGCCAAAGAACTAAAATTGCAATTCAATCAAGTAGACGTTGGAGGCAAATTCAGAATGCAAACAGGTTTCAAAAGCTGATTTGCACTCCTGAACAATAACTTCATCTTGCAACCACTTGCATTCATTACTGGTTTTACAGACGCAAATATTCCCAGTAAATGACTAAAATCTCTCAATGATTAACCCTTTCACAGACCGTGCGGTTTGCACCCACCCTGTTTCTGTTAAATGACTGACAAAAAAAATGGAGATATTCTTTCATGTATCTACAATTGAGGCTGATTTTGTGTTGGATTGGTTTTGGGGGGGTATTTTGGTATTTCTACAGGGATTTAGCAGCTATTCCACCTTTCCCACCTTACAAGTCTTTGAGCATAACGTAACTTTTCAGGGTATTCACAACCACAGAATGACTGTGAGTGAATGTAATGAGGAGTGCAACGATATCAAGTCATCAAACTGACCTAATTCTCATTCGATTCCCTCATGTAACTCCTAAACACCAATGCTAATTTTTATTCCTGATTTTACCATATCTTTTGCATGAGTTAGTTGCCTGGCCTCGTTTTTCCTTTCCCTTAACATTCACAGTTTTCTTATCAGTGTGATTTCAGCTATAAATTTCCTGTACTTAAAATGCAAGGTTCTGGACAACTGCAACTTTTCTCTGGTGTTTTTTTCATCATCCTCAAGTTATACAAAGGTGTTCCTACTTAACTTTGACTAGCATAGATTCTTATCGGGGAATAATATTCTCTCAAACACTTGAAGCTGAAATTTTGTTTCCTACAAAATCAGTCCTTGCCGGCTTCCGCCCACTGGTGGAAGTGATGCTCGTTTCTTAATCCCGGAAACCAAAAAAGCTTTCCAATTAGTTTCTTCTACTGCCCGTATTATTTTGCATGCCAGTCTGACTCAGGCAAGGACACTACATTTATAAACGTTAACTCTGGGCAATTAGCAAACTTACAAAGAATAAAACATTCCTATGCTCTTCAGTTCTGTTTCCTACAGAAACCCAGAGCTCCCTGTCCGTCAGTCCTCGCCGGCACCTCTAGAACTTAGAGCCCGGTTTCAACCAAATTCAGCAAAGCTACACGTCTCAAAAAGAATTACATTCCTGCAAGATCCATGGAAACTGGCCGCTGGGTGCTGGGCAGTGGCCAAAATCAGAACCCCCCCCACCAGAAGAACTTTCTGACTTCACATGGAAGTCCTCTCCTCCCTTTGGTCTGCTATTTTTGAATAAAAGTGCTGAATATAGTGCTAGTTAACATATGTATTTTAGACATGCAGTTTAGACTTGAGAAAAAACCAGACAAAATAAAACTACTTTGTCAAATAACACCCTAAGTAACAGGCGATGTTTCTGAATACAACACCAAACCTACACACACATGCTCAAAAACCTTTAAATGATAAGAAAAATACACTTTAGCATTTTCTCCACATGTAAATCCAACTTTATCCTAAATTATGCCAGAAATAGCTGTAAAATATATGATCCACAAGGAGTAAACTTTTCCACTTGTCTTTAAATTCCCCATGTTACGTCAGAGTAAAATACTCTGAAATAGGCCCGTTTAATTGAAATCGGGCCCCCCATATGCTAAAACGCTATACAGAGCTCTGTTCTTGTTGGTTTATGTATTCCTTCACTTCAGAACTACAAAGCACCTCCGAAATTACTATCATTTTAAATTTTCAGATATTTTTATATATATATAAAAAAATCTATTTATAGCTAACGTAAGTTACAGGGTCCAGGATATTCACAGGCAACTCTGGAAAGGGTTTTACATTATACCGCTGGGCTATACTGAACCAGGCTTAAAACCTACACTTTAAATCTCCATCTAAACTCTCTGCGATACTATGAACTGAGAAGTTCTTGCCGGCTACACGTTTTGCTGTGCAGGTTTGCCCGTCACTGGGTCGCGTCCATGTTCAGGCTGGAGGTTCATGGATTACTTTTAGACGACGCCAATTCACGTCGCCGCCGCTCCTCCTCTCCGACCTCTTTTTTTGCTGATTACTGCCACGTGCCTTCTGCTGGCACAGAGACACGCAGAAAAACACACCATAGACCGGAGCCATCTGAAAGCAACTACATCCCCCTCCCAGGGGCTGAACGGGGGCAGGAGCAGGCAGCTGGGCTTCACCCCAACCTACGTCGGTTTAAGCCACGCCGAGATCGAGTCGCAGCCTGTTACACACCGCAAACTCCAAACGACGCAGCCAATTCAACCAGCGTGACTGGAACCTCCCATCTTTATAACCTGGATGAATAAACGTGAGGTAGTTGTGAACCGTTCAGATTAGGATACACTGAAATTGCAGAATTAGAAATATACTTGAAATATAACGTTGCAAAAAATGTTAACATCTCTAAATATTAAATCCATATGTAAGCTGAAATGTAAAAATCTGGTTACCTATCCTACAAGAGCATTACAAATGTAGTAAATACTAAAATAACAATAAATTTTCTTAGTAGTCTGTGCAGATGTCTCGTATTAGACTTCTGAACACAACTCCTTAGCTCACGTTACGGATATCATCCAAGATTTCGCCTCCACCGTGAGGATTTCTGCTTGCCCCTTTTTCTTCCAGAGCTCGTAATCACTGAAGAATTACAAGGTTTGATATTACCTTAGCATCCAAAAAGGAACTGCAAGAGACGTTTGTCTGTAAAAGGTTACAGGTGTTGAAATAATTTTGTTTCCTGCAAAGCATATGTATTAAAATAATATTCCACGCGTAATACGCTGTGCAAGGCAGCGGCGTGAAGGCCGCTGCATCCAGTAATCATTCATACTGGTGAAAATTATAAACAGTATCAGAACACGATGAAATTCTGATAAGCACTAAAAACTCATAAAGGGAGAGGTTTAAAGGAACAGAACCAAATAACGTATTTTCAGAATTCAGAAATAAATAGGAGGGTTTTCCAAGCATGGCAACTGCCTCAGTATTACTTTAAGCGGTGTATTTGAAAATTAGACTAAGTTACACAGACAAACTTAGAAATTACTAGGAATTTTAGCATGCTTAAACTTACTGTAATTTAGCTACAACAGACAAATATTAATTTTTCAGCCTCAAAAATTCCCTGCTGCACACGCCTGAGCCCACAGCTGCCCTCTCTGTCCTGCTGGTGGAACGCAGGCAGGGGCAGGAGGGAGCTGAGGGAGCCAATACTGCAGCCAGGGGAAATGGGCATTAAAGAACGCGCTCAGGAACTGTCGACTTCTTTTCTTTAAAATTATATACGAGTAGCTGACAATTACAGAATCACACAGAATCACAGAGTGGTGGGGGTTGGCAGGGCCCTCTGGAGATCACCCAGTCCCACCCCCTGCCAGAGCAGGGTCACCCAGAGCAGGTGGCACAGGAACGCCTCCAGGCGGGGTTGGGATGTCTCCAGAGACGGAGACTCCACCACCTCTCTGGGAAGCCTGTGCCAGGGCTCTGCCACCCTCACAGCAAAGAAGTTCCTCCTCGTGTTGAGGTGGAACTTCCTATGCTCAAGTTTGTGCCCGTTATGTATATATATACATATATATATACACAATGGCATTTTGGTGTTTGCTAATCGAAGAAAAAAGAAATTGAAAATTGATTATAATTATTTACGTTTCTGTCTCTCCCCACTACTTTGGCAGAATTTTCGATAACCCCGCGAACTACACGCGCTTCCTGGCGGGTAAGAGCCCCTTGAGAACACGAGGGGGGAACAGCACGGTAAACTCAAACGCCTCTCGCATTTCCCAAGCTCGGAGCCTCCACAACGTACGGCTGACACTAGTTGTCATCGCAAGGTACAGTGAACTCCTCGGGGTGAGGAGGGCTCTTAACAACTAGCATTTTACGTGAGCGTGCTAGGAAAGACATATACTCGGACCTGCTGGGAAGGGGGCGAAAGCGGAGATTGTGTTATCTGTTGAACAAAGAAGTTCGTGCTGCGATGGAATTATTTTCCAGTGAAGCTTCCTGAGCAGGCACAGATACTTCTCTGTCATGGCAAAGGACGGATTTAACGAGTTGAAGACGTCCTCGCCACAGAGGCCTGCTCCGTCCCGCTGCCGGAGGTCACCTTTTCTTGGGCTTCGCCTTGCAGACGCGAAGCAGCTCGTGCCAGCGCTCGGCATCCGCTTCACCGCAGCGAGCCGGGTAAGGGAGTCTCGTGCTGTCGGTGCGAGCTGGGCAACACGGAGCGACTCATTTGGCTTCCAAGAGCTCCTCATTTGGGCCACTTAACTGTCTCCCCCGCGGAGACGGAGTGGAGAGAGGAGATGCTAACCAGAAGCTAAGAGAAGCACTACTTTAAACTGCTCTAGCTAGATTCACAGTGCCTTTCCCTAAGTTTTTATGAAGTTTAAGATTCTTTGAAAAGAAGCTCAAAACTGACACGGAAATATCAGTGGAAAAATAATGGTGTTTTACTGAAATACTTATTAACGTACTTCTTTGTAAAAGATTACGCAGCAAAGGCTCTCACACCAGGAAACATGCACTTGTCTTCTATTACAGAACTTCTTTACAACCTGATCAGGATAAAGGGCTTACATCATATTATGCTCCTCTTTCTCCTGGCAGATTTAAAACCGCCTTGTTTGTTTTACTTCCCCCCATTCAAATGTGAAAAGATCTGTCACCCACTTCTTAACGCCTCGGTTACAGGTTCAGCAAAAAGCCTTAGCACTAGCAGAGAACGCTACAGAGAAGCCGGATTAATTCTCATTCCTTCTGCTACCGTTACTCCTACCACAACACAGAAAAACATAATATTAAAACAATAAAAGTAACATAAAACAAGGTTGATATAATATTCTGCCTTCTGGTGATTGTATAAATATTCTCCTCAATGTTTAAAAGCTGGGACAGGTGTTGGTTCATGCCCAGAGGCGTTACTTTGCTGCTAGTACCACAGCAATATCCCGATTTTTATTGTGCAGAATATGACATTTCAAACTCGGTATGTAGCAAGACAACTAAAATGATCACAATTTCCTTAATATTACTCCACCGCCCTATTCTGCGCTGCGCCTCCCTCCCCCCTCGCCCTCCCCCGGGACGGTGGGAGGGCCACCTGCTCCCAGCTGGGAGCAGGACACCACGAGAGCTGCCCCAGCCCCTCAAATGGCATCTCCTATGGCGTGTCACGGTGGGTAACGTCCCCAGCGGCAAGTTCCATCCAGACAGCGGGATCAGACCAGTGGGAAAAGGTGGAGAGGGGACACAGGGAAAGGGACCAAGACTGTGGTCTACCTGATCTACCAAATCTCACCAGTCTGTTTCCGGAAAACTTCAAAAGTACGGTCATACTTGGTGGTATTGCGATTTTTCTTACTTTTTCAAACTATAAATGATAGATTCAAATAATATCACTTACAGCTGTATACCAAACAACTCAAAGAAAGAGCTCAACTCTCACAAAAACTCTCTAAAAGGACATAGCTATGAGCTGGTTATCAAGATCCAAAACAATTCATTTGGAAAGGTGATTTTTATTTAGGAAAATTAAATGCTAATGTGCAAACTAATTAAAAGCCGATTTTCAAAACCAGCTGTGCAATCCATTGATGTAGCTGCAGAGAGAGAGCACCCACTTCCAGGAGTGTGGTGTTGCACCGCAAAAATCATCTACTGAGAACACGAAAGAAGTTCTTACAGGGAGATCAGCTGCGTTTGTAACCACCCAAACAATCCATCACGCAGCTAAATTTAATGAGCTCTCGGCATTATTGCAGTGTCTCAGCCAGCAGCACACAGTTGGTTCACATCTCTGGACACGTTTCAGGAAGCCACCCAAAAACTTCAAGTTTCTTCTAGCACTTCCTCACAGACAGTTCCCAAACTCTTCCCAGAATAATTATTCTTTTATTATTATTATTGTGTAAGGATGTGAATTTTATTGTTTAATTCCAGCAGAACTGGACAAAATGTAGCCATGCACCTGAAATCTTAGCAAAATCAATGTTTTTGTTAGAAAGTAGTAACTGATGTTAATCCTTTTCTGCAAATGATCTCTTTTATGTTTTATTTTTCATTAAGTGGACAAGCGTCCTATGCAAACAGATTTTGTTTTGGTGACCTACAGCTACCTTTCAAAGAAAGGAAAATTTCAGAAAAAGAAAAAAGAAACATTTTTCTATTTTGTACAATAAAACGCACAGACCCATTAGAACTGAATTTTTAAAATGGCATGTGTCGTGGTAAGCGAGGTCATGTCTTGCAGACGCACTAAGAATGAAGTGTATTGTATTTCCACATCTATTTTCTGACCAGTGAAGTACTAGCGAGGTTTCCAGGAAGCCAGAACTCTAAAAGGTGGAGGACGCACATACGTGTTGATGGTATTTCGGATGCCTAACAGATTTCCTCATAGGACACCCGACGTCCTCTCCTTACCTTGCCATTGTTATGGACTAGAATTTGAGTCTTAATGCACCAATATTTCTTGAGTTTATATGAGACAGTTCAGATTAACTAAAAAGGAAAGGCTCTCACAGCCATAAACTTAAAAATTTAAAAAAAAAAAATTTCAACGCATTAGAGAGAGCAGGCCTTTTCACAGTGCCTTTAATGGACAGGAACCATCACCAATAACGTTCATTGCGCCGTAACGAAGAGATGAGATTTGAGGGTCACACTCCACCTGCTGTAAGGGTCGCTCCGTGACGAAGGCAACCCTTTCATGAGCTGGATAAAATCCCCTCTCCTTCACCAGGCTGAGATTACACCACACACCCCATCCCTCTGCCTGCACACTCGCTCCTCCTTACTCAAGCTGTTCAGCTCCGTTGGGATACCAGCCGCTCAAACCCTGCGCACAACTACCGAACTCACACTACTTCTGAGCTTGTCTCTGGGTCTGCAATGGGGGATGTTCATCCAGACAATCACTTTGAACCTGGTACGCTGTCGGATAAATAACGGGATGTTAGTATGCGGGATCAGGAGCCCTGGCAGGTCCCTGAGCTGGGTTCTATGAATTCCACAAGGCTGTGCAGGGGCAGATGGAGCAGAATCCTGCATTACCTTAAAAAACATCTCTCCAAGTTTAGAAGAGCTTTGCACTGTTGAGTAAACTAAGTCAGAAGACTAGGCCTGCATCCTTCCGGGTCAGTCAGTATTTCTTAAGACCATCTAAGAATAAAGCACGGAAACCGAGTCGGGGCAGAGCTGGCAGTCAAGGGACCAAGCGGAGCGGCCTTCTCGTCAAACGGGCTGTCAAACTTTCAGCCCAATTACAAGATGCATCAAAAGGATGTATTTAGATCATCACCTTGCACACAATCACTAGAATCAGAAATTCAATTTACAACTTGCCATTTTCGCTTAAAAAAATAAAAATAAAAATCAACCAGAACTCGCTTCTTCAGAGACATTTGCTACGGAAAAAAACACAAAACTGGGCACCTTCAAAAGCATCATTCCTGGGCCGCCGACAATCTACAGAGCTGGTCTTGTCCCTAGCTTGCTAGGTAATGAAAATAACACTTGAAACTGAAACAAGAGTCTTAGCACAAAGAACCATCAAATGTTTTTCATTATTTTATGCAAATAATGTAAAATGCTGCAAGGGGGAGAGGGGGTATTCACCTCATCTAATGTTACCCAAGGAGCCAGGGATTTCCTTGAAGCTCTCTTTAATTTAGGTGCTCTCTGCTCAGTAAGGAGACGCTCAGTAAGCACCTCCCCGAGATGCTAAAGTAACGGGTCCAGATAAGGAGACCTTCAAGCAGCTGAAGCTGGGTGAGAAGCCAGCTCCTTCTTGCAGCAGCACCTCTTCCACTTGCATCTTTTCCAGTCTAAACCACAGAGCCATCACGTACTCCATCTACGTTTCCTTCATCAATGTTTGTAAATACATTAAACTGATGTCAAGGAAACTACACCACAATCTAGATGTTTTAACAAAATTTTGAACTGTTTCTAATGAAACTTTCACCTGCATTTCACGTTCGATTTTGCTGCAGCATCACAGCTAAAACTGAGTAAAAGCCCCAGGTCTAGGACATCAGAGCATGCAGTACAACGCGGCAGGAGTGAGTTCACCTCGTTTCGAACAGGCAGGTTCTAAATTTCAATACAGCACGTGGCAACAATTATCCCACGAGAACAACCCACATCTGAAAAATATCTTACTCCACTAAAAACTTCGGAAAAAAATATTTTTAAAATGTATTTTTGTTAGCTTATGGAAAAATAAGGCAAGTTATAAAAGTGTAAAGGTTTATCTAGAAACATACTTATGATTTTTAACTAGAGGAGAAAAACAGATTAAACACTTTCATTAATGAAACATCTGCATTTAATACAGTTGAGTCTTCCTGTAGAAGACACCATTGATTAAATTATTCCCTGTAAAATTAACGCTATAGGTTTGAATCTTCAAAAACTTCACACTTTCGTGAGCGTTAAGAGATACTTTTTCCCCCCCTAATATTGCATTCAAGTAATTCTCAGCACTGATTGGTCCTAAACGTCACCAGAGCCCACCTCACCTGACCGTGCCCAGTGAGCCACAACACACACACGCCTGAAGGACCTGTCTGGTTCGGTTGATAGCAAAGGACGAACAACCTCCAGTCAAGTGCAATAACTCTAAAAAGACTTCTCGTGATAAGGAGTAGAACTGAAGGAAAGAACATCATCAAATCACTCGATACACTGAACTGTGTAAAATGACTTAACACGAACGTCTTCAAATACAACACCAAAGAGCTCAACCAATTTCTTTATGCTTTCCAGAAGACATCTGCTGTCCCTTGAACCCTCTCATGAAGTATTGCTCTGATGTACTCCGACACCGAGCTCTATCTAGCGAAGATTACGGGGCCCCACGCATCGCTCTTTCAGAAAACATAATTTAATTCTGTATCTTCTGTGTTTCCAGCCCACAAACGGTGCAGAAGACCAAATGATCTGGTCATATCCCAGCAGTTAAAGGCCTTTTTGATGACAGAATAGGCACTTTGAAAGCAGCACAGCAAAAGATGAAACGCACCCACAGATGGCTGTGAAACATTCGCTCCATTGAACTGACTCAAGCTTTCCAAATCGCCACTGAGAAATTCTGAATTTCCCAAAGTGGTGTGTGAACACATGAACTGCCAACTAATGAACTAAACCGTCATTCAAAATAAGATTAGACTGAAAAAATAATATTTAAACTTCAAAGATAAAGGATGATTATAATATAAACAAAACGAACAAAACCTCCTCGGGTGCAGAGATGACCAGTTGAAAACACCTTTTCATCTCTCGGCTGCTCCTGGACAGTCTCTGCAAGAACAATACCAGGAACAAACCGTGGGGCCAGTTCCCTGCTCCACCAGAATACGTTACCTTCCTTGATGTCAGCTGTACCCAACAGCATAAACGAGCGATGAGAACGTGTATCTGCAACGCAACAACACTGGAACGCTCTCTTTCCAACCATAAATTTAGCACTTTCATATCATCAACACCGAAAACAAGAGCTAAACAGAACGTCACAGCTCACTGGGCTATTATCACAGAATCACGGAGTGGTTCGCGTTAGAAGGGACCTTAAAGATCATTTAGTTCCAACCCCCAACAGATTGTATCAACAGATTAACAAATTCAAGTCCAGAAAAAATTAAACTAAAGATAAAATGTCTTTCCTACAAATTTCAGCACTGTAATTGAAATTAAACTGCTTTTAGTTTAAATCCTGTTATCACTGGAAACTCTTTTTTAAAAGTCAGCAGTTTTGGCTTAACTGTATTTCTGGCCTGTTTCCTCAACAGACTCAAAAGACTTTCCTGTGAAACAGCTGAAGTGCACATCCCACTCTGTGAAACACCCGAGGGCGTAATATCAGGGTATCCATCACACACAGAACACGTGATTCTTTCTTTCCCAATAGGGCAGGCAAGAATAAATCAGTCGACCAAAAAAAGACCCCAGCAAATCTTAGTGAAAGAATCCTGAAACCAAAAAACTTCTTTCTGCTAACTTACTAATAAACCTCGGATAGAGAAGACATTATCGGCTATCTCACCAAATTTCATTATTCCATATTTAAGGGAATGCTTTCTCAAATACTCCTGAAATCCGTGAGTAATCTGTTATACCGCGATTTACAGGGATTTGGGGGATTTTCGTCATTTCTCTGAAATCCAAGGAAGGAACAAAAGGATTTCACCTTTACTTTGTTTCCTGACTAGCAGCCCCCACCCCCCACCGCCCAGCACACAAGCCCCTGCGCACGCGTCGCACAGGGCTATCGGGGAGGCCGGGAGCCGGCTAGAGCTGCTCCTCGGAAGCCTCTAGTCTCACCAGTCAGAACAGGCTTATTAAAAAGCTGGAGAAAAAGAGAGTTGTGTTGTTGCTGTTGGTTTTATTTTCTTTTCGGAATACCCTGCCTGCCTTACTCCTTCCATCACTGTTACAAATATTGTTATTAGCATCAGTTGGTGGAGACAGAAATCCTTTGAGCTTACGAACACCCGCATCTGCACATCGCTTCCTACTTCGCAAAAAGCATTTCCAGTCTTGAGTCACCTCTTCTTTTTGGAAGCCCGGAGAAAATACTCGGTCTTCCCTCCACGGGCTCTCACAGTCGTTAATGACCAGAACTGTTCCTTAGCTGGACCAATTTCCTTTTCACACGACCCAAGTTCAGGTGGTGGTTAAACAGAAACAGCTTTGTTCACCCACGGCTCATTAAAAGCAGTGAAATAAAATAGGCGCAAAACATGAAAAAGACAAAATCTGAGAGAGAAGATCCGCAGACACGCTCCTCCTTTTCCAGAAGTATTTAAACAGCGGAAAATGAAAGGAGGCTGGGAGCAGGAGAATACTCAGGGATTCGAATCTGAACGTAAAGCCAACCCAAACGACGTGCAGCATCCTCGCGGGCTGCTCACAAATCACCCGCCCCTCCATTAAGCACAGGAAACAGGAAACACCGCATGACCCCCCATATTTGTCATTATTTGCACTATTGTCGCTATCTGCAAGGTACGGCTGACCTCACACGGACCTGAATGTTCACGGACCGCGGGGAATCGTTAGGACAGTGAGAACAAGGGAGACAAAAGCCGAACGGGGCAGTGCAGGCGGCACATGCCCCGGAATGGCTAAAACGCAGAGCGATCAGGTTACACGTACTGCAGCAAGTACGCAGCAGCGTAAAACACCGAGTGATGCTTTCAGCTATCCCATTTCAGACAAAACCTTGTAGAAATACAATGCCGTCATACAGCAAGTTTTAATCCGGACAATAGTTTAATAGATTAGTCGTGTTACAGATATTTGGCTGAAAGTTTGAAAATAAATGTAATAGTTTTGATGAACAAAAATGAACTATTGGGCTCAGGCAAGTCTCTTTTTAATACAGATTTTGCAAACAATACTTTAAGATACTTTACTCATACAATCAAAACGAACCCGTCACATAATAACAGGTAAAAATAATTTGCATTAGAAGCATTAATGTTTTTAATACTTTAGTTTACTTGGCCTCAATTACAGCCCCCTTTGACAACAAAAGAAATACTGAAAGAAACCCTACGTACTGTTAGGAGGAGCAGATAAGACTTGAATATGTTCTCTTTGGTGAAAAGATACTGGCAGTAGGCAGACAAAGGGATTCGGATTCGTGCCGAGAGGAGGAATCAAGCAAAATGAAAACACCAGCCATAAACCTCCAGTGGGGGGTTAGAAAACTGCTCCCTGCCCAGCACTGGGAAGCACCCAACTCTACTGACTAATACACCCAACTCCCGCAGCGAGTAGGGCTTGGATATTTCAAAGAAAAATGCCTAGTCTTTACTGTTACAAAGATATTTCAAATGTAAACCAAGTGGAAAACAGCAGGTTACTGTTTCAGTTCCTAAATTCGTGTCTTCGGGGTGTTTTCTCCTGCGGCGCTCCAAGTGCACCCACATGCTCTATGAGGTCGCTGGGGGTGTTTCTGAGCGTCAGAATGCCACTTCTTTGAGCAAACTGGTGTCTTCAGACCCACCTCTGTAATTTTCCCTTTGAATTGCAGTAATGACAAGGCTTTCAAGCAGGAGACGGCCTGTTTCACAGAGTGGGGCGCACCAGGTGAGTTCAGACGCGCTCACGGCTGGTTCACTATGAGCCAAGTTCAGAAAGACTCAGTAAAATGCGTGAACTATTCCGATTCACGGAGTAATCCATTTTCTTCTCCCACTGCATAAGGGGTTTTTCCCACCTTTACTCACCCAGGACATTGTTTTGTAGACAGGAATATCACCTCCTCGCCCTTCTATGCCCTACCTGCTTATCACTTGCCATAAATCGAATGCTATTGCAGAATTACGCTATTCGACCCCTGGAAAAAGTGACGTTGATAATCGGCATCTTTCCACGTTCCTTCAGAAAGGACCGAGCAGAGCCGCGCACACCCAGAAGCTATTCATCAGATCGGATGGATCCTATAGAAGTGGGCTATTAACAGCATAGCCCTTATAATATACAAAATACTGAAGGAGGCAACAGCAAAAGTTTGATACAGAGGCAGAAAAGGAGTTCACTGCTTCTGGAAATTATAAAAGAGGGTGGTTTCGGTCAGGTTTGGTCTTTGTACAAATTGGCTACTGCCTAACCTGGGAGCGACACGACCGATGCATTTCCTGAAGCAAAAGGGAAAAAGGAAATAATGATGAAGACGTTGATGGAGATAGTACGGAAAAGCTCAATGCGCTGAGTTATTTTAAGTCAAGAAAAAACGCCAGGAATCCAGGAAAGAAAAAATATTACAAGCGGTAGGCATTTTTAGTTTAATTTTTTTAAATGTATTAGGAAGAAAGGTAAGAGTACAACTTTAAGGGGAAATAACGCACCCAGTAAAACTGATTTAAACCCTCTAAATTGCAGCCAGGATGATCACAAAGAGAATGTCTGAAGGACTTATTTATAATTAAGTAAAACACAGGTTACCTCAGGAAGAATAATTCACTAGTACGACTTACAAAAAAATGAAACAAAACGGTAAGAACAGTTTTACCACTGTCCCGCCATCAGCGGGGCTGGCCAGTTCTGGGCTAGTCATCAGTCTACTCACTGATGTTTAGGAATAATTAAACCTGTCAGGGCAAGGAAGAGGAATAAATTAGTACACCATTAAAAGTCCTTTTCAACCCTAATTACAAGCTGGTTTTGTGGAAAAAAAAAATAAAAGAATAACACGTGTTAGGAGTTTTCTGTTGCTTCCTTTGTGTTGAAGAGCTTTAGTTGAAATCGCAAAAACGAGAAACTGAAGTGAGCCTTGTAGAAGGCCCTTAACTTGGTATCCATGTACAAATATCGTCACATCAAAGCCGTTCTCAGAGATTGCTTCCAGAACTTCTGGCAGCGTTTCATACTATTTGAAGAACACCTACTTCACCATCGGGGCAACGAAATGCTTCTCCAAACACTGACCCATATTAGGGCACATTACCAAAGGAGATGCACACCTAAAAATATTGTTTGGGAGGAAAAATCACAGAACATTATTACTATTTGGCTTCTTAAGACAAAAACCAAACTCACAACACAGACAGACCACAGTAAAACAGAACGAGGGCTTAATAGCGGCAGATTTAATATAAGAAGCCTGTATGAATCTGACCTGAGGTCTCTACGCTTTTAAGCAGAAATAAATCCAAGGCACAAACCAGTCAAGATTAAGCAACTAAAATCTAATAATAAAAAAATAAATACTTCAGAATTTAATTCTCTTATTTTCTGGTTTGTTTTGAAAACATTTCTTCTACTGGACAGCCTAAAAATAAAAATTAGGAGCCTTCTTAGGTCCTACCTACAATAAGTGCTGAATTGCGACCAAAGATATTTTTCTTTCTTCCAATTAAAAAAATGTTTGCTCTAGAAAGGTGTCAATCAATAAAAGGCAGTCTTACACAACTGGATATAAATTCCTGGATATTCTGAAAGGCTGTAACTTTGACAATTCTGTTAAAAAAAAAAAAAAAGATAAATGGATATAGAAATTAAAACTCTTAAATCTTTTCTCTCCCCCAAATATAGCACTGGTTTTATCTCCTTGTTAGGTCACCTGAGCAAAAACTACTTTAGAATCGTGGAAAACAGGACAAATCGGGTCTTATCTTCAAAGGTGGTGGTGGGAAAACCCAAAGGAATTTCAAACCCCGGAGGTATCAACAAAGAATTTAATTACGAAGTGATTTACTGCAGTATTTTGATACCATGATCTGCCAGCAATACAGGAATAGGTCAAAGAAAAATTCAAGGAGCCTGGTTCATTAGTATGTCTTCAAATGTTTAATATGTATATTTCCAAATGTTTAATGTAACGCCAGATAAGAACATCCGAAATAGAAATTCTTTTTTTAAGACATCTTGAATAAAACTCCTTAAGATACCATGACGGAATTAATACAGACAAATCTGAGCTCCCATCTACACTGCAAAAATGACTGAATTGGGTATTCCAGCAATAAGAGCAGCTTTGTCTAATTTTCTCTCTCCTAAAATCCCTACTTAGGGAAATTTTCACATTCGGTGCTGTGGGACTGGAGACATCTTAATGGCAGACAGCACAGAAATGATGCTGTAACTTACAGACAACCTGCCCCATCATCTTCTCCTCATCAGATGCTTCGATTAGTCCAAAGAACCCCCTTTAACAGGTTGGCCCAGTCTTCCCAGCATCACTCCAGCAAGGCTTGCAGTCTTTCACCACTGCCCATGGTGCTCACTTTGGGGATAATGCTAGGAAAGCACAAATCTGGTGGGCTCTTTCTACTCATCATAAGACGAGACTCGGAAAGAGGGCAGATTTAGACTAGATAGTAGGAGGAAGTTCTTCGCTGTGAGGGGGGTGAGCCCCTGGCCCAGGTTGCCCAGAGAAGCTGTGGCTGCCCCATCCCTGGAGGGGTTCAAGGCCAGGCTGGACGGGGCTGGGAGCAGCCTGGGCTGGTGGGAGGTGTCCCTGCCCAGGGCAGGGGGTGGAACTAGATGATCTTTAAGGTCCCTTCCAACCCAAACCTTAAAAAAAATCCTGTTAAAATATGTGAGAAAACAAACAAGGGGAGGGGACAAGATGCAAGGACACCCAGGTCCCTGGGGCAATGTGCGCTGAGCTTCTGTGAGCCAGGGACGGGGAGAGCATGGCCACAAGTCTCTGCCCGGCCACCTAAGAGAGACACAGCAGGGCTTCTTCGCGCTAAGGGGCACAAGCACCTGCCTTTGCACAACCACTTGACACAACAAAAAACACACCAAGGCAAAACCTAGAAATGTCTTCTCTTATGGCCCATAATGAAAAGCAACGTGGCATCTCTGAAGTGCCACGTGCTGCCGCAGCGTGAGCGGAGCGAGCACTTTGGCCGAGAAGATATTAAGCCTTGTAAAAACTATACCAAAGCAGGGGTCACAGCAGGCGTCAGGCAGCTGCAGGATCCTCCTTGCCCTAGCAGCGGGGATGCATGGCCACCCCAAGGCCAGCCCACGGCCACCCTCTGGAGAGGACAGCAGAGAGGAGAGCGGTCCCCGCTGTACGGCCACCCCTGGTCATGATACCCGAGCGTCCTGTGGGCACGGCCAACAAATTGAGAAGGAATCAAGCGAGAGTCCATCAATTCTGAACCCTTTTATGGGGCTTCTCTAAAATTCTCCATTAACTTTCAAACGCACAAAGTGTTCTCTCTGCTACAAACGTAAGCACAGCATTTGAGACGTTAAACAGCTGTCACTGTTCATTCCAGTATCAGTAATGTAACCTCAAATTATAATTCTGTTTGCATAAAAATGCCTTGGGGTAAGTGACCTTTTTTTAGCCAGTTATTTGTCACTATGTCCACTGCTGAGCAGCACTTTAATAGCTGCTGAGGTAAAATCTTGCACTGATATTTTAATATATGCTAGGGCAAATCTTATCTCAAAACGTTTATTAGAGTCAATAAAAATAAATCTCTTTACAGTGTATTTTAGGATAAACTACCTTTTTTCTGCACTAACTGATCACTTGCCATATAAACCATCTGTGCGATGTCAGCAAAGTACTAATGAGTGGTATCTTACAGTATCGTGTAGTTAATCTGAAACAAGACTGTATTTGATAAAGTTCCACCAAACCGATAAATACAATTTACCGTAGTGGTGTATTTCTGTCTTTTGTGTTCACAGTTCCATTACATATAACAGTATTTCCCATATTACTGTCATGTTAAAATAATAAAAATATTTTGTGAACCTCAATGCTAATGCTATTGCTAAAAATTGCATATACTTGAACTGAAATAATTTACATTGGGAAATCCAGTTATGAAAAAATACTAATTTAAGACAGTTTCACAAGTACAGTTAATGGTTGGAAGGACATGCTTTGTAAATCAGACATTTAATGTCTCACACTGAAATTATTTCGTGATAACCACTGTCTCTACCAGTCCATATTGTTCATCAGATGCTGCTTTTAAATGGCTCTTTTCTATTTGAGACGAAACAAGAGAAAAACTTTCAGATCTTCAGTGTCTACCAAGAACACGGAAACAGACAGCCATCAATCTTTCCGTTACGCGTAGAATCACAGTGTTGGGTTGGGAGGGACCTTCAAAGGTCATCTAGCCCACCCCCTGCAGTGAGCACATCATCACAAGCATCCAAATAAAAAGCGAAGGACACTTAAATCTGATAAACAGTTCCAGGGTCAGATTTGATTACACAAAAGTTCTGAGTTTCAGCAACTTAGGAGTTTTTTCTTTGGAAATAAGTTTTATTAAACATATGTGCACACTTCCAAATGTCTGGAATTCCAAGTACCCACTCGCAGTCTCTTGCACACAGTCCTTGTAAAGCAAAACTGAGTTCAAGGGCATGCAGATGACACACGGAAATTTTATTTGTCTACATTTTTCTCCTAAATTTACACAAAGTCCAACGAGCTGTAATGAATGTCACAGGAGAGGAGAACACTGTGTACAAAACTCGGTTAGTGAGAAGTGTTTCCACATCTGCCTCTGCTCAGTTCCATTCGGCACAGACCATAAAATGACACAGCTCAGACAGAACGAAGAAAATCCAGAGAGTAAATTGAAAATGACTGTTGAACTCTTCTTACTAACAAGTTAAGAGAGACTTACAATCCAACACGCATGAGAGCCAAAGTATCTGCCTCAGAAAACTATAAAACCAGAGAGGAGCTCTGGAAGAACACAGTTCCCCTCCACATGTAGCACAAACACTCGAGCAACACAAGAAAGGAGGCAGCGGTGCTGTGAGTGCTACCCCAGTAAAACACCAGCCTTTCCCTTCCAACCTTCGGTGAAATTCAAGAAATAGGCAAAGCGATAAGATACATCTAACGCCCCGACAATAGTATTAGTCACTAAATTTGCAGAATGACACGTACAGGGTGGCCCGAGCACCTGCTGTATCACTGGATGGCCACAAAGAACAGAGACGGGCTAAGCCACGGGGACCCAACTCCACTGGAACCTAAAGCTGCAGGACACCACGTGGGTCACCAAGACCAGTGCTCTCGCACTGCAGGTAACCCCAGTAACGAGTTTACGACAGGAATTAAGCACAGCTATTGCACAACCTACCGCAACATTATTTTGCCCTTGGAGCTGAAGAGTTAAAAGTTTACTTTTCCCTTTTACCTGTATGACTCCAAGTTAGTCGCTTATCTGTCCAAGCCTCACGTGGAGATGTCAATAATACACTTTTTTCCAGCTTTTTTTCAAGTTTATTTAAGGTAGTTAACTGTTCGGAGCAGGAACCATCCCTCATTAAGTTCACGCGGTTCTTGACACGCGTTGCTGGTGCACGCGTAACTCGGCTCTGTGAGTGCACGTGTCTTCCGTTACCTCCTCACGTGGTGGGTTTTGGAAAAGACCTCGCCCCCCTCGTGAAAGGAGGTGAATCGAGATTGCAGAGCAAAGAAGCTTAATTTGAGGGGCACCAGCCTCATTTGTTTTAGGACATTTCAGCCTGAGCAGTTCAAAGCAAAGCCAGTATATGCAATTGAAAATAGGCTTGGAAAAGGTTCAGGCTGATAAATTCTACTGACTAACAGTGCTACAAGCCCGTCTACAAAACAGATTACTGAAAAGTATACTTGTGCGTTTAAGGAGAAACCTCAGCAACATTTAAAAAACGGTTGTTTACTACCCAAAAAAAGAAAACCTACTCCTCTTCATTATAATGAGAAATACCCCAGATACACCAGGGATGGTAAATCCCAGCCAGGGGTGGTCAATATTCCAGGGATGGTAAATATAAGGCTAAGTCAGCACTCATTCCAATGAGGCTGTCAATGCCCTGGGTTGTTTTTTTTTTAAATAAATACAAATTAAGTACATGCTTAAATTATTACTTCCTGTCTTGCAAAAAGTTTAAGTCGCCTATTTGGTTAAATACTGTTGAAATCAAGGGGACATATACACGCACTTAAATTCGCTCCCCACTGAGCAGGGCACCAGAGCCTGTGCTAAAGGCGCCTTTGGGAATTAGCGTCTCGCACTCGCGCAAGTATTTAGGCACATGTTTGGTTTTGTTACCATGAATATTCCCATTGATAAAGACGGCCGTAGCTGTTCGCAGGAACAGGACTTTGAGCACTGCGGGGCAGGCAATTACACTGAAGGAATTACAACCGCAGTATTACTTCTCTTTGTAAATGAAATGCCATAGAGGGGCAGGAGAGATTGATCCGTCTGAAGAGGTAAGGGCAAGGGAGTCAAAACCTTTAAGGGGAAAAATATACTACAAAAGTAAAGCAAGTTATTGCCACAGCTGACAAAGAGAAAAGTCAAGTTTCTTTGCTCAACTTCCACCTTTTTTCCCAAACTCACTGTACTTCAGCAGGGTATATAAATTGACAACAACACGTATTTGTATTTTTAATTGTGCATAATTAATGAACGGTTTTCCCTTTAACTGCAATCAGGACCCCTATATAGGAAAATATCAGCCAATTGATGCCATATGTCCCTCTGAATTGTTATTCCAGATGTATTCCTTGGAGCCACAGAATCGAAGTTCCTGTTTCCTTTAAATAACACATTCCTGAAAACTCAAATGAAGCAATTTTGAGCATAAAGTAGTTTGTTAATATGATTAATATTTTTTTTTGTAACAGTCAGTTCCTCCACCATTTTTTCCCTATAACCTAAGTACAAAATAAAGAAACAATTTACCAATGATATATTAAATTGTCAAGAAGCACACGCGCACTTCGCTTTAGTTTTTAGCCTGAGCCTTCCAGGCCAGAAGGGTGACCTTACCCTTCCACGGGCACTTGGGAACTCGCTTCTAAGTTTTAATTTCCATTAGCAGAGAAGAACTTCACCCTCACAGTGAAGCAGTTGGATTTGATCAGAACTGCAGAGTGTCATCATCTTTCCTTTTGCCGTTAGCCTGCCACAAAGAAAGAAGTAACACAATGCACAGTTTTTGGGGGAATATTTGCTTAATTGGAAGTTAGGAGTGCTAAGTGCTGCTAACAGAAAATCAGAAACGGGGAAGGGAGTTTCAGCAAGAGCTTTCCCACATTGCCCTGCCAACAACCTCAACCTTGTCGGGCCGTTTTCTCTAAGGGCTAGAAGTAATTAAGTTTCATTGCTAAATCGGTCTTGAGCCTGTCTCGAGCAGAAAAATCACTTATGCTTAATTGTAGGTGGTGATGTGGCGAGCGGTCTGTTGGGCAGACTGCAGATACCAGTTTCATTTTTTGCAGCTCTGCAGGATACTTAAAAATGAACGGTCATTATTTTACCCCGGCAGTCACTTGAATAATACATATTTCTTACAGGAAACACCGCTACTTCAAAAAAGGCTAGTTATTTAAGTTACATAGTTCCACTAAATATTTTTTGAGGGTTGTTGAGTTCACAAACACAAGTTTCTTAGAACTTAGAAACTAAGTTTCTAAAACTTAGAAACAATGAAACTGAATATTTATTCTACTGTAATAAACATATTAATAATTTTACCAATTACAGTACAAATATTTTTTAAAAGTATGTATAAAAAAAAAACCTAAACTGCCCATCATTTTTACTACAGGAAGATGTGGATATAAGATATCTGCACAGTCATACACACACACCTGAAAACGCGCACACGTCCAGAGGAATGTTCTCCATGACCTTAAGAAACTCTGCATACTGTTTGCTAATCAGAACCACATATTTTTCACCTGATTCCATCAACAAAGAATTAGTTTCCATAAAATTGTAACCGACAGGAACAGATTGGTTTCACGGTTCAGAGTGGGAGAATTGTTCCAACAGTTCACTCATGCAAACGTGCCTGCTGCTGGCAGACCAGACCTTCACCGATCGTAACCATCTCACACTAAGATACTCGTCAAGAAAAACAATATACATCTTTCTGAGAAGACAGAAATTTAATATTGTAAAAATATTACGATAACGCAGGCAGTTACTACAGAACTTTAACAACATTAAGTTCAACGAATGCCCATTATTACCGATTCTTGAAGAACCCACAATGCTTACACTTGAGAACTGAGCAATGGCGTTCGACCTTTTCCACGACAAAGGCTTGCTCTACATTTGAAGAGATACGTAAACGTCTACGGCCAGACTGCTCTCCTAAACATGCTCTTATCTAGGTACAGGGTTGGCCTCCCAGAGCAAACCCATAAACGTTCTTTAAAAGGAGGAAGAAAATAAAAGATTTTAAGTACGACCTGATTTCAGCTGACTGGAGCATAGCACCAGACTTACGGTGTCCACAAAAGCCAGCTGTTCTCACCAGTGAGGATCACGATCTGTCACACCATGGAGATGCTCCACAGTCTCTTCCTTCCCACCACCAAGTAACACTACAGCAGAGATACTTCACCCTGTTTCGGGTATCAGTTCCAAATTCTAGTAGTTCTCCCTACAAATCTGAGAAAACAAACAGTATTTTCTCACATCTTCACTTTTTGGAAGGCATACTAAAACCCTTAGCCTTTATAAGCTGGAATTACTTACCTTAGGTACTGTCTCTGATTTTTTTTCTACAGCGTAAAAGAAGTTTATATAAGGATTATTTAAATTTGAAATTTTGTATAATATTAAACACATATATACCCAACAAAAATGTCATTACCCTTGTTTTACACATACAGAAAAATACACAGCAAAGTTTGAAATTTCAGCTCTTTAAACACAACCAGAAGGCCACAGAGCAGCTGGGGAAGGAAGGGACCTCCAGAGGTCACCTGTTCCAACCTCCCTGCTCTAGCAGGACCACCTAGAGCCAGCTGCTCGGGAGCATGTCCAGATGGTTTTTGAACATTGAACATCTCCAACGACAGAGACTATACAACCTCTCCAGGCAGCCTGGGCCATTGCTTGGTCACCCTCTCAGGAAAAAAGTGTTTCCTGCTGTTCAGAGGGAACCTCCTGTATTCCAGTTTCTGCCCCTTGCCTCTGGTCCTGTCACTGGGCACCACTGAAGGGAGCCTGGCTCCATCTCCTTTGCACTCTCCCTTCAGGTATTTATATACCTTGACAAGATCCCCCCCGAGCTTTCTCTTTTCCAGGCTTCTCATCTCCCACCTCTCTCAGCCTTTCCTCATAGGAGAGATGCTCCAGTCCCTGTATCACCTTTGTGGCCCTTCACTGGACTCCCTCCAGGACGTCCACATCCCTTTTGCGCTGAGGAGCCCAGAACTGGACACAGCACCCCAGGCATGGCCTCACACTTGCTGAGTAGAAGGGATGGATCACCCTCCTCGCCCTGCTGGCAATACTTTGTCTAATGCAGCCCAGGATACCATCAGCCTTCTCTGCAGAAAGTGCTCCTGCAGCTGGCTCGTGTTCAACTCGGACCCCCCGGGTCCTGTTCTGCCAGGCTGCTTTCCAGCGACACGGCCCCAGCACACGTCGGTGCCTGGGGCTGCTCCACGCCAGGCGCAGGACTCTGCACTCCTTCAGCTTCGTGAGGTTCCTGTCAACCCGTTCCTCCGTCCTGTCCAGGTCCCTCTGGATGACAGCACAACTCCCTGGTGTATCAGCCACTCCCAGGCTGGGGTCATCAGCAAACTTGCAGCGGGGACACTCCGTCCCCTCATCCAGAGGGTTAACGAAGATGTCGAACAGGATCAGGCTCAGTACTGACCCCCGGGGTACACTGCTAGTTACTGGCTTTCAACTAAACTTTGTGCCACCCATCACCACCTTTTGGGCCCGGCTGTCCAGCCAGTTCCCAACCCGCCTCGTTGTCTGCTCATCCAGCACACACTTCAACTGCTGGACTATGAGGATCTCACGGGAGTTAGTAGTACCTATTTCATTCATTCTGTTCATAACTCTCCCTTTCTTTCGCTCATTTTTTTCCACTTCTTATCAGTTCGCCAGCTACAAACTAAAATTACACATTATAATAAGGAAATATAAACTATTATTTGTATGATTTCCACCAAACTTTGAACATCAAAAAGGAAATAGAAAGAGCTTTCTCGCTGCCTGTTGCACATCCATCCTCATTTCAGGTGATGCAAATAATGCATTTCAGAATGCATTTAGGTTTATGCATAGGAAAATTACAAGTTACTAAAGATGACTACTTTTTTTTGTTTGTATAAGATCAAAGATATTTTATCAAGTCTAACAATATGGATAAAGGAGCATAAAATAATTTGAGCTGGAACAGCAGAATCAATGAGAACGTTAAAAATGACTGGACAAGAAGAAATACAGTGATTTTCTTTTATCCCCAGTCACTTGACCAAAGGAAAAAGCCTATGACGCAAAGTCCAAAATTGATCTCAACTCCACAGTGACTGCAGTCTGTCTTGGTATTTGTTTCTTCTCACACTGATTTGTCCCATCGACTGGGCTTTCAAGAATATAGACATATAGAGCACAATTTGAATAGTTATTAAATGCTGTCAGGTTATACAAAAGGAATGTCTATATTTGAAATAACGATCCCTAACTATACTTTTTAATGAGAAGGAAATTAAGAACAACAATTATCTTAAGAAAACAATTTG
Organism: Chroicocephalus ridibundus; assembly: GCF_963924245.1. Lineage (NCBI taxonomy): Eukaryota > Metazoa > Chordata > Aves > Charadriiformes > Laridae > Chroicocephalus > Chroicocephalus ridibundus. The sequence goes on from NC_086284.1 coordinate 1,665,369, forward strand.
ATATAGTCGCCGGTAATGTATTTCTGGACCACTCAAAGTCACATTAAACAAAAAACTAGATTAGGAAGTAAATATATTCCTTCACATTTGGTTTTGTTGCCACAATGTTACATTGTCTGCATTTGCCATGCACTCACTGTTTCGCTGATGGAAAAGAATAAGAAATCTGGGATATACAGGTAAGGTATCACAAAGAAAAGAAGTCTTTAAAATAGGTAATTCCCTCCTTACTTTAATCCTGGTCAAAAACTTCTTGGCGGAAGATACCTGGCAAATACTTCTGAGCATAATTCAATTTATTTTTTAGCCCTGTGTTTCACTTCACGAAGGGGAAGTTATGATTGTCCTAAGATAAATACATACCATCAGCCTGCATTAAAAAAACTCTTTATAATAAAAATAATGCATAGCACGATATGTCAAACATTTAAGTACTAAATCACAGAATCATCACAGAATGGTTGGGGTTGGAAGGGACGTTAAAGATCATCTAGTGCCACCCCCTGCCCTGGGCAGGGACACCTCCCACCAGCCCAGGCTGCTCCCAGCCCCGTCCAGCCTGGCCTTGAACCCCTCCAGGGATGGGGCAGCCACAGCTTCTCTGGGCAGCCTGGGCCAGGGGCTCACCACTCTGAGTAAAGAATTTCTTCCTAATATCTAATGCAAATCTCCCCTCTTCCAGTTTAAAACCATTACCCCTCATACTATCGCTGCACTCCCTGATCCAGAGTCCTTCCCCATCCCTCCTGGAGCCCCTTCAGGGACTGGCAGGGGCTGGAAGGTCTCCCCGGAGCCGTCTCTTCTCCAGGCTGAGCCCCCCCAGCTCTCTCAGCCTGTCCTCACCCCTGCGTCAGAACAAGCTCATGGTGCGGGTGCTGCCGGCAGGAGGGCGATGCCCTGGATGTTCTGCAAAGCGGGTAAAACGCTGCCACGGGCTCGACACCCCTTCCCTATATACAAATAGACAGACTATATTTCCCATACATTTCACACAAACATGCAAAGCGTGAATCACCTAGATAACTTTCAAACAGAAGTAAAATCATAAATTCTCTAGGTTTACGAACTTGTGTGTTGTCTTTCTTCAGTGGTAATTCTCCACAGTCTGGAACGTGTAGCCACTCTCCTATTTTCATACTTTTCTACCTTAAATTTACACCAGACATGCCTTCTGCAGCGTATTCATTTTCCACGTTCCCTAACCTACGAATCCCGCTACTCCACTTCAAAATTATTTGGAATAGGTCAATATTTTTTTCATGGCTCATGATGATTTTTAGTAAGAAACTAAACATCCTCAGGCAAATTGCATATTAAAAGAGCAGAAGAGTTCATATTCAACTCCGGTTTTGACACAAATTTACTTTCCTCTTCGGGATTAAAAATGAATTAAAATCCTGTAAACCACGTAAAATGGATAATCCAGGGCAAGTCACAGCTTCACACAACCGAATACATGGCAGAAACACCCCTCAATCGCTGTCCGCTGGAACGCCTCAGGGGTGATCTGGTGGCTTTCCTGCCCAGGGATCAGCGTCACTCTCTCTCTCCAATCAAGCTTTAGTTTTCACTGCATTTAATCGGAATTCTTTACTTTTGGCTTACCTCCAGATAACACAGATAAGGTACGCCAGCCTTCAGCAACGAAATCACCTTTGAACTGTTACCCACTGTGACCCGCCAGAGGATTCCCCAGGTACCAGCACTGTTTTGAAATGCTTCGGACACGTACCCCAAACCGGAACCTTGAGCAGGTAGGCCAAAACCCAGTTCTGTTCTTACGGATACGCTTTATCCATTTGCTGCTTATTCACTGCTTTAAAAAAAGAAAAACCACATTTCTTTTGAAAAAGCTAAAAATCAAAAGTACAAATTATTCCCTTGGGGACAGAGACCTCCCTTTAGAAGAAAAGGGACTCGGACCGGCCTGCAAGCACCTCCTTCCGTTTCGTTTTGCAAATACCTTTCAAAAATGAGAGGGTAACGATAAGAGAAATTAACACTGCAACCGACCGGCACTTTGGATCTTACTCCATATATTCAGAAAATACGGTTGGGTTAAATCAAATTGATGCTGTTTTGCAACATACTAAATTAAAAAAAAAAAAAAAATCACATTTTTCTGTGTACTAACAACCCTTAAACAGGAGGGAAAAAACCCACAGGAGAAGATCCAAGAGACTGACAATCCTGCTCTGAAGGCCAAAAAAACCCGTGAATGTTATGACACGGCCTTACAAAAATTAATTTTCATTGTACCAAACCAGATTTCCTCCGTAATGTCAAACGCTGCTTGCTAGGAAGCATTATCATCTCAGCGAGAACAAACGAGGCCGATTTTCACCAACGGCGCTGCTTCGCAAACGTGCCCTCGGCTAAAGACACAAGGCTGGAACAGCAGAGAGCCTTCGGGGCCACGACTACAGCGTCTCTACTGCTGTAAGATTTATGTAAATCTGAGAAAACATCTTTCCTCACATATTAACATGACAGTAACAAAGTATTCAAGAAAAAAAAAAAAAAAAAGGCATGGAAACCAGAGCTGTTGGGGTAGTCTGTGAGAGCAGAACTTTTGAACCCCGGGCAATAAAGACATCTTTGTGGTCGGAAGGCACGAGGGCGAGGGGATCAGATGTCCGCTACCCCGTTGCCATTCGGCTTCTAACGTGCCTGTAAGTGATTAGGCCCGGTACGGCCCCGAGCTGAAATCACAAGAATCGGCGTGCCCACAGCAATTTCATTTCAATGAAAATTAATCTCAAGTGACTCGTGGTATTTCTTCAGAACCTAAAATGTTATTGTTCATGAAGTCTCCCTGCGTTTCACGTATTACAAATGAAGTTGGCCAAAATTACAAGCGGAAACATAATTGTGACAAACCCCAAAATTTAAAAATCAAATGTAGAATTTTGTAATTACTAGAATAAACTCCCTTATATGGAAAAAAGATCATCATTTAAAGGAATACTCTGTTCCACGGCAACTAAATCTGAAGACTGAGGTGTCCTATGATCTCTTCCACACTGTTCCAAAGGCAAGTAAAATTAGAAAGTCCCTTCTCATGAAAAAATTACTACAGTTACTGCTGTTCATAGAAAAGATTCTTGTCTATACGATTTAATTCCACATCTGAGTTCCCAGGACTCTACACCGCACGCTGCTATGACACGACGGATGGGGAAGAAAACGAGGGCAAGGAACCCTGAGCTGGCAGTAATGTCACTTTAACATTGTCCCCTCCTTTCCTGGCTTGAAATTCTTTAAAATCAACACAAGATAAAATTTCACAGTTAAAAAGAACCTACAGGTATATATATACACGTGCCTACATATATGCTTAAAGAGACAAAATTGTTTTAGAAACGTAACTTCAGTGACTACTAAATTTTATGATCTACTATTTATCATTTAGTGCAAACCACAGATGCAAGAAACAAAGGTTTTCACAACTTTTTCGGCTTTTAGTCACACTTTAGAATTGATTATTTACTTAAATAATATTATTCTAAATATATACACATCCCCCCATATAACAAAGTAGCCTATGGGTTTGATTTTTAAAGAAAGAATACTCGGTTGAGCAAGAATTGTCAAAACAAGCATTTTATCACAAAAATATAAAAAGATGCCCATTTGAAAATAACGGCATTGCTATTACTAAGCTGTTACTAAGCTTTCAGAGCAAAACAAACTGCTGTTCCCCTGAGAGCGGTTCCAGAGCTTGTTTAAAGCTGGAACCCAAAGTCACACAGGCGGCACTTGGACCACGTTGTCTTACCTCTGTCACAACGGCAAACGCTAAAGCAGAGGATAAAGTCTGTGGAATTCCAGAACCGCTGCATGAAGAGGTATTTCACATACTGCTGTTTCCACTTTTAGGTGTTTACTTGTAAAAATATAAAATAAATTGCATTTTAAAGATCCTTACTAATCCCCTTGTTTAACTTTTGCCTAAAACTTCAGTCACGTGTGTACCATCCATATTTACTACGAATACAAAATCCACAGAAGTTACTTTTTACAGATATCTGGGCTAAATTCCTAAAGCTTTGCACTTCATGTTTTTTACCTTACAGAAAACACAAACAACAAAAATTTAATTTTGAAATCTATTAAACATAGTTTTAAACAAAAGCAAAGACGTGACTTCTTACATCAAAGTACACTTTCAAGCAAGCTGACCTTCGCCCATTCTTCCATACAGAAAATATAACCGGTAATTCCCAAAGGAACCCGGAGCCAGCACCAGCGAACTGCCAGGAACTCCGGCTGGCGGTTGGTCATTAGCCCACCCTGGAAATGACCTAAATCGGCTGAGAAGGAGAGACCTGAGGCACCATTCAGGCGCTGCCTGTTTTTCATGGTGTGATGTTCATCAGCGCCTTAGACCACTTTGGACAGGTATCTCTTCAGGCACCCAGCTAAATCCAAGCGCTGCTGTGAACCCAACCTCTCAGAAACTGAAAGACACGGCCTGGAAATCCCCTTCTCTATCTGTTTCCCATGGTATTTTGTGAAAAACGGGTTTTATATAACGCGGGGGGGAAAGGGGAAAAAAACCCCATCAAATATCCTAAATTAATGGCATTTTATTGTAATGCTACAGACTGAAGAGTCTGTTCCTTTCTTTGAAAACTCCTCAAAAAGTCTCGGCTGTTGCAGGCATTACAAAATGGAGCCTATCATAGAATCATAGAATTGCTGAGGTTGGAAGGGACCTCTAAGATCATCAAGTCCAACCTTTAGCCTACCCTGACAAGAGCCACTTCTAAACCATGTCCCTAAGTGCCCCATCTACCCTTTTTTTAAACACCTCCAGGGATGGGGAATCCACCACCTCCCTGGGCAGCCCATTCCAATGTTTAATAACCCTTTCAGTGAAAAAATGTTTCCTAATATCCAATCTAAACCTCCCCTGACGTAACTTGAACCCGTTTCCTCTTGTCCTATCACTTGTCACCAGGGAGAAGAGGTCAGTCCCCATCTCTCTACAACCTCCTTTCAGGAGCCCTACTGGAGCGAGTCCAGCGTAGGGCAACCAAGATGATTATGGGACTGGAGCACCTCCCTTATGAGGAAAGGCTGAAAGAGCTGGGACTCTTTAGCCTGGAGAAGAGAAGGTTGAGGGGGGACCTGATTAATGTTTACAAGTACCTAAAGGGTGGGTTGAAGGAGGATGGTGCCAGGCTCTTTTCAATGGTTCCCAGCGACAGGACGAGGGGCAATGGGCACAAGCTGGAACACAGGAAGTTCCGTTCAAATACACGGAAAAACTTCTTTACGGTGACGGTGACAGAGCACTGGAACAGGCTGCCCAGGGAGGGTGTGGAGTCCCCTTCTCTGGAGATTTTCAAGACCCGCCTGGATGCAGCCCTGAGTGACATGCTCTGGGCAATCCTGCTCTAGCAGGGGAGTTGGACTGGATGATCTCTAGAGCTCCCTTCCAACTCTGAAGATTCCGTGATTCCGTGAGGGTGATGAGGTCTCCCCTCAGCCTCCTCTTCTCCAAGCTAAACAACCCCAGCTCCCTCAGTCGTTCTTCATAAGGTTTGTCCTCCAGACCCCTCACCAGCTTTGTCGCCCTTCTCTGGACACGCTCCAACACCTCAATGTCCCTCTTGTAGCGAGGGGCCCAAAACTGAACGCAGTACTCGAGGTGGGGCCTCACCAGTGCCGAGTACAGGGGGATGATCACTTCCCTAGTCCGGCTCACCACACTATTCCTGATACAGGCCAGGATGCTGTTGGCCTTCTTGGCCACCTGGGCACACTGCTGGCTCATATTCAGCCGGCTGTCAACCAACACTCCCAAGTCCTTTTCTGTCGAGCTGCTTTCGAGCCATTCTGCCCCAATCCTGTAGCGCTGCATGGGGTTGTTGTGACCCAAGTGCAGGACCCGGCACTTGGCCTTGTTGAACCTCATACCATTGGTCTCAGCCCATCGGTCCAGCCTGTCCAGATCCCTCTGCAGAGCCAACCTACCCTCAAGCAGATCAACACGCCCGCCCAGCTTAGTGTCATCTGCGAACTTACTGAGGGTGCATTTGATCCCTTCATCCAGATCATTGATAAAGATATTAAAGAGAACCGGCCCCAGCACCGAGCCCTGGGGGACACCACTTGTGACCGGACACCAACTGGATTTAACTCCATTTACCGCCACTCTCTGGGCACGGCCATCCAGCCAGTTTTTTACCCAGCGAAGAGTACACCTGTCGTACAGCCTAAACTCTTTTTTCGCTCTGACTCTCCTATCTAAGTCTCTTTCTTCTGCAAAATTATTTTTCCTGTCTTTGCCACCAAAAGACACTCCATGAAGACTGTGGAAGTTCCACAACACTGGAGGTTCCCCATATGCCTTAACACTTCAGAGAGGAGAGCACAGTCCATGGGTATGGACCTCCTCTTCTTCACTTCTGAGGCAGCACCGGGGTGTTTCCTGATAGACTGAATGGACTCTAAAGACACACGCCTGAATTCTTTGACTCAGAAGTCACAGCATTTTTGACGTGAAAAGAGATTAAAACAGTTTACAAATTCATAAAGATGTTAGAGGAAGGAAGTCAGCATCCACAGAGTTCAGGCATGGCTGATATCAGTCCCAGGTCTCTGGGAATCATGCCTCTGCCATTGAATCTCAGTTGTCCACGTCAGCCTACTTACTTCATAAATTTTTTTTCCATGAAGGTTTCCAACTTCTCCTTTTATCATAGAACCACAGAATGTGTTGGGCTGGAAAGGACCTTTAAAGGTCATCTAGTCCAACCCCCTGCTCTTGCTCCTTCTCTGGATGGGCTGTGTGCCTTTCTTTCCCTCCTCTACAGGGACTGAGAACATCAGTCCTGCAAATTCATTGTCCTAATCAGATCCATCCTTCTTCTTCAGTACCTCCACAGGACGTACAAATCTTATGCGACACGCTGTCTTTGGTAGATCACTTGTTCAATGTGAATAAAACTGGTCATTTCCAATTAAAATTAGGAAGTTTCCTCCCTCTGTATAGCCATCGAACTTCACCTCAGCCTGTGTCTAATGTATTCCATCCTCCTACCATGCACCAGGTGACTTCTTGCAGCCACTGCTGCCGACCTGACTCCTCCTGGCAGTCTCCCCCGGGGGCTGAGCACACAGCCACCAGAAGCTCCAGGAGAGGCAGAGCTGGGCAGCATGAACAGCCAACTCTGGAGCACTACCCTCCTCCTGTTCCCCCTTTCACCCTCCTCAGCAGCCAGGCTGCAGTTGCTCTCGTTTCCTCAGCTCCATCAGCTGCACCCACGAAGACGGCAGCTCTGTCTGGAAGAGGCCGGACAGCGTGAGGAACAGACGGCAGCAGGTCTTAAGAAGAAACGGCTGGAGAAGTTCCCTAGGTGGTGTCAGGTCCAGGCACCCTGAATGCACAGCTCTCAGCTATGCCTATCACCAACTCTGAACCTTGCCACATTACGAAAATGCACCCTAAGACTTCTGTAGACGAGCGCAGCCATAGATCTGCTCTGCTCGTACATTTTTTGGATCATTTGGGAACGATCCAGAAGTGCTAACAGAAGCAAAAAAACTCTACAAGGCTCTGCCTCGTGCTCCACCCCCAAAACAAAGCAACTGACAGAAATAACTAATTAACATGAAAAACAACATATTTAATCCTGAAAATTAATTATGTTTCTGGGTGTGATCCCCTCCCATGGATGCCACTACACTTCAATCCAGGAGCAAGGGAACTTCTGAGAAGATTCTTCAGGAACCTTTATGATCTATATCCCACAGCTAAGTAACTTTTAGCACTATGTACCCACATTTGGTAACTACTTTTGGCAGCACGCCTTTCTAAACTCTCAATAGTAATTTTACATATGACATGCAAAAGTCAAAAACCAGTACAACCTCATTTTTCAATTTCTTCAAGAATAATAAAGGAAAAAATTAAAAATTCTATATGCATAAAGGCTTGATGAGTCCCAAGGAATGGGCAAGGGCTGGAAGGAGAAGAAGAGGGATCTCCCGTAGACGTTCAGTCTTATAAATTATAAATCCACCTGGTGATGAAAGCTGGATTATAGCCAGTAGTTTTTCACGCACACTGTTTCGCCTGTATAGAATAAGTGTCCGCGCATTAATCTGTTCAGCAGTGCAGACAGAACGTTGTCATTTTTTTAATTTACAAATTCATAACAAATCAGTATTTACACAATTTTTGCCTTCTAGTACTGAACAGTTTTACCCCCTCTTAAATGTGGTTACATTTTTAAGTATTGCTCCGAAAGCTGAACAGCGCTTTTGCACATTTGGAGTGCTGTCCCGTAGTTTGGAATTTCCAATAAACAAGTTGCTCTGCTTTGATTTTCACTGCCAAGTTCGCGCTTCTCAAACAGAATACAGTCAACTTTAGTTCATATTCAATTTTTTTCTGGCTCCCTTTCTACTTACGCACTCTGCAAACATTTAGCAACTTCTTGGAAGAGCTAAAAAAAATTTTAATACGACTCTTGATAATTATGTTTCTTCTGGAAAAATTAATTTCATTTGATAAACGTCATTCCTCATTTTCAGACTAAATAAATTATAATTTCACAATGGGATTTAATGAAAAGATCTTCCTTGAGTGAAAATGCTTCTTCCCCCCTGAGTATAGCCTGATAAAAATATAAGAGGAAATAAAGGTATTTTTTTTCTCCCACTGCCTTCTTACATAAAAAGCCAACTCTGGACAATTCTCACATGTTTTATCTATAAATTATCTAGCTTAGCATTAACTGCATGTCCACTGAAGCCCAAGGAATACCTCAGAACAGTGTCACAGGACACAGTACGCCAACGTAAAGTTCACCGTCATCAAACAGACGTACTTTCACCCAGTTCCTCTCTTGCTAGCCATGGCTACATCCTCTCACCACTTATCTTGCTGCTTTCTCATCTGGTTCTCTCTAGCCCTTGAGGCGGTTTAAGTGATAAAAAGATCAGAGGGAATGTCTGAAGAAGAAAAAAAAAAAATGGAACTCTTTCTACCACATCAGTGAGTTGAACTGGCTCAACATAAGATGTATCAGATAGTGAATTACTAATATCGTTCACAAGAGAGATCATTATGCCTGTAATCGTCCCAGTATTTCGCTCTGCATGGTACAATTAGTCACGCTTTAAAAAAATATATCATTTGATTTTTCCACAATTCGTGCCATTCACCGGTTAACTGCAAGGATGGAGATTCCACAAACTCTCTGAGCAACACGGTCACTGAAACACGGAAAACTTAGTACGCTTCACTGAAATAACCTAAACAGAATTTGGAAGAGTCGCGCATATTCCATAACTAAGACTTCTGGAAATTGCATTACACTCTTCTGCAGAAAAGAATGAAGAGCAGTACATAAAAAGTGTAAGAGAAAAGCTAAAACTATGGAAAATGGCAGGGCAGGAAATCTCAGGTCCATCTTCAGACACTGGTGCAAAGACGATTACTTCACTCCAAAAGAGAAATTAAGGCAACTTCATCAGCATAAGGAACATTTTACAGCACAGCTGGGATTCCAGGGTATGTCTAGGTCTAGATTCCAGACTGAATGCTGTGTCCACTATATGAATTTTTCACAAAGTTACCTAAGAATTTGATGAAAATCAGACTGTCATGAAAAAACACAGAGGTTTCTCCATTTAAAACCCTACATACTGTACATCCAGCTGCGGCAACGCCCTGGTCAGTTCTTATTTCCACGGCCATGACGAACTGTACTTTGGTTTTTTTAAATGAAATTCAACCTCAAGAAATTCAACTCATGAAATTCCACCACCTGATATCGGAGATATTCAATCAGCAATGTTCAGAATAATGTTTTCCTGACATAAAACCACACAAAGGAGGAGACAAATGTCCACCATCGACAGAAGCAAGTATGAGCAACATAATATTCAAATATATTTATCCTCTTCAGAATAATTAATGTATTAATACTCCATATACTACCTGAAGTTACTAATTCCTTGAAAGGAACGGACAAAGGACGAAGTAACCTCTCCACAGCTACCCAATAACAACGATCAATCTCAGATGAATTTCTCTAGTTTCTCCAATTTTTCATTAGCAAAATCAAGTGAAAAATTACCCGGCCGAAAGGACATTCTTGTGACTCACTTCTATTATAAGGCTAATTTACAATTCAGGCAAAGAGAAAAACAGAGTGTTTTTTGAAAAATACTTGATCTGGGCAGGATTCCAATTCTTGTTCTCCTTTAAAAAAAACTGCGGCGCAGGTATGTAAGCTACACACAGCCCAGCCTTCCCCACGTCCCTGAAGACAATATGTCTCCCAGGAATTTATAAACCATTACATTAATAAAACATTATGCCACGTGTGCAAAAAAGAAAAAAAGATACATTTAGCCTTACTTCTCCATGTCTTAAAGGTGTAATAGCTCCTCTTGCTACTGCCATTCGGAACAACGTTTCTGTGGCCTGCAACGAGAAACACGCAGAGAAATTACTTATTTAAAAACCAGACAACCCAGGTCATGGAGATTTGTTTCAACTTTTATAACATTTATAAAGCGTCAGCAACCTTTAGCGCCTATTTTACAACTGAATCGCTTCAGTAAGTTGTTCAGAACAGTCGGCACAGGCCTGGCGAAGGTTTATGGCAAGGCGAGAGGTGTGTCGAGGAGTTTGGTGTCAGCGCAAGTGACCACCTAAACACGGCGCGGTGCCTCCCGCGCACGGCAGCCGTTACACAGGCCAGGGACGGTCAGCCCCATACAATGGTCTGCCACAGGCTGTCGGGTATAAAGTGTGATACTAAGGGGAAAAAATAGCTATATGGTATTTTACAACTCAGGAGACTCATTAATTTTAAAAACTGCTGTTTAATATTATACACGTAAATTAACAAACACGTACCAAAGAGAAGAGTATGAGGCAACTCTTTTCCTAAAAGCACCTGAGCCCCTCCTGATTCTTAATAACGGAGGCATTACAAAACACAGCGTTCTCCTCTGCAAATGACAGGGAACCCAGCTTCGGGGAAATCTTTAATTAGGTTAATCTTTAGTTAGGTTGCATACCTTTCTGCGTTACTTGTCCCACCCTTTCTTTAGTCCAGCGGGACAATTAGCACATACTTCTGACATAACCATACATTACTGACTCTTCATTCAGGCTATAACACAAAGAAAGCATAGGCCACAACACATTTCTTTCTAGAAGCCGGTTGCAAAAAGGCATGAAAAAAATTCACTGCTTACATAAAAACACGGATTGGCACAGCAGCACGCACGAGAACAGATTTGTTTTAAAGCCTTGTTTCCATAGCAAGTAGTGAAGCCGGTTTCAATTTCAACTGCAACAAAACATGTTTTTAATATCTGGTTCTAATAAAAAAAACCAAAATATTCTAACATTTAAGGATCTGTGCTAAAAAGTAATTATCAGGCTGTTTGAAAAAACGTTTAGAAAGTTTACAAATAAAAGTAGTCGCAGTAGCTGATTGTCTTTCTAAACAGTGATTTAGAAAATAAGTAGCTCAATGCTTACATGGCCGCAAGCCAACAAACGGAATATCAAACACATCTCCTGAAATTAATTCCTCAGTCTTCCAAAACACAGATTAAGTGGGGTTCACCCTTTTCTAAATAATTTCCTGCAGAAAAGAATTTTATAAAAGAGCTTTTCACTGCCTTATGTCCCCCCCGCCATCTGTGAGTGAGTGTGTGGGCTCCAGAACACTGGACGTAAAAACGCATTACTTCATTTACACCCGCGACGATGCAGGGCAATGCCCAAGTGCGATGATTCTTCTCGAACCTTTCTTCTTTGAGACATGAAGTGAACCTCATACAACCTTTTGTATTTCCCAAAATTGGTTTTTTTCACCCACATTTTTAAGGATGTTTCGACCGAATTGAGCATTCTGTCAATAGGGCTAAGCTGCTGTTGTTTCTTTTGAAAACCACTGGTGTGTGCGACTCTTTTCACATCTACCAGTAAAAGATCTCTCTTAATACACTTGTACTCACGCCGTTAATGCCAGATGTCAACACCATTCAGAAACAAGGTAAAAAACCCACAGAACAGCAAATCCAGCACCACAGACGTCCTCCTACGGGCGCCACTCTTCATGTGCCGAGCATCACTAAGAAGATTAGCCCTGCAATCACGGCGTCCCACCCAAACAGCATGGGGGGCATGAGGCCACCTATTCATGCACTGACAATGACAAGGCTGAAGAAAAAGTCATTGGGTTTTTAGGTATGTAAAATGCAAGAGAATGTTTAAAGAAGTTCATCTTTCAAAAGAGTAATCAGACCCCAGCTTACTGTTGGTGCAACGTAAGGTGAAGGAGGTGGGCATTAGCAGAAAACACCAAGTTTGTATCCTTTCTACAAAGAAAATGAAGTGTGAACAACATGTTGGGATTCTACCAAGGCAACGTCCTACACGGAAGAAGAAGCAGATGAAACCATTTAGAAATTTCTTTGACACCTTCACAGAACTGTAGCATCACACAGACTAAAGATGAAAGTTATCAGGCATCAGGCTAGGAAAATTTGGCCAGTCTCAAAATCTGAATTTAACTGTAACACTTCTGTTTTGGACAAACTCCCACATTGCCTTCAATTTCCATCATTTTCCTTTCTCTCCCGCAAATGCAGGCACAAATGGAATCATTTGGCAGAGACCACCTGGGTCATCTGGTCCCACTCGGGGCCCCTTGGAGCAGGTTGCCCATGGTTTGTTCACACAGGGTTCCGGCATCTCTAAGGATGGAGGTCCAACTACCTGTTCCACTATTTCAGTGACAAGTCTGTGAAAAAATGCAATCTGCAGATGACCTGTAAATTCCTTGTGCTTCCCAAAGAAGCACGGCCCAGTTCCCCAAATTCTCCGTAAGTGGTGGAAACGCTCCGTGCCAGCCAGGTGGAAGGCCACCCTTTCTTCTGTGGCGTCTAGCCGTGACAAGCCAAGCCCCACCGAAATCCCGAAACAGAGCGCCCTGCTGGCATTCAGGCTGTACAGGCTGACTACGGTGGAATAAGCACAGGGGTGCAGAAATCTAAAATATAAATTTACCAAAAAACCTCTAATATTTAGAAACGTTAAAGACAAACTCCATCATACTTAGTGCTCCACAATGAACAGGGCAAAAACAGCTGCATGAATGAAGAATCCCACAACAGTAATGAAAAAAGAACAAGATGCTCACCCAGCTCATACACGCTCTGAAATTCCCTGTGTGATAATACCTTGCTGACAGAAAAAGGATCCCCACAAGACAACAAAGCCACTCTGACTAAAAATCCAGGTTACTGAACACGTCTTGCCCGGTATATTCTTGGGGTTTAGTTTCAAATCTAGCAAAGCTATTAGTACAATATTGGTTAAGTCTAAATCCATTGAACACACACACACCGCAACTTCAATTCATATTTTTTTAAATATTGAGTATACTGAATCGGGAAATTTGTTTGTTTAATTGGATTAAATATCATAAAAACATGCAGACATGCATGTCACAAATGCATGTCACATCTGTCACAAATTTATCTATCCTTCAACACAGGCTACCTAATAAAATAATTTCTTGGACTTCTTCAGCAATAGATTTCTATTGGAAAAATTCAGCAAATTGTTAGGCATCAGGTCAAAACTGCCCTTCTGTCCCCACCGGACAGTTGTCACGGCTCCTCTGGTTCACAATTCACAGCCTCCTGGAGCAGAGACACCCGTAGTTACACACCATTTGGAATGAGTTTAATTACCTGGCTGTACTGTCAGCCCTTTCCAATCCTTCAAACAGCCTCTAAAATTCTTGCATCTATTTATACTAGGCATTTGTCCGCTGAATGGCAAGTTTTTACATACAATTAAAATGATTGCTTCCTAATTTAAAAATACAGCATAAATTAATTAAATTGTTAAATGCTGAAAATATTAGAATACTCTTGTATTTTCTGTTAGGATGAGTAAGTGTGACTCTGAAATACAACTGATTGGAAATAGTGACCATTCTGTCAGGATAACTGATGAAAAAAGCAAGACTGTCCGTTTAAGAAATAATAACAGTGCTCCCAAAGAAACCGCCGGCTAGGAGTTTAGATCATTTTTAACCGCTCCTGCCTCTGTTCGCATTAAATATTTCATTATAATCAGATTTTTTATGAGGCCGTAAAAATTTAAGATTTATCTGCATTCAATTCACTGTGAATAAGCCTTAAATAAGAGTCATTACAGGCTCAGGCAACGACTTTAGATGCTTCTATGCGGAGCTGCGAGCCAGAGGTCCATAAGAAAGCAAATTCTCAACAGATGGTTTCAGTGATCTCAGTGTGAAATCAATGTGTTGCCAAGCTGATAGTTACTGAATCCCAGAATCGTTCTTCGTTGTAAGGAATGCCTACGGTGTTACATTACCCGTGAGGTGAAACGGCAGCCCCGTGGCTCTTACCGCTCGGCAACGCCGGGCCAGCTCTAACGGCATCTCCCGACAAAGATGACCAACTGCTCCCCCTCCAAGAGAGCAGAAGCTTCTGGTCAAATTCCTTGCAAGTGGGTTTAAAAAAAAAAAAAAAAAAAAAAGGAGAAACCACTTGTATGAACCAGAACTAAAGTGGAAAATAATTGCGCGTTATTGATGGAAATTGTAGGAAAAACAGCAAGGAAAACAGTACTCTAGATTCCAGATGTTTTGAGTCTTCTAGGTATTCACAAAAATAAAACGGTCTTATAATACGTCATCAAAATAGTTACTGTTTTACCGAAGCCAAAACTTCAAATGCAAGCACTGGAGGGAACTTTTCAGGCAAATTAATTAATTTAGAAATGCATGTTTTTTAATCATCTAAGAAATTTTGGCATCTACTTCTAAATATGCATTTAAAAATAAAATAATTCTTTTTAAAGATATGTCCTCAGAGGCACAGATCTTTGGAAGTCGTTCACAGCGATTTACAGATTTAATTAAAATGAAAATTGTGCGATTTGCTATACAAATAAAAATGGATGGAATACAACAAAAGACTTTTTTCACTCCTATTAAGTTTGCTGATCTTGGCTACAATAGCTGGCTGACAGCTCTGGCCTGTGAAATTTGTGTTTCTTCATGAAAACCAAATCACGTTAAAAAAATGTTCTTGACAGTCTATCCGAAATCATCAATAACATTTTCCAGCTTTATTACGTATTGCAAATGCACTATTGTTATAGCCCTTATTAGCTAACCGCCACAGAGCTTTTGGAGACAAGCACGAGGGCTGTAAAAAAGAGAGGGATTTGGGGAGATTCAGAAGCAAAAATGCATCGGAAAATGTAGAGGATGTTTCTGAAATCAATTTTTTTTCCGAATTTCTGACCACAAAGTTTCCAGTGCAAGGCAACCCCCTCCATCTAAGCCTCCCTGCAGACGACAGATTTAACTTAACTGATGAGCTCGTTTGTTGTTACAGCTTTTGATTAAATTACAACAATACCAACACAGAATTTACTGCCACCCTATATATATTATGAATTAAAAATATATTTAAAATACGTTAAAGTACAGCACTGAAGCTGAACTGATGCTTTTAAAGAGACATATATTTAAACTCTTATTTTCTGGAAAACCATAAAAAAATTTCATTCTTTCCACTTTACAGGTGTGAATTTCACGTACCTCTGTCTTTTGCTTTTTTTAAGGAGCCTGAACGTCTCTGCCTTCATTACCGAACCGTTTGACCCTTACTTGTGCGACCAGCGGGTCAGTATGTACCTGACCTCTGTCAGACACAAGCTCTTTCCGTTCAGGCATTAGCAGATCCAATCGCTTCTCACCTTTACCTTCTACAAAAGCAACTTACCTATGAAGTCCTTAAGGACTAAGCAATTTAAATCCCACCACGAAGCATATTTTAGAGAGCTCATGATCGCCTTGCACCCGTTTTCTGAAACCTCTCTCATTTCTTTCCATTTTCAGCTTTCAGGACGTGAACAGCCAGAGAAAACGTTGTCCCAAACACCCAGCGTAGTGTTCGATCTCCCTTTCCTCTGGTTACTTCTACAGCATTTGTGCACCGTTATCTGAAGGGTAATACAATTCTGTTGTACAAATCACGTTTTGCCGCCTCCCCTAGCTGGAAATAAAGGTGCACTCAAGGAGTGGAAGTATCCACAATGTTCACAAGGCCCGGCAACCCTCAGCTTGCGGGAGAAGCTCTGGACGCACAGGAGCAGGGCTGAGTCTAACTCCGTGTCCGGGGGTTTGTGAAACTCACCACTGACACAGCAGAAATAAACAAATATTAAAAGTAACAAAATTAAGAGCACAGATAGCTCTTTTTGACTGACATCTTGCTTCTTCCCCAGAATATCTGCAGATCTGTCGTGCAAATATAGGTCCAAATTTACATACAAATATTTGATCAGTTCAGTGCAACTTCTATTACACTAGCAAATTCCACTGGCCACGGCGGTAACTCTGCACTTTCAGGGTTGATGAACTCTCTTATGAATTAATTTACCTCTACCCTTCTACCTAACTAGACTACCCTGGTCTTCCTAACACCCAAAAGATAATATACAATATACATCGTGGTGACGGACTTTGCATTTTGCCTTCGCTGTGTCTCCACCACGAGAACACCCCCTTGCTGCCAAACAGCTCAGGAACCTCGGCCTCTCCCGAAAAGAGCTTTAAAACTTCCAGGTGCAGAACACACACTCAAGGAACGAACCAAGCACAACAGTAATCACGCACTGTGCGCTGCCAAGACGATGAAATAAAAGCGTTAGTATTTGTTTATCTTCATCTGAACCCAGTAGTCTGCAGTTGTGGTATTTGTAACTTTTTCCAAGGCGATGATAGTTTTTTTTTCTCCTCCCGAATTCTTCTCTACCTGTTCTTCTCCTTTTCCTTCCTCCCACCACTCCCCAAAAAATGCTTGGTATTTAATTGGGATTCCTGGTCCCAGCCTGTAACTGACTTTCACCTCTTGCCAGTTTTCTCTGCAGAAAGGACTGAACAGCTCAACACTGCAATTAACTAAATATCAGCAAGCCAGGGGAAAAAAAAAAAATAAAAAATCCGGCAGTATAATGCTCATGAACCGAATTACCCACAAAGCAGGCCAACAGCCAGCCTGGGAAACTGGAGAAACGGGCCATTTAATCTCCTCTGCCTTGACAGAAATGCCGGAGAAGGGAGGTGCGGGCAAGGCTGCCCCCCCACCAGCACCCAGCAGAGGTTCCTGCAGCTGAAACGATCCGCCGAAGCCAGCTACCACCTTCCTCCTTCCCAACCGCTCAGCGGAAGGCCAGAAAACAGCTGCAAGCCAGCCTGCAGAAAGCACATGACAACTGTCAGCAATGGTTTTGATTAGTAATGCTGCCAGATAGAATAAAAGATAAGAGCTGAAAGACCACTCTGGCCAGCCCACGAACAGACGAGCACACTTGCACGTAGTCAGTGCTCTCCCGGGACTCGGGGGCCATGAACTCTTCAGATTTCCACCTCCAACATGGTGAGGAGGAGCACGTGCACCCATCCATCCACCCATCCCGCACCGTCCCTGCAGCAGGAAGGCTTCCCACCTCCCTCCATTCCATTCGGAACTGACCCATGGGGGACGCTTCTGATACCTGGCCAGGGACCACTGGGACAACACGCAGGAACAACCGGTCTGCCCTGGCTTGAGGCAGCCACTGAGTTTCAGCATGAACGGGGCAACGCTGCCCCGAGCCCACAGCTGTAACCGGACTCCAACACTCGAGAGAATCATAGAATCACTTGGGTTGGAAGGGGTCTTTTTAAAGGCCATCTAGTCCAAATTCCCTGCCATGAGCAGGGACATCTTCAACTAGACCAGGTTGCTCAGAGCCCCGTCCAACCTGACCTGGAATGTTTCCAGAGACAGGGCACCCACCACCCCTCCGGGCAACCTGGGCCAGTGTTTCACCACCTCAGAGTAAAGAATTTCTTCCTTATGTACAATCTGAATCTACTCTCTTTGAGTTTGAAACCATTACCTCTCGTCCTATCACTACACTCTCTCATAAAGAGTCCCTCCCCAGCTTTCCTGTAGCCCCTTCAGGGACTGGCAGGGGCTCTAAGGTCTCCCCGGAGCCTTCTCTTCTCCAGGCTGAACATCCCCAGCTCTCTCAGCCTGTCCCCACAGCAGAGGGGCTCCAGCCCTCTGAGCATCTTCATCACCTCCTCTGGACTCACTGCAATAGGTCCATATCTTTCCTGCGCTGAGGACTCCAAGGCCGGACGCAGTACTCCAGGCAGGGTGTCACGAGAGCAGAGCAGAGGGGCAGAATCCCCTCCCTCGCCCTGCTGGCCACACTGCTGTTGATGCAGCCCAGGATGCGGTTGGCTTTCTGGGCTGCAAGAGCACATTGTCAGCTCATGTCCAGTTTTCATCCATACCCCCAAGTCCTTCTCAGCAGGGCTGCTCTCTGTCCCTTCATTCCTCAGCCCATATCACAGAATCACAGGATGGCAGGGGTTGGAATGGACCTCTGGAGATCATCTCCTCCAACCCCGTGCCAGAGCAGGGTCACCCAGAGCAGGTGGCACAGGAACGCCTCCAGGCGGGGTTGGAATGTCTCCAGAGACGGAGACTGCACCACCTCTCTGGGCAGCCTGTGCCAGGGCTCTGCCACCCTCACAGCAAAGAAGTTCCTCCTCATGTTGAGGTGGAACTTCCTGTGCTCAAGTTTGTGCCCGTTACCCCTTGTCCTGTCCCCGGGCACCACTGAGAAGAGCCTGGCCCCATCCTCCTGACACCCACCCTTTCAGTATTTATAAGTGTTGATAAGATCCCCTCTCAGTCATCTTTTTTCCAGACTGAAGAGACCCAAATCCCTCAGCCTTTCTTCTTCAGAGAGGTGTTCCAGTCCCCTCAGCATCTTGGTAGCCCTTTGCTGTCCCCTCTCCAGCACCCTACACTTGCCCTTGTTGATACTGGAGGTTTCCCCAGTCCAGGTGCAGGACCCTGCACTTGGCCATGTTGAACGACTTAATGACATCTCTGCCTGGCCACTCGGGCTCCTTGCTGTGATTTTGTTAGTGCCTGGTACTGCTGGTCTGAAGAGCACTGGTGAAGATCACCATGAAAGAAAGCCGACAGATGAGAAGGTGTGTGAAGTCAACTTCTGCGATACAAGTAAAAGCATACTGAGGTGAGCTTTCACAGTCCCACGGCTCCTCAGTGAGTTACTGGGCAACAGAGAGCAAAATCCAAAGACCCTTGATCCCTGTTCTCTGCTCTAACCCCTGGAAAATGGCAGAGATTTAAACAATGACACT
Organism: Chroicocephalus ridibundus; assembly: GCF_963924245.1. Taxonomy (NCBI): domain Eukaryota; kingdom Metazoa; phylum Chordata; class Aves; order Charadriiformes; family Laridae; genus Chroicocephalus; species Chroicocephalus ridibundus. Next base: position 1,684,634 of record NC_086284.1, read on the forward strand.
AACAAGTTGTTCCAGCAGCCTTGGGTCTCGTAACATAGACATTTTTAAGTTTCGCTATGACCACTAAATTAATGAGAGCCGCATATTTAGACAGCTTGATTTCACATTCTCCAAACACGTGTTCTGGAATTCCAGACTCATTTAAATACAGACATTTACAGTTCCTTTATCTGCCTTCATTGACCAGAATTTCTTGTTAGCGTGAACTCTGAGCGGGTTCAACTCAGTGCATCCCCTACGAGCTTTACAAGATTTATGTTTAATGTGTTTCACAACCATAGTTCTTTTTCTTTAGGGGATTACCTCATCTTTTACGTTTCCCACTGGTAGCAATTTTAAGTGGTAGCTCTCTGTATTTGCAAATGGAACAAAAATGTCTTTGTCTGAATTGTTTTGTTTCCATGTATTGTAATTTACCCACAGAGCTATGAGTTAAACTAATACAAACCTAATCTAAAAAACATTTTCCAACTAGTGATTTACGATCGTCGTGCTGTAAACAATAAGTATTATAGACTACATCTACTTTGGATGAGACGCTCAACTCGCTCACCAACCGTATTGTTTAAACATGCGTACGTCACACAATCCTTCCAAACTAATTAGAAACAGAAGACACAGGTTAACGCTCTTTCACTTTTGGTGCAGCTTATAAAAATGCCTCCCTTGTCCGTCTAGAAAAGTTGCCCTGATGCTGGCCAACAGCTAAATTGTTTGCGACGAAGGGTACGTGTATGCTGGAGACAACCCAACAAAAAATGAATTGGTGCGATCTATTTATGCTGTTGTCTATAAAAAAAATAAAAATAAATCAGATGCTGATCGTAACTGATTAAAAACACTTAAACCAATCAGCCAGAAATTTCAGAAAGTCAGTTTTGGTACTGATTATATGGGGAATGGTAACTAATTACTACCATAATGCAGTATTCTGCATTATTAAAAAAATTAGCTTCTTTTTCTTTTAAGGAGAGCTAAAAATGTCAAGGCTTAGAAGAATATTTTGAGAGCTGGCTGAAGCGCTGGTCAACCTCTTCCTGTTCTTGAGAAAACTGTTCTTATTTTGCCCACGAGTAACTAGCAGAAATCTTCACTTACAGGCTGCATAACGCTCTACAGAGTTTGCAAGTGCAGCCGCTTCAGATAAACCGAACGAGCAAGATTTCTTCTTCCCAAGCATCTTGCTTCAAAATTGGCACGACAGCCGTACCTGCAGGGTCTGAGAGGAGCCTTCTCCGCCAAGCAGCGCGGGGCCCACAGCAAAGCACACTGCACACTGTTTTCTCTTTTCAAGAAAGGCAGGAAGCTTTTATCGTAAGACCAATCTCAGAAGGAAGCCGCACTTCTCCTTTCCATACACCATCACAAGGGCCACGTCTATTCGAACACTCAGACTGTTGACAGAAGCCGTAGTGCGACTGTACTCCACCAGCCCTGCTTTTTAATAATTAAGGTTTTGACGTAACACCTACCCATAACCATGAAAATGCCATGCAAACAGACAGCGGCAAAAGGTAGCAAAGTCTGTCCAATCTGCTCAGACAAAAATTACGAGAACTCACCATCTCTGATTTTGTGGCTGAAGAATTCTAAACTTCAAAACATGCAGAATTCACCCACGGATAATAACTAAATTTAAAACACTTCACTTCTGTCTCTCTGTCATGCCAGGTGCCAGACACTCCTCCTTCCTGCTCTTGAACGTTTTCCATGGAGGGAAGCGAACTGGACCGACCGGAAGGCTATGCCACCATCCAGAGAGACCTGGACAGGCTGGAGATCTGGGCAAAGAGGAACCTTATGAAATTCAACCAGGGCAAGTGTAGGGTGCTGCACCTGGGGAGGAACAACCCCATGCACCAGTACAGGTTGGGGCTGACCTGCTGGAGAGCAGCTCAGCTGAAAGAGACCTGGGAGTCCTGGGGGACAACAGGATGACCATGAGCCAGCAATGTGCCCTCGTGACCAAAAAGGCCAATGGCATCCTGGGCTGCATCAAGAAGAGTGTGGCCAGCAGGTGGAGGGAGGTCATCCTCCCCCTCTGCTCTGCCTTGGTGAGGCCGCACCTGGAGTGCTGTGTCCAGTTCTGAGCTCCCCGGTTCCAGAGGGACAGGGAACTACTGGAGAGGGGACAGCAAAGGGCTACCAAGATGCTGAGGGGACTGGGACACCTCTCTCATGAAGAAAGGCTGAGGGATTTGGGTCTCTTCAGTCTGGAAAAAAGAAGACTGAGGGTTAACAACTCAACACTTATAAATACTTCAAGGGTGGGTGTCAGGAGGATGGGGCCAGGCTCTTTTCAGTGGTGCCCGGGGACAGGACAAGAGGTAACAGGCACAAACTTGAGCATAGGAAGTTCCACCTAAACATGAGGAGGAACTTCTTTGCTGTGAGGGTGGCAGAGCCCTGGCACAGGCTGCCCAGAGAGGTGGTGGAGTCTCCGTCTCTGGAGACATTCCAAACCCGCCTGGAGGCGTTCCTGTGCCACCTGCTCTGGGTGACCCTGCTCTGGCAGGGGGTTGGACTGGCTGATCTCCAGAGGGCCCTTCTGACCCTATGGTTCTATGGTTCTATGACCCTCCCAACTGATGACTGACTGCAGCCAGCCCAGCAGCAGGACTGGAGGACAAAGAACAACTGTCAAAGCAGAAGAGAGTGCCTCTAGCAAGCTGGATTCATAAAATGCCCTTAAAAATCAAGGCATCGATCAGCCAGACTCAGACTCAAACCCCCTGAGATGAAGTTGGCTACAACTTCCAGGTCCTGAAACACACTACATCCAAAGAGGTTTTCAGTCAGGCCTGCTCAACAACATCGCTATCGCCAAAATTACTGTCATGAATTGACTTCAACACTATAAAAAAAATCCTTGCCTGGTGTATAACAACCTAGTACGTGTTGCCAACTAGCTTTGTAACCCTCGCAATAACTGGGCATGCTTTTATATAGGGAAAAAAAAGTTTAGCCCGCTCTCATGCAAAAAACATGAGACTTGATTTCTACTATCGTATATCAGTTGTCTCACGGGACATCAGCCCTTCGTCAAAATTTGGATGGTTGCTATAGGTAATGGTAAAAGAAGGAACTAAAGCTATGTGATCAACGCCAGGTCTGTAAAACCCCTGCTCCACTTTCTCTAAAATCTGGAAGGCAAATCACAAGCAAAGCAGGAAGAACCACAATGAGATTATTGGTAAAACATGCAGAGTTCATGCAGAAGATCTGGATTCTAGCTTTTGTTGTTCTTTTCTGGTATCAGGCAAGACAACTGAAACATGGAGGATTCTTCAGTAAATAAAGCACACTGTGGTCTTCTTTCCCAAGGGTGTGGAAATCAAGAGGTCCTAAAAATCTGCTCCTGATGGTACTACCACGGCAATTCCTCCTCCAAAACCGGAATACCACTTTTCATTTACCTCCTAAAGTAATAAAGAATATTGAATTTGTTGTTTCCATCCATTGCCTTTAAAACGTACAGACCAACCAAAATTCCAATACGCTTTAAAAATATGAGCCAACAAATTTGGAAAGAGCAATGGGCAAACGCCTCAGCTTCCTAACACTGAATCACACTAAGCTATCAAATACTTTGCAAACACCATCGGAGAAAAGCCCATAGTGGAACTCATAACCTGTGTTTTAAAGAAGTTTTGAATACACACCAATGGTTACGGTTAAAACAACACGTTGAGCGGCTGCTAATCCAGAGGACTCCCTCAATCCTTTTCTGGGAAGGAGCATGGCTCACGAGGAAAAGACAGCGTGTGATTGCACGCCACACCAAAACCACCCAAACCTCGCCTCAGAAACAAGCTTTTTGCACGTTAAAGTTAACAGAAATTTTAAAATGTAATTAAATAGAAGAAATGTTAGCCCAAAGCATGGCACAAATCTCATACATATCATACTAACTAGATGATTCTAGAACAAAATGCTTCTCTGGATTTAGTATTTTATTCCTGATGTATTTGCGTTATTTATCTAAATTTGTTACGCTGTCCAACACGCAGTTACTGTACACAAGGATGACACCATTAAATTCTCATTTTTAAAAAAACCCTTGAAAAACAGTTATTTGGAAAACGCTGCATTCAGGTGTCATTTTCGCAGCAGTAGGCCAGAACTAGTCGGACGGTTAAAGAATTAGCAGATGAACGTCTGGCGGTGCACTAAACGTAGGTTTGTATGTTCTGTCATAACACTCTGCTCTGTTCATAAGATGTATTCTTTTTGAAAATAGGGAATTTGCGTGTCCCAAGGCACAACGTAAGACAGTCACACAGAGCAAAGACGCAGCAAGAGATTTTTAAGCCTGCAGCTGAGTCTGCGCTTTCCTTAGGATAAGGCAGGAAGCACCACCAGTAAATCACCTGTTAGATTCACCAAATCGCAGCACGGTCCTAAGCTACTCCAAGTGATGTGCAATTGTACCACAATACTGGGAAAGCGATGAGGAGACGGATTAAACTCCAGTTTAAATTTAAGCTGAAATTCTCGGTCCCTACCTTAGGGGAGGGCAAACCACAGAATCCCTTCACCAGACCACTTTATTCACCCCTTCTCTTTACGTTAAACGTGTTAGGGAAGGTAAAAGGAACTACACAGATTTTAAGATTCACAACAAAGACTTTATCCAAGTACAAAATAACAAGGAAGAGGATTTTTGACGAGGAACAAAACGTACAGTTATTCCTGGCAAGGTTTAAAGGTAGCAAATACACGGAGTAGGTCCGTTACATAAACTGCACTGGATTGCAGGGCAAAGCGTGTTCGTTTAAACATCCTCTGTGCTAGCGCAGCCAAATAATAGCTCATACCTCTGGGGGAAAAAGTACATAAACCACACTTACAGAAGAAGGAACTGCAGAAGGAACCTAGCAATACGGAAAACAATTTAGAGAGCACGGCAGACCATCAACTGAGCGGAAAACATGCTGTGCTGCCCATCAAATGAGCAAATTAATCCCAATAAGTGAAGAAACATCAACTGGGCTCGTAAATCAGGCTGTTGTAGTGTCTCATCTGGGCTCACACTTCAGAAAGCTTTCATAACACGGCTGAAGAAATGGTGATGAAGCTGCTAAAACTCATGGGTTCCGCTGGCATTTAAAGGCACTGCATGATCAAAACATCAGAATAATTGCTGGCATGAACTGTCAACGGTAACGTGCTCCCCAGGTGTAGCTCTGTTACAGGTTTCACACTGACACCAGCGCCTGTACGGGAGAACTGGCTGATGGCAGTCATCCGCCCCCAGGAAAGAGAGGGGAGGACGAATTAACGTTTCACAAAAGCCTCCAGATAAAACAGCTCCAATGAGAGCAGCAAGACGTGGGTTTTTTGTTTCAAACACGGGTTTTATCAAAAGAAGCAGCAGATGCTCATCTGTGTTAAGTCTTGGTTTAGAGGTCCAGCAGCTGTTAAAAAAATAAGTTATCAACCAGAAGCCTCCAAAAAAGGCTAACGGGAAAGGTTTGTCATCAAGCCGGGAGAGGTCTGTCATCAAACTAGCCATTAAATTATTATAACGGCTAGTACAAACTGCAAGTAAATCCTATTCCAAAAATCAACCCGGAGCCCTGATAACCGAAAAAGGCTTTTCAGCCCTCCCCCCTGCCCCAGGTAAAAAGGAGGTGGCATTTTAAGTTTTATTTTTAATTATCCTGACTCCTACCACAGAGGGTCTTTCTCAGTTTCTTCCCGTGCACCGCGCTCTCATTTCCACAACGCGCCACAGGCGGGAGGCACGGGGACGCGCGATCGTAAAGCGCCAGACCCCGTCACAGCTTCCCAAAGGCCAGTGCCACGGAAACGCGGAGCCGTGCCTCGGGATTAGGCCTCAGAAGCGGCTGGAGTCTCTGTGGCTGGCAGCCCCGCAGCCAGCGGCAGAATGAATGGACCCCTCAGTGGTTCGCAGCAATTAGGTGCCTTTCTGAAACCGGCGCTTCGGCCGCTTCGTCTGCGCTAACGGAGCACAATGCAAAACACCGCTCTGAAACGCCAAACGGCACATTTAACAACCTTATAAAGGAGCCAGGAACACAGATTCCTTTTTTATCCCCCCTCCTTATTAACCAAAAAAAAAACAAAAACCAACCACGACTGGCCTAACTTGTCGCTACACAAAACACGAGAGTTGGAAAGTGTCCAAAATTGCTCTGTAAGTGTTGTTTTATTAGCCTGAGACTGTTAATAAATATATTGTAAACCAACTTCTACTTGCTTGGGTGGATATAAAGAAAGAATTGTATCGCCGTTCTTACAATGTTTACAATTTACCCTAGTTCTTCACTTTTCTGCCCTAGTTACTCTGTTTCCATCACTAGTTTACCTTAGCAACTGACGTTTATTTGGGCCATAAATCACCTAATGCAGTATAGTGCTCTTTCATAAGTTTTACAAACACAACACTTACAGAACATAGACTCATATTAATTAAAGCCATGCCTACACAAATCTAACATTTCCTTTAACGGTTTTACTCACTGCTAATTCTGGAAAACATACAGATGGACAAAGGCTTTCTCTTCCCTTTCACCAGCCGTGTTTTTAAAGTTCCTATATACATATAAATGTGTATTATTATTTTTTTGGTGTGTATCTTATTACCAGTGTGCCACAGCTGATAATACACAATCTTTTACAGGAAAAAAAAGACTGCCTTCCAAGGACCTGGCATACCCAGCTACAAATTAGACCCTTTCATTAAAAGAAACTTAATTAATTCTTAGCAATTTCCACTTTCAACTTCACCATTGCAAGAATTTCCTTACTTAATTTACTTGTTAGAAACAGCTTTAGTTATTCCTAACTCTAGATGTTAAAAGTCTTTAAAGGGTAAAACTTGACATCCATAGTAAAAGTTCAGGAAAGTTGAAAAGGGGATTGATTGTTCCTTCGAGGAACAAAAAAGGTTTGAGGAGCCTACCGACAGACAGGTAAGGTAAATACTAAGGCAACGTTGGTTTTATAACATTTTTCATGCCTATGTTTAATTTTAAAAGGGAAAAATAAAGCTATTGCTGTACAATAGTGGCACGTGAATATTCAATGACTATGTTGAATAACTATTCAAAAAATCCAGTAATGGCAGGAGCCTACACATGAATATAGGAAGATATATATAGCAATGCATGTAACATGGATTTAGCCGTACTTATCCCTTATTTGCAAATATTTTAAAATATCTGCTATACTTCCTCCAGAAAATAGACTGCACCAACTCACAGGAGGAAGAACTCGAGGGGCTGCACGTCCTGCCCTGGACTCGGCTGCCTCCCTCGTTTTGCAGGAGGGAGCCCTGGGCTCCCGTCCCAGCGCACACAAGCCACGGTGAGCAGCATCAGTAACCCACCAACAACCCAGCTCTCAGATCCCGCAGAACACCTGCAGCCCCAAAACGCGGAGCATGAAACTCCAGGCTGGGTGTTTCAGCCTGCTGTGGTCACTCACTGGCCGTGACTTTTTAAACTGGAAGAGGGGAGATTTAGATGAGATATCAGGAAGAAATTCTTCGCTGTGAGGGGGGTGAGCCCCTGGCCCAGGCTGCCCAGAGAAGCTGGGGCTGCCCCATCCCTGGAGGGGTTCAAGGCCAGGCTGGACGGGGCTTGGAGCAGCCTGGGCTGGTGGGAGGTGTCCCTGCCCAGGGCAGGGGGCGGCACTGGGTGGGCTTTAAGGTCCCTTCCAACCCGAACCGTTCTGTGATTCTGTGACAGCAGGGACCAGTCCGCACGTCCGCAGCCTCGCACACATGCACGTTCCCATCGCAGACCGCAGAAAACGCTGCTCATGGGCAGATGCAAACCCTACACAGGCATTTAATCCACCGTGACATCTCTGTGAACAGTTTAAGCTCACACAGCAGCGCTTACGCCAGAGTGAAAGCTTAGAGATAGGACAGACAATTTACAAGAGCAGTGCAGCCACGACCAGTGTTTGTTTTCTCAGTGGTCTTTATTAAACCAAACCACCAGGATTAAAGCTACTACAACAAAAACTGGAGACAGACATGAGTGGGTTGACAAGTCTTCTGTTTGCTTAAGCCAGCCTTACTGAGGAGACTCAAGTTAAATATGACCAGAAATAAATTTGTCATAATACAATCTCAATTCTCAAATATCTGGAACCAATTAACTTTGGGAAAGTTTCAAAAGGGCCACCCAGTAATAAACACAAAATAATTTGTGTCTGCTGTCTTGTTTGTGATAATTTTTTTTATTGCTACCTCGGTTTCAGATGTCAGAGTAATGACTTCCACATTCCGATTAAAATGTGAATTGAATCCATATGGAAAAGATGCTCAAACCCATCAAAATGAAAAGAACTCCCTTATTTCTAACTTCTTATACGGTGAAGTTTATAAAGCCTAACACTTTGACCACTCTCAATTTAAATCAGGGAGATTTTTAAAAACTATTACCAAAATAATTAGGTATGTAATGGGAGGACACATGTAATACTTGAGGGAAATGTTAATGCAATCTATTTTAATTAAAGGTCTCTAGCAAAAATACCATTTAACCCTTTGAATGACGTAACAGCTGCAATTGCCCAAATGATTTCGTTTCCTATTATTTAGGAAATACACATTATTATGATTAAATAATGTTCTACACTTTCAGGTATTCACGTCAGAGGTTCCATATACAGCGTATTTATCTTCCTACTTAAAAGTACACTGAGGGAAAGGCTGAGACTCAAAAGCACTTTAGAAAGAAGCTTTCTCCTCCCTCCTGCAGCCATGAGGCCATCGTCCTTTCTCTCCCTTCAGCCTGAAGAGAGAGGTTCGTCTCCAGAAGATTTGTTTCTAACTAGATAACATTGAATAAACAGAAGGCGTTACAGGCAGAACTGCTAATGGCATTTATGGTTCTTTAAGACTTTCCAGTAATTCTTCAAATCTCTTTTAAAAAATTTATTATTTCTAATATATAAAAAAATATATTTATTATTTTTATATAATAAAAATATTATATATTTTTATATATATATATATAAAAAATATATATTTTTTTTTTCTTTTTTCTATGACAATTAACCATGCCAGGTGTTTTTAAACCAGTGAGGAGGGGAGGGGAAGAGATCTGCTCGCTCTGACACCAAGTTCAAGCAGAACTACACTACCAGTGTTACGAAGATCTTACTAATCCCATTGCTAAAAAGCTCCCCCATCTCCATCCACCTGGAACAGAGACTGCCGTATTTGCCAGAGATAAATCACCTCAGCCAAAGGGAGCACTTTCCTCTACCTGTGCACACTAACGAAGATGATGTTTGTTTTGAAGACCAGAACTTCCCTCAAACTGATGTTTTGAGAACTTCCCTCAAATGGTTTTCCCTCAAAACTGACTTCCCTCCTAGTCACGTACCGTCTCTGCCAGGCTGGGTGCTAACAACAGGCACCGTGCGGCCAGAGACGCCACCAAACACGCTCCGACGTACCAAACGCTGTGTGGCCTCCCTGCGTTCTCTCTCACTGCTTCCCGCAAGATGCCTGCTTGTTTTACATACGGTAAAAAGAATTAAGCACAGAGAAACTCCTGCTTATACATGTTCGATTAATTACTGGATGGACGGCTAGGATAATGAAGAGCACACGCACAGGTAAGAGGCTACGCGCCAAGACGCAACGGGAAATGGAGCGATGTGCTTCAGCAGGCTCTCCGTCGTTCTGCCCGGGGTCTGGCGGGTCGATCAGCAAACTGCTGGGATCATTTCTCAACTTACACACGCCACAAAACGCCTTCCTGCTGCTGGAGCTGAACTGGCCCAAGGTACAAGACTCACTTCCCCAGATGTAGACATACAATGTCTTCGAACGCACCCTCCAAAAGCAGGAGAAATGTCTGTATTAAACCCCAGGACACAAAAATGGCCATATGAGAAGAGGTCCACGACCCACCCAGCTCAATTCTTTGTCTCTAACAACCGGCAGTGACAAATGCCTGAAAAATACCTCCCCTGCTACACACTTCAGCAAACTACACGGCACAGCTGCCAGAACAAGATACAGGATCTTCACGTTTGATCGCCCTAACGAATTCTTTTTCCCCCCTCCGCGATTTCTCTTCTCATTGCCCGCAAGGAAGCTTTCCGCATCCACAGCTTTCTGCAGCAGAGCGCTCCTCGGTGTGGCTTTGTATCTGTGTGCATCCGTTTGTTTTGAAGAGCTAACAATTCTCTTTGGCATCCCTTCGCTCTGGTATTACAAGTAAATCGTTCCTCGCCGTCCCCCCCCGCACACGAACTCCATTTCACAGCCCTGTCTCCTACTCCTCCTCAGCCATCCTCCCCAGGCCCAGCGCACCCGCTTTCGCTCCCCCACTGACACGTGCTCTTCAACACCTTTGCATCTTTATTTTTCCACGAGGTACTTTCTCTACTTCTATTACACTTTAAAGAGGACCAGAACCGCAGACACCAGTAAAACTGTCAGCACACCCCTAATTTATACAGTGGCATGATAATGATTTTTGTGTTTTATCCTCTATTCCTTTCCCAATCATCCTTAATATTAAGTTGAGGGGGCTGGAGGGAGCAGGGAGGGTGTTTTAATAGCTACAAAGTGTTGAAGTGACATTTTCCTCATAATTTCAACTTCCTGGCCCTCCAAGTAACAATTCCGAGTCCAACACTGTGTATACAAAAAAGGATTTTTCTCCCCACGTGCATTTCGTTACTGCCACTTTGCCAACAGCACGGTACCACGAGTGTCTTCTGCAAGTCTCCAGAACCAGCTCTCATTTTCACAATCCTAGACAAATTATAAACAGTAAAACTTTGTCTTCTCAGTTTCCTTTTTTTCCAGAGCATTTACGACAATGACAGTGGGTGCGCTCCCCCATTACCTAGTATTTTGCCGTAACTGTGTGATCCTCATTTTTGCAGTGCCAACCTGAAATTCTGTGGCTGAACTGAAAGAACTAAAAATGGAGTTAGCGAACAAGGTTCCACGAAAACTAGCAATATGAAGGACGAAGAAAACAAACCGATTCGGTGCTTTTAAATTCAGCATATAGATGTGTAAACAACTTCTCTGTATTCGTTTTTTACCTGCAGAACGGGAATATTTTATCAATTATTCAATCAACCAATCTTGGTATTCTCTTTGTGAGCAATTGTTCCCCTTTTTCTGACCAATCTACTTTTCCAGTTTTCTTCTGAAGACACATCTGACAAGTCTTTAAGCTTTTCAGATTACTATATACAAGGAAAATCTATCCATATTTTTAATTCCTGAATGCGGTTTTTTTAAATAAAAACCCCAAGTTTTTGCAAAAAACCAAACAAGCCCAAGAGATAAGCACACACAGTACAATGTGCTTCACCCTTTTTTACTTATTCTCACCTTCAGTTTTCTTCCTCAACCATCACATCGTACAACAGAAAATTCATAAGCTTCCCTTTCTGTTCGTTTTTGCTTCTCCCTCACCTGCTCCATTGCTCACCAACCCAATGACAACGGGGGCAACCGCCAGCCGTGCTCGGTGACAATCTGTGGAGAAGGGCAGTGCACCTTCACTGCTCGTCGCCTCACCCCCTCCAGCAGCATCCACAGCCTCCGCCTCCATCCTCCTGGGAGCCACAGGTGGCTCCACCCAGTAAAGCTGCCGTTTAAGACTTGAGCGTGGACCTCGAGGACCATCAGATGTGTTTACCCAAATATTCAATACAATCTCAACTGCCAGTCGACAAATACTTCAGGAGACAAAACAAAACGGCATGAAGGCTGTCAGAGTTCTTGTGTTTTAATGAGATAAATTACTTCTCATTATCCATATTATCAATCTAGTAAAGTGATGACTTAAAAAAAATTCCAACAGCTCCCTAGATTTTTGTCCTCAAAATTCATTATTAGCACTATTACCGAACCTGAGAAGTGTTCTTTCTCCAAATGACCTGTTCGAGCTACCTGTAAACTCTTCCCTTTGCTCCCGCCCATGTTGTTTAACAAGCAAGCAACATAAACAAACACTTTTCTTGTTCATCATGATGTTAACCCATTAAAATTTAACATAAATACACTCTGCAAACTTGTTTTCATTAACAAAACGGATCTCTAATCTGGGAAACTTCCTGTTCTAAAAGATTTCTCTTGTTTTTCTAATCACCGGGCAAATATCAGTGAAGTAACAGATTAATGAATTCTCTGCATTTAAATATACAAGTCAAAATTTAAAGCAATGTTTTGAACACTGCTGGAAGATAAACAGTAGGCAAACGAGTACAAAACAATACCAACCACACATCAATGTAGAATTATTAATTTTGCAAATATTTATTGCAGTGCGCCGGGGCCAGCCAAGTCGGCTCGGCAGGCGGAAGGGAGCGGCAGCAGCCGTGCCTGCACCGCGGCCCAGAAACCACGCACGGTGCTACGGCTGAACGCAGGCCCGCCCATAGCACGGGACTCACACGTACAGACTGTTAGTGACTTTGCACACGAGATGACCTACAAATTGAAAAAAATATGTTAAAAAAATACAAAAATTAACATACAGTACAGGTCTTGTTTCTTAGGGTATCGCAAAACACTGACCGACTCATTGTCTTCATTTTAGTGCCTAACAGCCCCTTTGGTCTAATGATTTCAGTAAATCTCAAGTAACTCAGCATCTACTTTTGCTAAAGGTCATGACGCTCACCGACAGCGCTATGCCGGCCTTTCTTCTTTACCCAGTGGCAAAATTCCTGTAGCTGTAGTTTCCTAATCCTGCTCGTAACACCCTTCTGTGTTTAGCTCACAGCTATTTGGGAAAACTTTTCCTGCACAGGTTGAAGGGTTTTCCACTCCCCGGATCTGTGTTTGAGGCTTCCTTCCAACTCTGCTCACACACGGGAGGATCCTGGTTACAACAAATCAGTTTGTCTTAAGTTGCTGCTCAAAGCACAGATTGCAGGAGCTCCACTCGGTAAAACTCCAAAAACAATCTTGCTAGTGCAACACACGCTCTTTGAGCCTCCACGTGCACAATATACGACCTACATTACACATATGGAATACAGGAAAAAAATTACAGATTTTTACCCATTCACATGGCTTTCTAATGTATCAGTAAGAGGTCTTATTGTGTGATTTATCAAAACAGAAATATCTTCAACCTCTGGTATATCTGGATTCATAAATGGAGTATTAGCAGGCAGTCATAAAATTCAGTAAAAATCCTACGTAGACGTTTTGAGGGCAGAGGGGGGGAGGTGTCCGAGAGCTTTGTTATTTATGACCATGGGGAAGTTCTCCAGCGAGGTTATTTACATCCCTGAGTTCCCATTACCTCTTGCTTTGCCTAAGGCCACTAACTTCCTATGATTTGCAAGCATCAGCAAACAATGCCCATATTCAAGTTCAGCGTATCCATTTCCACACAAAATGGTTGATATTGTAAGCCGGAGCCACGGCTCAGGACTCAAGGGGCCAGTTTGCAGAGCTTAACGTGGTCAGGAACCTGGTTCAGCTCCCAGCAGTCTTAATTAGGCGACGAATAAGAGACATGGTGAACATCAAGATTTAAATGTGAAGCCAAAGGGTTGTTCGAGAAGCCATTTCCTGGGCAGCAGAGAATTTCAGTGTGTTAAAAGAAGTGCTGTCACCAAAGATAACTGCAGATTTCAATATGGGAGAATGACAACAATCTGGAAAGCTCCTGCTGGTTAATAAAAACATCCCTAAAGACAGAGGGAGGGAGAAAAAGAGACAAAGAGAGTATGTGCATGCGCGCGTGTCTGTGTCAAGAAGCAGGGAAGGGTTTTGTTCTTCTTAAACAACACCAACAAAATTCCTGTACAAACATTAAAAATATTTAAAATCTTCAAATATTCAAGGCAAATACAATTGTTTATAAGATATTTGTAAGTAGCTAGTGGGGCAAGAGCTTACACGTGTAAGGATTGTGTATTTCCAATCCAACTGTACAAGCATTCTCGGAAAATTTCTGCAACGTGACTGATATTTACAGACCTTTTAATCAACACACTGATCTGCAAAACAACACATCAAATTATGCAAATGAAACGCCACAAACAGAATTTTGCCTCAGGAATTGTACCAGCAAACCTCAGTGAAAGAAACTGAAGCCACCAGTAACTTTACCCACGAGTATAGACATGAACGATTTCATATAAACGAAAGCATAAATTTTCAAGATGAAGTGATTTGCAATTGAAAAAAGAATATAATCGATAACATTTTAAAATATTCAAATGTGACAATTCATTAAGTTTGCTTTTGGAGGAAGGTTAAACAAATTCAGGACATTTTTAATGAAGTTATTTAATTCATGGAAATTCATTCTAACACGTTACTGAAACCATTGCTCGTACTTTTTGTAACGCAGGCTATGGTGGAGATCCTTAACAGAGCTCAGAAACATCGCGTATCTGCCAACTCATTGACAAAACATGTTCTGTCCACGTAAACCTGGTATTAAAGACAAGAAATGTATGGTTTTAAACAGACAACATTCAGCCCTTCTTCCTGATTCCCACTTCAGATCGTTTTTCTCCCCAGCAATACTCAAAGTGGAACTTTCAGTTCCAGATTTAATTTAACAAAAATCTGCAAAAATCTCCTGCGCCCCTCCAGACGCGAGAAGAGCAGCAGCTACTGAAGCACTTTGCTGCTTCTGAGCACGCAGAGAAAGATCAGTGCACTCTAAAGAAACTCCTCAACAAATCACACCGCTCAGGTTACAAAAACATGAAAGATTTGCATGGAAACGACTATACGAGACCAACCTCAAATCATGCAGCTCCTCTGAAATAACCCTATTTCACAGAGTCTTGTGGCTAAGATACAATAACTGATGCAGCACTGAAATTCCCACAGTGAGTAATGGTCTGATTTGCTGATCGTTGCTTTAGAGCGTGGAAAGGGTAGAAGAGATAAAGGAGGAGACTGGGAAAAGATCCTGCTGTCGCACTCGTCTCTGGATTTTCCTGTAAAAATGGTATTCAAGTCAGTTTGTCTTCTAAAGACAGAACAGTCTCAAAGACAGGGCATCAACTGCAAAGTTTCACATGCGGACATGGCTCGAAACAACATAAAAACTGCCTTAGGAAAACCAGTCAGCTTTAGAGGCAGCTAAAATAAATCTTACGCTGTCTTCAACTTTTCCCCCGTTTACTAGAGGCAGTTTGATACTTTGGAATTGCTTCCTGCTGCTTTACCAGAAATGATAATTCTATATTTTCTAACACAATTTTTCCTCGTAAGAGCTCAGCTTCGAGAAAGGATTTTTTTTTTTTCCTTTCACTTTTCCAACACCAATACTCTTTTCAAGCTGACCTGTCTTCCACCCAGCCTGACATTTACAAGCTGTGCTCAAGTTCTCCTCCTCCGCTTTCCGAACCTTATTAGAGGCATAAGGCGCGTATCACAGAGACAAGATTTCAAACGAACCACCTCCCCCTGAATGCCAAACCAGTGACTGTTCACACAATTAAAAAACTTAGTCTCGGCACTGTTGCAAAACCTGTGTCTCCTGTAACGGCCTCACGTAGGGAACTTAAACAGCCAGGTGTTAACTTCTGCCAGTTTACACCAGCGCGTGGCTGCACACCGGCACATCCGTTAGATCCGACTGTAAACAGAAGGAAGAACAACTACGTATTTCCAGTAGCCTCTCGAAATCACTTTCACATGTTGCCACGAGACACACCTTTTTAACATAGAAAATAATTCTTAAAGATGTAGAACCAAAAATATAAAAACAACGATTATTTCAATTGTACGTGCAAAGGTATAGCTTTTCTTTTCCAGCACGGACAGCGTGAAAAAGGAAAAGTTGTTTCCCAAAAGAACTCACTTTTGTATGGAAAAAGACCTTTATAATTTTTAGACCAAGGTTTTTTTTCCTCCAAAACCTTCTGCGGAAGGAGTGTTTAAGCACTGCAAGCACATGATTGACTTTTATTTTGACAGCTTAGAGTTTTAAAAGGCGCAAAATGACTTCTGGGCTGAAACTGCTGCTCTGTTTAATTATCGTTATCCTGTAAATGACGTCAGGAACAATATCAGACTAGAACTGGCACTTAATACACCAGGAGTGGATAGAGGTAATTAAAAGCATGAAGGATTTAATTTCAACTGAAACATTTGGAGCCCAGAAAATAGTAATTAAATGTAATATATGATTAATCAGAAACAATGCACGCTCATTCCACCAGCCAGTTCTACAGTAAGATTAACATCATGTAAAAAAAATAAAATAAATTTCAAATACAAGCCAGTAGGATGAACTTACACATTGTAAACCATATTCCTCCTAGAAATGCTTTCATTCTGCATATTTTGAACACAGCATTGCAGCTTTCTTCTATCAAATGAATCAGTACTCCAAGACTAGCTTTCATAATAGTTTATCGATCCCAGAAACCATAAAGAAACAGCTTGACGACAACTATCATCAACACAATGACTGGAAGTTTTTAAGGAGCACTGCCAAAACCTCAAAAAATAAAGATTCCAAAATACTATACATTAAAATTTCCCATTTTTGTTCAAAGGCAGTAGAGAGACACAGTTAATAGCCCACTGCCTCAAACACTGCCTCCTTGTGCACCACTCCCACGGCCAGCGGGACACCCACTCTGATTTTCAAGCTCCGGCGGAGGACTTTCCAGGTTTGGGGCGAGGGAAGGGGTGTCGAGCCCGTGGCAGCGTTTTACCCGCTTTGCTGAACATCCAGGGCATCGCCCTCCTGCCGGCAGCACCCGCACCATGAGCTTGTTCTGACGCGGGGGTGAGGACAGGCTGAGAGAGCTGGGGGGGCTCAGCCTGGAGAAGAGACGGCTCCGGGGAGACCTTCCAGCCCCTGCCAGTCCCTGAAGGGGCTCCAGGAGGGATGGGGAGGGACTCTGGAGCAGGGAGTGCAGCGATAGTATGAGGGGTAATGGTTTTAAACTGGAAGAGGGGAGATTTGCATTAGATATTAGGAAGAAGTTCTTTACTCAGAGTGGTGAGCCCCTGGCCCAGGCTGCCCAGAGAAGCTGTGGCTGCCCCATCCCTGGAGGGGTTCAAGGCCAGGCTGGACGGGGCTGGGAGCAGCCTGGGCTGGTGGGAGGTGTCCCTGCCCAGGGCAGGGGGTTGGAACTAGATGATCTTTAACGTTCCTTCCAACCCAGACCATTCTGTGATTCCATAAAGATGCAAATAGCAAATACTGCTGTAAATTGAAAAAATCCTTCCCTTCCATAGAAGTTTCCATTTCTACACCTATATTATCACATAAAGAAAAAGGATTACTTTTGTTTAAGGTCCCACCTCAACTTCTTCAGCCCTCAGATTGCACTTCCCCGCCGACTTCTCCCAAAGTGGACCAATCTCCCCTTCTTCCCAAATCTCACAAACTTGGAAGCTCGAGAGGGCAGCAGAAACAGGGTACTGCTGCTGAGAGAGGAGGAGAACACCTACTTTTCTTGAAGGTTTGAGGAGTAAAACATGCCTGCCTGCCAATGTAAAAATCTGTTGTGAAGTGGGAAGACCCTTGCTCTCATGAGCCTCCCCCATAAGACTTCTGAAACACTTTCCTTCCACCAGGAAAACTTTCTTGAAACTCTACTGGGATTTCAAATGCTGAGAAGTCTCAAATTCACTCTTGACCCATCTTTTTTCACCTACCAGAACACTGCCCCCAGAAATTCTCGCAATCAGAAATGCACTAGAGATGGGTGTCTGAGAGCCCTTCAGAACCTGAAGCATCACTCATTCACTAACTAGCAAAGAGTCACCTATAAAAGTCAGTTGGCTTTCTTTTCTGATACGAAATTCTGCGTAAGCTATAAGCTTTATCTGAGAGGTAAACTTCAAAATTGATTTGCAATATTAACATTTTTGCTAATTCTAAAGAGTCAAACAAGAAGTTATTCACTGTAACAGACCACGTAAAAGGAGTATAAAAATAAGGATTACATCGAGCTTCTAACGAGATACACTGGAAAGTTCAAAAATGCAAAGCAGCTTTGCATAGAAAGCAAGAGACAAAGTATTAAATGTTTTCTCTGACTCTTGCCAAGCGCCCTGCTCTGCAGTGATGGATGAGGTTTCCTGGGGCTAAGATGCCAAAGCCAATTAGCCATGTCAATCCACAAGAACGCCAGCTGCCAGGATCTGACTTTATTACTGTATGACTTAAAAGTGAAGACATCAGCAATGTTTAAGTTCACATGACTCCTAATTTTAAAACCTGCCTTTTAAAGACTTAGGGTGGGGGTAGCGACAATGACCTTAAGTTTCAACCTTTTAAAATCATCACGGAGTGCCATGAATTATCCATAATTTGATTAGGTAAAGCATTCTGTTAATCAAATTAGTCTACATTATGCTCTATTCAAAAGAAAGTAAGACTTCAGCTTATTTCCCTCCTCATATGAGTTTTATGGAATGTTTATATTTAAAAGTAGCAATTTATTTCAATATTGCCTGTTTCAGTTGCCAAACTGCCTATCCCACAGAACATGATATGTGTAAAGTATATAGCTTACCCGTTCACGGCATCTAATTCTGAATTCCAAAATAAAATTTTTGGAAAGTGTCTTGAGCATTTATCGACTAGAATAAAACATGCCCAAGTCTTTGATTATTTGAAAACATCTGCATTTAATTTCTAAGCAAGGAGTTTGGAAATGTTGATCATACAATGCACTTCCCTGCAGTTACCACAATAAACTTCAGGATTCTGTGCAAGGGTAAATTTTTTCTTGTGCTTAGGTGCCTGTGGAGTAGATCTGACCGTTACTGCCAGGCATTAAAAAGCACCCATTTCTTTTGAGTAACTTCCATTTTCCTCCAAACAACTCAGAAAAATTTCCTCCTTAAATTTGTTAACATTTCAGTAGAAACCATTTTGGCTTTTTGCTACTCCTACATTTAGGCTTCCTTTACCACTCCAGTACAAAACTGGCACAGGGTGGTAACAGCATCTCCTCTTGAGCTGCCCTGCGTCCTGGGGATGCTGAGGGAACGAGACAAAAGCATACGTACTCCAAGGTTACGGACAGCTACAAGTGTTCGCAGAAGAGAAAACGAGCTTTCTCTTCCACGTTCGTATTTAAAACTGGGTTTACTTAGTATTTCTAAGCTGGAGGGGCTTTAATTATTTCCGCAAACACATGCACATACATACCTAGGTATTACAGCAATTAGAAGAGCTGAAGCTTTAGAAGAGCTGAAAATTCATAAAAGCTAGTTCTCAGTTATTGAGTCTACCTGTCAGAGTGCAAAGCGAAGGAAAAAGAGACCAGAATGAGCAAGGAGTACATTCTAGTTGTGCAGATCTTGGAATCTGCAAGCATTCTTGTTTCATTGTGATTTTTTCCTTCTTTTGAGATGTTTCTGAGAAACAACTTCGTACTTTGAGGCTTTATTTTGCAAAATAAACAAAGTGCTATTAGTACCTGAGAACGCTATACTTCATTACCATTTAATTATAGTGTATTAAAGATTAACTATTGAAATGATATAAAAAAATCAAATCACATTTCTCCCTCAAGCACACTGTCTTCAAGCCTAAACTAACCTGTGATTAGCTTCCTCCTTTGAGATTTGCTCTTTAAAACCTACGGGATAAAAATCCATCAGCCTTGATTCTTTTTCCTGAGTCTGGTAAACCAGGCTGCACTCACGTTGTCTCTCATCGTCAACAAGGGCGTCTGTGACGCGTGACTGTCTGTGCTGTGACACCAGCCATACCCCAGGTGTCATTCTGAGAACGAGGGGCTGAGGCGGCCTGGCTTTAAACCGTGAGACAGAGCAAATGACGTGAAGGTCACAGAACAAATGTCAGACGAGCTCCATCTGAGTATGCCCTCTATGAAATGGCAAAGATAAGTTTTCTTTGTTTTCTGCCTCAATTTTCCACTAAGATCCAGGCAGTAAAGATGCAGAAGCCACGTAAGAGGCCCTCCTCCTAAATCCAGATGACAAAATAGCAGAAAAATACCATTCCACAACAAAAGGCAGGACTTATCAAGGAACATCGCATGACCTGATAGAAGCAGAAGCAAACAACTCCTCACAAAATCCCAGGGTACAATGTGGGCCAAAATAGTAGCAAAAATGCCGCTATCAGAAGGGGGGAATCAGGACTCTCAGCTGAGCTTCAGACTTGAGACGTGTTAAGGAGGACGCAGACATTAGAACCGTAGCCTCAGAGAAAACACTAGTGAGTTGATACTGATGTCTAAGTTGACACCAGAGAAGATTTGTTTCTTGTTAGCACTAAAGTTAAAGGCTTAACTTGTGACAGAAGTTCAAAAATTCTCAACTACAGCCAGCGGCACGTCATCACCTGAGGCAGTTTGTCCGTGTTTTGCCATGAGTACTTGAGACTTCTTTCCAGGCAGCACTAAATGCTGTCCTTTTTGCTCTTCCCTCACCCAGGCAGCGACGGCAGACGCTTCCCTAGGGCGGTCAGGGCATCGCTTCACAACACCATGCCAACGCCGGGCTCTGACCTCCACGAGGCAGGAATTACTTTAAGATCCTGAGTTCTGGCTCAGCATGGTTTTCAATGAGGAAAACTCGAGAGTTTCAAACAGGAACGTTTTTCTCTAAGTTAACCAGGCAGTCAGAAGCAGCGTATCATAGAATCATTTAGGTTAGTAAAGACCCTTAAGATCATCAAGTCCAGCCGTTAACCTAACACTGCCAAATCCACCGCTAACCCATGTCCCTCAGCACCACATCTACACGTCTTTTAAATACTTCCAGGGACGGTGATTCCACCACTGCCCTGGGCAGCCTGCTCCAATGCTTGACAACCCTTTCAGTGAAGAATTTTTTCCTAAGATCAAATCTAAACCAAATATCAAAGTACTTGTGCTGTTCTAACAACAGCTTATAAAACCGAGAAAACAAGATGACTTACTATTCGAAGAACAAAGCTAGCCTGCAAGAAGGAACCAAGCAATGGTTTTGCTTCAACTGACACACTACAGGCTCAAAAGCTGCAAAGCAAGGAATGAAAGGGGTATCTACCCTGACACCATTAGAGAATAAATATACATTTATTTACTTTGCATCATTTATGAGCAGTCCTGGACAACCAGGGAGGTCCCAGCTGACTGGAGGTTAGCAAATGTGACACCCATCCACAAGAAGGGCCGGAAGGAGGATCCGGGGAACTACAGGCCAGTCAGTCTGACCTCGGTGCCTGGGAAGGTCATGGAACAGATCCTCCTCAGTGCCATTACACGGCACATGCAGGAGAACAGGGTGATCAGGCCCAGTCAGCATGGGTTTGTGAAGGGCAGGTCATGCCTATCAAACCTAATATCCTTCTATGATAAGGTGACCCACTTAGTGGATGAGGGAAAAGCTGTGGATGTTGTCTACTGGGATTTTTGCAAAGCTTTTTGACACTGTTTCCCACAGCATTCTCCTGGAGAAACGGGCTGCTCATGGCCTGGACAGGTGTACTCTTCGCTGGGTAAAAAACTGGCTGGATGGCCGTGCCCAGAGAGTGGTGGTAAATGGAGTTAAATCCAGTTGGTGTCCGGTCACAAGTGGTGTCCCCCAGGGCTCGGTGCTGGGGCCGGTTCTCTTTAATATCTTTATCAATGATCTGGATGAAGGGATCGAATGCACCCTCAGTAAGTTCGCAGATGACACTAAACTGGGCGGGCGTGTTGATCTGCTTGAGGGTAGGTTGGCTCTGCAGAGGGATCCGGACAGGCTGGACCGATGGGCTGAGACCAATGGTATGAGGTTCAACAAGGCCACGTGCCGGGTCCTGCACTTGGGTCACAACAACCCCATGCAGCGCTACAGGATTGGGGCAGAGTGGCTCGAAAGCAGCCCGACAGAAAAGGACCTGGGAGTGTTGGTTGACAGCCGGCTGAATATGAGCCAGCAGTGTGCCCAGGTGGCCAAGAAGGCCAACAGCATCCTGGCCTGTATCAGGAAGAGTGTGGTGAGCCGGACTAGGGAAGTGACCATCCCCCTGTACTCGGCACTGGTGAGGCCCCACCTCGAGTACTGCGTTCAGTTTTGGGCCCCTCGCTACAAGAGGGACATTGAGGTGTTGGAGCGTGTCCAGAGAAGGGCTACAAAGCTGGTGAGGGGCCTGGAAGACAAACCTTATGAGGAACGACTGAGGGAGCTGGGGTTGTAGAGACCTCATCACCCTCTACAATTACCTGAAAGGAGGTTGTAGAGAGATGGGGGATGACCTCTTCTCCCTGGTGACAAGTGATAGGACAAGGGGAAACGGGTTCAAGTTATGTCAGGGGAGGTTTAGATTGGATATTAGGAAACATTTTTTCACTGAAAGGGTTATTAAACATTGGAATAGGCTGCCCAGGGAGGTGGTGGATTCACCATCCCTGGAGGTGTTTAAAAAAAGGGTAGATGGGGCACTGAGGGACATGGTTTAGAAGTGGCTCTTGTCAGGGTAGGTTAAAGGTTGGACTTGATGATCTTAAAGGTCCCTTCCAACCTCAGCAATTCTATGATTCTACATGGTCCCTGCCAGCTGCTGCTGCTGCAACCAAAGCCACTGTCACCCCAGAAGAGGGGTGTAGGTAACTGTGACAAAGCAAGGAAGAGATGGTGGCAGAAGGACAGCTAGCATCCTTGGGAGACAAGTGTCTCAAGCCTTTACTTGATGCACTTTCAGTTACAGAGATCACTTCTGAAATGCTAGAAAACTAGGAAAAACTCCAGGTATTCCATCTCAGGTAATATGCCAAAAGAACAGGTAGGCTCCCCCGTGCCGGCAGTTCTTGTGTAACGTTACTGCTAAGAATCCCACGAAAGCACACCACAAAAGTTTACTCTAAAAAGAAAAGGTAAGAGTGGTCAAATCCATTTTACCAGAACCCAGCACTTCTAAAAAAAACTTTAAAATATCCATTGGGTAATAATAAATCCATCAGCCCTTCTTCATTCTGGATTGCCTCCATCTTTCGACTACAACCGAATTGTTCCCCATGGAGAAGGAAAGGAGCCAGTGGTGCCTTGTTTACAAAATGTCAGTTCAGTAAGTTTAAACAGAAAACATTTTCTGGTGTTACAATAAACAAACTGTGTAACCAAGTAGAATGGTTTGACAAAACAAACGGAGCATGTTAAATACGTATTCTTTCACAGAATTATCAATGAAGAAGTGACAATCATTAACTTTTTTTTTTATTTTAAAGGATATTTCTGAAACGGTACACAATGCTTTATGGCCTATAACAGCACTAGGTGGTAATTTCTCCGAGTGGCAAGTTATGCAAATGACAAAAACATGATTTCATAATCAAACAGCACATTACTCATGAAAAAACCCACCTTCAACCTGCATTATTCATAGTGTCCTCCCACGCTTATTTGCAACTGGCACGAGGTATTTCTTGAAACATCCTTAACCACCCGGACACGTCGGCAATTTTTGTACAGGGAGCACTCGATAAGCTGGCGAGAAAAATCACGCAGGAACACCCAGTGTCAGAGCGCCTGTTGTGTGCAAGCACCTTCCTCCACGACATTACCAGTTTGCCTTTAACAAAACCTTAAAAGCCCAGGATCAGCGGAAGCGCAGCTTAACAGCGCGTTTCTGTTGGGTTGTTCTGTTGCCGTAGCAAGTCTCCCTCCTCGTTCTTTCACTCCTCCATGTATCACCCCCACAAAGCATGAAACAATAACAACTTTAGCGTAGATGGAAAGTAATACTGAAGGGCTGCTGGCCTCAAACATTCAAACCATGTTTTATATTGTGCCATCTCTCTGTCAAGCTTGGTATCCACTTCGCTGCCTGCGTGTGCCATATATATCTTAAATTAGGCTAATGGCTATGATTTTTTTTTAAGATATTGCAAAGCACGAAGATTTAGTGATATTTTGGATCACTATGACTTCTATCCCGTAAAAAACCACACAAGTCTCTGGAGTTAAAGCTGACTGAACAGCACTAGATACTCATTTCTCCATTAGATCCCAAGGGATTTCTTTTTAAGTCTGTGCTTCAGCATTGTTGCATGCTCCTAAACCAAATATTTCAAGCTTTAGGAGTACGATTTACACGCAGCCTTCACATCAACTGGTTGGAATAAACAAAGGCACAGTCAAAATGAACCCACATTTAGTCTATTTACGAACCGAAAAACAATTCAACTGTGAAACTGCCTGGACTAGTTTAAAAGCGCTCAGCCGTGTTACTGGTTCTCTATCATATACAGAAGCAGAGCATCACCCACTGGAATGCCTTTGATCGGCTCGCTTCGTTCACTACTTGTTGAACGGGAACAGCGTTTTTTAGTAGCTTTAACTATTTCTCAACTGAAATATAAATGAAAAAGTGTATCTGAAATAGCAGATATAGGGAGGGGAGAGTTGGTATGTCTGAAAGCAAGGGCGAGGAGGTGAGCAGGCTCTCAGCTTCATCAGCAGGCTGCTGAAGTGAACACGCTCACAGCAGCTCTCACGTGTTTTACAAAAAGTGTCACAAGTTTGGATGTACCAAATTCTGAAGGTCTTCCTTTACCCCACTCTTCTTACACTCCTGATTGTTCTCTCGGCGTTTCCCTTCATTATGACCGGTCTTTAATGTACGATCCCCGGGTTGTGCTGCATCTGGGAAGACGTATCCTCCCTCCCACACTTTGCTTTCAGACTGCTGATGACAAGCACGGCTGTGTATTTCTTACGTTGAAACACGACCTCTTCCTCTGTGTACGAGGACCTACGCACAATACCTCACAACTGGTAGATGCACCGGCGACCACAGCATAGCGATAAATAAAACATGAGATTGTCGTAGTTCTGTGTAAACTCTACCCAGATGCAATTGCCGACAACAATTTCTCCAGCTCCCGTATCCAGGACTTCAATAATATCCTCTCTCTCTGGGCTCCTGCTAAACTTCTCTTCACAGTAACTGCAACAAAACTCATCCTTCCCTTTCCCCACAAACATCATTTTCTTTATCACACACTCGCTGCCTTAACTAGAATAGACTCGATGTTTTCTCATCTTTCTTCCACTCATCATACCTGTAACGCTCCCACAAACCCTTCCCCATTACATCAGCCCAGCTCCAGTCCCTTCATGTCTCTTGACACAATAAATCCTCATTTCTCATCTTCAGATTGTACTTCTCTGCCTCCTTTTTATTCCTATCTTTCTTGTCTAATTTTTCAAATTTATACCTTTCCACTCCCTAAGGCTGTCTCTCTGGCCGGGTCAGATTCCTACACCTCCTCCTACCAGCCCTCAACAGCATGGCTCTGCCTTTTGCACCCCCCTGCCTTACCTTACACCATGTCGCCCGTGACGCTGAAGAGCAGTCTGTTAATATTAACGTTTCCAATTTTGTAAATACAACACATACATTACAAGCCATTGATAGAGCGATGCACAGTTTGAAATTCAAACATGGCACGTAAACAAACTTCATTTTTTTCCTGATAAAGGAAAAAACCAACGCATTTTGTAGTTCAGCATACTCTAGCATAACTGCCTCTTTGGTGTAACACTTCAGTGACGACAACTAGGTTTTCTCAAACTTTTGTTTCTCAAAAGTTTTATATCAAATTGGTCCTATTCCAGATTAGTCCCTTCCTATCTTGTATATTGAAGGCAGCCTTTGTTTGTTTTGTCTGCAACACAAAAAAAGTAATTCCGAATCCAAATACAGGGTTTCTTCAACTTAAAAGCAACAACTCACCTGCTGAGCGGTTCCCAATGAAGTATGCCGAGGCTGTTTTGAAACGTAAGAGCTACACGCCTTACTCACGGGCAGTCATTTATATCACCTACTTTTCCAGATAAAAATAACTGAAGAGATTACATTTCACTTCCCACCTTTTGTTGGAATCTTGGGGTTCCTTTTGATCTTAAATTATGCACGAAGGATCACCTTATATACTCACTACTACTGCATCTCTTACGATCTTAGAAACTTCTTGACTTTAAGATGTGCGATCCAAAATGGAACTTGAAAGGCTCCGTGCTCCTGTGTGGTCCACAGCACCGATTACTGCTACTCTGCTCCGGGCTACTACAGAAACGTCAGCTCTCAGACTGTAACTAGTTAAAAACTTCCAAACCAACGTGTTCAACAATTAAAGGGCTCAAACATATTAACCCACTTCTAAAAACCTTGACCGACTTCCAGTGAGAAGCTCAGACGTTGATCTTAGACTCTGCATATCAAAAAACTACAGATCCTTCACTCCTTCTTACTTATTTCTAGGTAAGAACTTATTCCTAGTTCTTATCTTAAAAGAAAATCCAAGCCCCAACATGCATTGTTGTATAGCTTCAATTTAGCAGAAAGCTAGTCTAAGAAAGCATTTTTATTTGATTTTTCCACAGAGTATATATAACCTAAATGCTTATTTTTAATCAGTCATTTTATTGTGTAAGCAGCAAGGAAATGCAACTGGGGAGTTCAGCTTCACGTGAATCTATAATCACTGACTTATTGAAAATCAGCCAGGACACTTATTCACATGTTTCCAGTAGCTCCAGATTAGAAATCAATAAAAATGCCCCCTGTAGAACACCAGTCCTTAGACCCACTGCATTTCACTCCCAGCGCAGAAACAGCAGCCGCGCACGGCAGCTTTAACACACCTTCCCCCTTTCCACTAAGCCAACTCATCTCCGAGGACAAACTGTCACGCATCGCCACCAGGACAACGGAAGTAACGTTTTCTGATTTAAAAGCCCTAATAGGGCTATAAAAGCTCTCTGCAGTCATGATAATTGCTTGTAATAACCAATAAACCTAATTACAATTACCTCCTGTCTGTCTAACGGGGCGACGGCACACATGAAGAATCACACAAAAAGCCTCAATTATTGTTGCTCAGGCTGCTAAACAGAGTTTAGCAAAACGAGAAACAAAACAAAAGAATACATTTAGTTCAATGAATATCTTAATAGGGCCTGACACAAGTTTTAGAGAATGCAAGAAACGCAGTGTAGTTTCACAATCTCGCTGCCGTCAGTGATGATTACAATTCGACAGCTTTCAGAATGGGGTATGCTAAAAATGACAGAAATAAATGTTTTAGAGGCTTAGTAAATTTCTAAGTGAATCTCATCAAAGAATATAAAGTTCTAAAGCAAAGACAAGCAACACGAATAAGGAAACATTTACAGTGATCACACAGCTTGCTAACGAGGTATGTCATGATCAAGGGCAGTTTACGAAGCAAACCCTGGTAGCCCTGAGCTCACCAAAGATCTGTGACGAAAATAAACCGTTACGCTGAAGAGAACATCCATTGCATCGAACTGTGTCAATAAAAGGTAAGCGCATCAGTCGACTTTTCCCTTCTCACAGCACCCAACAGCACGGGAAGCGTGTGGCACGGCAGCTTACGAGCCGCCAACGTGACGACAGCCTTCTCAGAACGGCGATACTGGGAGGTGCTGCTGTTTAAGCACACCTATCTCACCCTGCTCTCAAAAAGTCCGTCCCAAATGAACGCAGTCATGCCCCACTAATTACCCCCATTTTCATAACCTATGCTTCCCGAGTGAGGAGTTTCTACACAGTTTCCACACTCTCCTGAATTCAAGGAAAACCTCAAACCTTTCACTGTTAACATACCCGTGCAGGAATCCAGCCTTGTTCCCACGCGTTATTGAGGGTGTGAACATCTAATTAATTAAATTTCAAGAAAAGAGTTTTTTAACTTTTCAATTTAGGAAAAAAATTTTACAAATAAAAGGAACCCTAAAGGATACTGTACGAGCCATCCAAGTGAATCAGCTATAAAAGTTAACACGGTACCTGACAGTAATAAAATTAATGGCAAGAATTAATTTCTTCTCTTCTGAAGTCTGTGATCTGCACTCATGAGTCTGTGTAATGACAGGCAGTATATGAAAACACAATAACCCAAGAAACAATTTCTGCCTGAAGACATCGTTAAAACACCAGAATTGGAGAGGGAGAAGTCTGTAAAGGGTTTGGCAACCACGTACAGGGCGTTTCCAGGACGTTTACCTGCTAGCAAACGTATGCTGTCACCTCCTTCCAAAAGCCCCCCTCCCAAAATCGTCAGAACTACAAGAGTCACCACCAGTCGCCTTACAAGGATGGACGAGAAGGTACCGATCTTATCACCCTAGTCCGTTCTGCAACACGTTGCCTTTGTCTCATCACTTTCACTCATTAGAATTCTTGGATGATGGTGAAAAGATCACACGCGCACGACTCCACTGCAGCCCCAGCAAAGTGTTACAGTGGCTGCAACACAACTCTTAGGTCGTTTCCCTTTTTGTAGCTTCTGTGACTCTTTACACAACTTAAACTTTACAAAAACCTCAGATAATTCTTTTGGCATAATAAAATCAGTTCTAAAGGAGTACCATCATGTAACAGAACTATTACATATTTAGAAAAAGCTAACGCTCAAAGTGTCCTTTAGATAAATTCACTACTGTTACGTATTTGAATGAGATGATAGGGAATGTGACGCAAAAACATTTAAATCTATACAACCACGTGGTAAAAATGTTTGCATGTGCCATATTTGACATTGGTTTGTGAAACAATTAATTACAAAACTAAAGTATATGGTGTTGAATTGGTCATCTGCAAAATAATGAACATTAAAAGGACCAGATGCCACTCTACTACGGAGGGGATGTACAGAACCACCCATTTTCCTGGGGCTACGATAGCAGGAATTTTGAGCACAGCACAATGCGATACCTTTCAGCCTTTGCTTTACAGCTGCTTCCAAAACACCTATAGTCACAATTTGCTTTTAAGATAAATTTTATTTACCTAATGACGCATAATTTTTAAAGAAAAAGAAAAATCCTGGAAGCATTAAAAAGGCACTGAACCTCAGCATCCGTTTTAAACAAGATACATTTCCAATGGATCTTACAAACCTTTATTTTCGAAATAAAGGACTACTTACTTGATTGGCCATGTAAATTGTGAGGAGACCTCTCCTGTAAACAGAAATGATAAAATTAGTGAAAGAATTAAACATTTTATGCACACTGAAGAAAAACACTTTAAGCCTTAATAAATTAATGCTTAAATTAAAATTAAATTAGAGAGTTTAAAAAACAGACCATTGATGGAGGATGAATCATTATCACCCTAGAGAAGAATAAGTACAAAACCAAACATAGCACCTTGACAGCACGGTATCCAAAGAAGCGAGGAATGACAGGACGAAGTTAAATATAGCAGCTTGCTGCCGCACGAGTCCTGAAGCCCTCGGGAAGGCGCAAGGCACCTTGAATTACACAGCACCTCGCACAAAATAAAGCCTGCGCACGAGCCTGTAACAGAAGCATACAAACAGTGGCCAAGCTAAATTGTGAATTTACAGAAGAATGCTCGTGCGCAAGCTTCTGGTTTGTGATGAGTGCTATGTCGCTCAAGGTGCCTCGGCCCTTCTGCTCACATTATCACGAAAAATGCTTTCTCCTGGGACTGACGCTGCAGAAATCTTGGCTCAAACCAGTACGCCCTATCTTTTTTAGTTGCAGGTCACAAACGCAACAGTGCCCTGGCACATTTTCTCCTCTAACCTTTATCTAATCTTTTTTTTTTCCCCCATTTATTTTTGGATCTGCCTCTACGTCTCAGCCCAGAGCACACACTACCATTTAGATAGGAAAGTATAAACTTGAGCTCACGCTCTCACGCTTTTCCTGACTTTCTTCTCACACGTGTGCTACTGCAGCACAAGAGCAAAACCGAACTCTTGGCTACGCAGACGTGAGCTGCTCCAGTACAGCCTGTATTAGGTGTCACTGCAGGGTGCAGATGAAAAAACCAGTCATTTTCTGTACCTCATTCACAAGCCACCATCGGCCTTGACAAAGCGGAAAACCTTACCACTGCAGATTTGCTTTGCCCACATCCCTTCCTCCTCTTCTGCAAAGATTAGCACAGAGAGTACAGCCAACGGCTGCAACCCTCAGTTTCAGTATTTTTTACCGGAATGCTGTTCTTAACTTCTTGATTTTACAGCATTGTAGTATTTGGGATTTTTCTTATTGCCCCCGCTGCTATTACACACAAAACTTGAAAATAACATAGAAGACACCACATGCATAACCATTAAAGTTTCTCAGTATGGAACTGAGTTTACAACCTGATCCCATCTTTGTCTTCACATCATTCAGGATAAGGTGGGGTTTTTTTATATTGCTACCACATGAAAAACAGAGGGTCCAACCCAGGCTCCCGTATTCCATTTTGTCATGAGACTACGTTTTCAAGCATTCATAGAGTGCTTAAGAGAATGGTGTATTAACTGAACATATCTTGCTATCATGGCAGTTAAGCAGCGAGCAAAACAAAATCACAGGTAGCAGGAAACAGAGAAACCCCTAGTGCATAGTTCCCAGGCTTCAACCATCTGGACATACTTCAAGAGAGAAGTCTGAAAGGCACAGGAGGAGGCTGTCCCCGTGTGCCGAAAAACAAGTAGGCGGGGAAGGAGACCGGCCTGGCTAAATAGGGACCTTTGGCTGGACCTCAAGAACAAAAGGAGAGTCTCTGACCTCTGGAAGAGGGGGCAGGTCTCTCATGAAGACTATAAGGATATAGCGAAGCTATGCAGGGAGAAAATTAGGAGAGCCAAAGCGCAGCTAGAGCTCAACCTAGCTACAGCTGTTAAGGGTAACAAAAAATGTTTCTATAAATTCACTAACAACAAGGAGGATTAGGGAAAATCTCTTTCCCGTACTGGATGCAGAGGGTAGTCCAAAGGATGAGGAAAAGGCTGAGGTGCTCAATGCCTACTTTGCCTCAGTCTTTAGCAGTGGAACTGGCCGTTCCCTGGGCACCAGCCTCGTGAGCTGGGAGACAGGGAGGGGAAGCTCAACGAGGTCATCCCAATGAAAGAGGAAGTGATCAGTGACCTGCTACGCCGCTTGGATGCGCACAAGTCTATGGGACGGATGGGTTACATCCAAGAGTGCTGAAAGAGTTGGCAGACGTGCTCGCCAAGCCACTTTCCATCATCTACCTGAAGTCATGGCTAACTGGGGAGGTCCCAATGGACTGCAGGGTAGCAAATGTAGCGCCCATCTACAAAAAAGGCAGAAAGGAGGATCTGGGAAACTATAGGCCTGTCAGTCTGACCTCGGTAGCAGGGAAGGTCATGCAGCAGATCATCTTGAGTGCCGTTACAACTCATATAACGGACAAGCAGGGGATCAGGCCTAGTCAGCATGGGTTTGTGAAAGGCAGGTCCTGCCTGACGAACCTGATCTCCTTCTATGACAAGATGACCCCATTATTGGACGAGGGAAAGGCTGTGGACATTGTCTACCTAGACTTTCGAAAAGCATTTGACACTGTCCCCCATAGAATTCTCATGGAAAAACTGGCAGCTCATGGCCTGGATGAGCATACGATCTGCTGGATCAAGCACTGGCTGGATGGGCAGTGGTGGTCAAAGAGTGGTGGTCAATGGAGTTAAATCCAGCTGGCGGCCGGTCACAAGTGGTGTCCCTCAGGGCTCGGTGTTGGGACCATTTCTGTTTAACATCTTCATTGTTCACCTTGATAAGGACACAGAGTGTACCATCAGCAAGTCTGTAGATGACACGAAGCTAAGCACAAGGATAGGGAGACTCTACAGAGAGACTTGGATAGAGTGGACCGATGGGCCAATGCTAACGGTACGAGCTTCACCAAGGCCAAGTGCCGGGTCCTGCACTTGGGCCACAACAACCCCAGGCATCGCTACAGGCTTGGGGAAGTGTGGCTGGAGAGCTGCCTGGCAGAAAAGGACCTGGGGGTTCTAATTGACAAGCGGCTGAACATGAGCCAGCAGTATGCCCAGGTGGCCAAGAGGGCCAATGGCATCCTGGCTTGTGTTAGAAATAGTGCGACCAGCAGAAGGAGGGAGGTGACTGTCCCCCTGTACTCAGCACTGGGGAGGCCACACCTTGAGTATTGTGTCCAGTTTTGGGCACCTCAATACGAGAGAGATCTCGAGGTGGGGGAGCGAGGGCAAAGGAGGGCAACGAAGCTGGTGAAGAGCCTGGAGAATAAATCTGATGAGGAGCGATGGAAGGAGCTGGGACTGTTTAGTTTGAGGAAGAGGAGGCTGAGGGGAGACCTCATCACTCTCTACAGCTACTTGAAAGGCCATTGTAGAGAGGTTGGTGCTGGTCTCTTCTCACAGGTCATTAGTGATAGAACAAGAGGGAATGGGTTCAAGCTGCAGCAGGGGAGGTTTAGGCTGGACATGAGGAAAAAATTCTTCCCAGAAAGAGTGGTCAGACACTGGAACAGGCTGCCCAGGGAGGTGATGGAGTCACCATCCCTGGATGTGTTTAAGACTCGTTTAGATGTGGGGTTGGGGGACATGGTGTAAGGGAGAACTTTGTAGAGTGAGGTTGATGGTTGGACTCGATGATCCCAAGGGTCTTTTCCAACCTAAATGATTCCATGAGTCTATGAAAAAAAAAAAGTTTATCCAGTATTTTCTGACCCCATGTTTAGGTGTTCATAACTTTGCCAAGTTATGCATCCCGATCAAGGTTTTTCACAGCAGATATTTAAGGTACAAGGATACATTCCACTTAAAAGTTTCAGTGCTTTCAAATCGCATTGAATTTACAGGAAGCAACAATGTACCATCCTGAGTTCCAGAAGTTAACGCTCTATCCACAGGGAAGATTCAAATTTGGCTTAAGTTCGAAACTTTAACTAGCAAAATCAGTTTGGGTTTTATTATTACAAATCTGCAGAGTACAGAGTTACAAATCTGTACAGAGTTACAAATCTGCTCTTTCTATACCTTCTCCACCTAGTACCACTCTGTGGAGTATTAGAAACAAAACTCTAGCACAGAAACCAAAGAAAAAAAGCTGGAACCTAAAGATTTTTTGAGGATGAGGCACACAATAAATGAAAGGACAACAGACAGGGAATAGGGTCTCTAAATGTTAAAGCAAAGAGACATCTACAAGTTGTAATAAAGCATCAAAATAC
Organism: Chroicocephalus ridibundus; assembly: GCF_963924245.1. Lineage (NCBI taxonomy): Eukaryota > Metazoa > Chordata > Aves > Charadriiformes > Laridae > Chroicocephalus > Chroicocephalus ridibundus. The sequence continues at coordinate 1,717,552 of NC_086284.1, forward strand.
TGCATGATGTTTCTGACCAGGAAGGGGTGAAAATTCATCTCATGTAATAGATGAATTCAGATGATAAAATAATATCGGTGTCTTGACCCTCCCCGATTACCAAACTGGCAGCCAATACAGTTCTGTGTACCGTAAATTTTATTTTAATTTGTTCTCGTAGGGAAAAATAGTGGATATTTCATGTCTCTTGGATTATTTTTTTTAATCCTATAATAGTATTAAAATTTCAGGATAAATATACAAACACTCAGCTGTTTGGAAACACAGAATTAAATTTACCCATGACAGCTAATCTGGTAACTCAATATACTTTGAGTATTCCGGAAAACATCCGAACTTCAATAATATCCTGCAGTAACACACCCACCTGCGAGAAGCTACCACCAGCTACCGCGAGAGAGCGGCGGCTTTAAGACTACAGTGTGTGTATTACACACAGCGTGCACAGACCAGCATAACTCTTGCATGGGCACACCAGGTCCTTGGTGGATTCCCTCCTTCAGTCTCTACGGCGGGCAGGCAGGGATGACGCGCAGGCAGGGTCTTTTAGCCTCCCACTGAATTATTACCTTTTTTGTTTTAAGTACTAAAAAACTAAGAAATTGATCTAACAAAGCTTTAGCTTCTATTCTGGCCCCTTTTGGCTAAGCGTAAAATGCAACTCGCCAACCACAAAGACAAAGAAAGGAAAAGGGGCTGGAGAAGAGGAAGGAAAGAAACCAGAAGCTGCAGTGCAGCTGCAGGGAGACCGATGCAGAAGTAAGTGGTCGGGAGGGGGGAAAACGTGCAGACAATGAATGTGCACAAGGAAGGAACTTCCAGAGCTGAAAATACAGAAAGTTGCTAGATGACATCATCTGAAAGTGCCTGCGGCAAGCCCGTCTCTATCTGCTGCTGTTCTTGGCCCTGTCTAACGCCAAGCAGAACGTCTTCCTCCAAATTAATTCTTGACTGTTTTAAAAATAAATAGCCCCATGTTTTCAGGGGGGAGGGGGAGAAGGGGATTCTTCCTGGCCCTGTGCAAATGTGATCCAGCAACCCTCACCCAACCCTGAACTCAGCTGTTAAAAAGTGGGTGGAAGTTCAGCAAACGTTGTGCTATTTTGCAGCAATGACAGCTGATGGAAAACAGGACAGAAGGATGGAGGTAGGCCAAGCAAAAGGGTCACCGGTACGACCCAAGGACTGTATTAAAACTGCAGCTGGTAAATAAGAGAAGAATGTAATTGGGAAATGGCATTACAAGAGCAGGAAATAATTAAACAACAAAAATAATTAGTCAGCCATGTCTAACCACCTGCTTTGGGGAACTTTAAAAGATACTAATAAATGGCTAACATTTTACCCCTAAAGTCCATGAACCAGTGTTGAACGTTAATCTCAGGAGCACCAAGATCAGCAGGTAGATACACCAGTGATGGCCCAACAAGTCGCTACGGGAAAGCCCCAGCAGATGCACACAAATCCTACTGCCCCTTCCACCATCTCTCTCTCATGCTGTTTTCTTCCAGAGGCTGCTCCCATCAAGATCTTCATTCCGCCTTCCCACTGCCTCCCTCTCCTTTTCTTCAACTGACGGTATCTCACATACCCTGCCCTCTTTCTAATGACATATGAGATCTTTAATTCGGGAAGGATAAACACAAGCTGGGGGCAAGATTCATGAGCGGCAGACTAAGGACAAGGACTCCAGTCAGTATCTAAGAGAGCTGCACCTGCGGGACAAGGGGTGGGATGGCACAGCCTGGTCCATCCTCCCAGTCTGTTGTGTTAAATCAAAGAACCAGAGAAAAACTGTTCTGAAACCGTTTCAACAAGACTAGCTCTTGTACCTGAAAAGGAGGATTGCACAAAAGCAACCACATTGTTTAATTACCCTTTAATTGAAGTACCAAAGTGCAGTAGTGTTTAGCATACTTCTCATTTTGTTCCTCGCCCCCCCCGCCCAGTTCACACTTTCACATGAATTTTCTTCTATGCTTCTTAGAGAACCAAGCAGGCAATGCCTCAGAGGTAAGTCATTCAGCACAGGTCACGTCATCTGCGCTCGAACAATTCCAGTCTCATGGATTCTACTTTTCATATATAACAATATATAACAATAATAACAACCGAGCACAGGCTTCCAGAAGATAATTCTCCTGTTCATTTATACCTTCCTCCAAGAAAAGTTTCATTTCATAAAATTTGTTTTTCGGACAACTTGGTAACGTTCAGGCCAAATTCTAACAGCAATAGCTCTTAAACTATGGCCTATAAACCTCAACAGAGAACCACATACTTTTGCGATTGCACTGCCCAGAGGAAAGAGTCTAAAATAACTGTTAAAAAAACCAAAAAGCTATAGGATAAAAATAGCAAGAAGCCTAGCAGAGTACTGGGCTGGATTTCCAGAAGCGTAGGTAGGAGGTCAAGGGAAATGATGAATCCCCTTTGCTCGGCACTCGTACACAACACAGAGTACTGCGCCCAGGCTTGGTCCCCAGGACAAAACGGGCATTGATCAGCCGGCGAGGAGGACCATGAGCAGGGCCGGGGAGATCTGGACTTGCCCCGAGGAAACAGCATTTTCTCCGTGAAGACAGCCAAGCACTGGAACGGGGACCCAGAGGGGTCGCCAGGCCTCTGTCCTCAGAGGTTCGCAAGGCTGACCAGACAATTCCCTAAGCAGGGGAACTCAGTGCTGGTCCCGCCCCGAGCAGGAAGCCGCATTAGCTGACTTCCCAGTGCTCATCCAAACAATTCCATCATTTTACTGAATAAAAAAAAAAGGTGGAAAGCAACTTCAAAATATCATACATAATTTTTTCCACATTATAATTTCTGATTATAAAATCAGAAGAGATTACACCGATAAATATCTGGCTTCCTAACTGATATAACACAAAAACTTTTCTTTAATGAATTAACCACTTCTTTAAAAAGATCAAATCTGTCTTTAAGTATTTGAAATGAGGTCACCACAACCACTGATACGTTACTCTAATGCTACTTACTTTTACAATTTGCACCCTACTTTAGACAAGAATCTGTCCGGTCACTGAAACTGGTTACACCTTTACCTCCACTGCAACGCTGCCGCCTCCACACCATTTCTTAAACAGTCACGGACCCCCTTCAGATTTTCCACAATATTCCCATAGATTTCAATCATACTTATGGATCTTCACTGAAACTGTCCCTATTTTTCAGGGACATTTTTCGAGGACTTAAAAATGAAAATACAGGAGATAAAAAGCAGACCAAAAATTTCCTATTCTTTGTTTAATCAATAGTATTTTAAAATCAAAGAAATCACTAAGTGATTCTCAGACTTTGAACGCATCTGCCTGTGAGCAAGATATTTACATTTTCATGTAAGTGCTGTAAATTCTGGAAAACATATTTGGTTTAGGCCAAAGTCCAGTTCCCCTCCCACATGAGTTAAAAATCCTATTCCTACCCATAGAAGCAATGACAACTCTCCAAATCTGCGTGCCAACGTATTGTTTGTGGAACAGTTTCCTGAGGAATGTTTTCTTGCTTAGCTTGACACGTTACAAAATTCAAAGAGTAACTTCACTTTCACCAGTAGCATGAGCTTTGGCTTCATATAATAGCAAATCATACAAAATAACAATTTTTAAAATACAACCAAGATGTTTTTTCCTACGAAACTCACTGCCAGTTCTCTCTTCTTATTTATGGTTTTCCTTCAATATATTTATGGTTTTCCTTAAATATAGAGTTGTTGCTAAGCTAAAAAAAAAAAAGCAATAAAAAGCCAACCAAACAAAAAAAAACCACACCACCTTGCCTGAACAGTGGGATGAACCCTCAGAACATGCTTGTGCTCATGGCAATTTTACCGTAAATTAATTATTGCGACCACAGCAGCACTCAAAGAAAGTTTCCAACCGAAAGCAAACACCTTCTCTTTCTTTTAAGAGCCCAGAAGCGAGGTAGGCGCCTGTCATTTTTAAGCTATTTCTCTCTCAATATGCATCCCTCCTTTTGAATATTTATTTCTTTCATATGTTTTGCCTTGCCCTGTCCATCTTGTACGTCTAAACTTCAGACCCTGTGGTTTTCTCATCAAGAACTTTTTCTGTCAATACAAAGTTTAAAGCATTGTTTTCTCTATTGCCTGTTCCAGTTAAACCACAAACCTTTCTGAGGAGACATCCTGAAATTTAAACATTCACTGCAATTAATTAAGAGAAAGCTGGTGAGGGACTTTTTAGGATGTCGGGTAATGGTAAGACTAGAGGGAATGGATTGAAACTAGAGATGGGACGATTCAGACTGGACGTTAGGAAGAAGTTCTTCACCATGAGGGCGGTGAGACACCGGAACAGGTTGCCCAGAGAAGCTGTGGCTGCCCCATCCCTGGAGGGGTTCAAGGCCAGGCTGGACGGGGCTGGGAGCAGCCTGGGCTGGTGGGAGGTGTCCCTGCCCAGGACGGGGGGTTGGAAATAGAGATGGTCTTTAAGGTCCCTTCCAACCCGAACCGTTCTGTGATTCTATGATAAGCATATTGTAACTACTATAATTGTATTTTTTAACCAGTCATAGGCTTTTATGATCACTTTTTTTTTTCTTGCTCAAAACTGAAGGGGATGTAAGTGTCCAAGACAGAAATAATAAGGAAGTACGTACAGCATGATGAATACCACTGTGTACAGCATTCACATAAATTGACTAAACCGGCACCTCTTTCCGGGAGAACAGTTCTAGGTGCGAGCTGTAACAGAGACAGCAACTTCCCAGCGCAGGGAGGGGGACCCACCGCGCCCCGCTACAGCTCCCGCGGCAGCCCTTAGAAGCAGGGATGGCTAGAAGAAGCCTGAAGACAGATAGAGCAGCACGTTAAAAATCTTTATGCATGCGATTAAGAGAACATGTTCTCTGATTAAACAGCCTCACCGACGGGTTACGTTTCTTTATAGTAAACTTTTAACAGTTGAGGGGCAGAAAACCACAAAATAAAAACATCCACCCCACTGCTTAGACAAGAATTGTTTTAGCTTTGTGATAAAGCTTTCTAACTTCATCCTCAGTCCAAAACATCATGTTCCTACTATTTTCTTTTTCAAAAATTCTTAATGTTTCAAAGCAACACACCTGACCTGAGAATAAATAGGTACTAGAATGAAGCGAGTTAAAACTTATCTTGTCATATAGGTCACAAGAAAAGATCTGAACTACGCATGGTTTTAGCACAGTGAATTTATGAAAACATACACTTTTTATAAGTTTCCTACAAATTCAAGTTTGAATTTTACACAAATTGAACCCGCTGCATATTCTGACAGTTACCACTTTATTTTAACCAATAAACCTTTGTTTGGATTTTCTACAAGTCTGCGAAATCACAAATAAAACTATTTTCAAAGGAATCGGTGCATTCAAAGGTATATATGGGGTGGAATGTGAAAAACAAAGAGCACACAACTTACGCTGTACTGCCTTGTTATAGTAAAATTTGAGAACATTTGCCCTTTTTTTTTTTTAAAAAAAAAAAAAAAGAAAGAAAGAGTTAACTCTGCCTTTAATTTCTGAACATAAACTAAGAAGCTAACATAATAGTTCGTAACGGCTCCCCAGACAGGATTTGTGGTCTGCAAAAACAGGAAGAATTCCTACCCCCAGCTTCCCTCCCCCCCACACACTGTAAAACACACCACTCTATAACCTGCAGAATTAAATCAAACACACACAAATCACAGGTTTCCCCTGAAAAGTAAAAGGTCAATATCAAGAGGGGATTTTTTTTCTGCTCTACAGCAGCTTGACACCACAAACTAACCAACTACAGATCTGGAGTTGCGATTGCATCCCTGTAATAACACAAGTATTACAGATTATGTTTAGGGTATCGTTAATCTCTCACACCCACCAATTTCCTACTGACAGCTGGAGGCCAGCAGCGAAATCCTGGTGCAAAAGTTCATTTAAAATCAGCAGGAACAGATAAGCTTTCAAAATAATGTCGAAAATTAAGAAAACAGACCTAAGCAATAAGTTTTCAAAAGAGAAAACGATTATTTCTTGAGCTTAGTAAATACCAGTAGCAAGTCTTTCACACGAAGATAATATTCAGGCACACAACTTCATGACAAAAAATACACAGTTTGAGGACTCACGACCCAATGTTTTTTTTTAAAAAAAATTTCTATTTCAAAATATTGCGTTGTTTGAAGTAGGAAATGGACAGTTTACAGGTTGGGGAAGTTGAAGTTGCTCAAAATTGCAAAGCTTTGAGCAAATTATATTTTAAGTAAAATAGTTTCTTGCAAATACTCAGAAGCTGTTGTTCTTAAAAGGAAAGAAAATAAACTCAACATGTTCTATGATTTGAACACACGCCAAAGAAAGGGTATGAGAAAACTGGAAAGGGAGAGAAGCCAAAAAGAAAATATATCTACAGCAATACATTCCCATTAAATTAGTACCAATAATTCTTGCAGAGTTGTCAGCTAGTGCAACACACGATAACATCTACAGTTTAATTTTTTTTAACTGTTTTATACTCTATTTTATACAGGTTTTCTTTCAACATTCCCTCCTTCCTCCTCCTCTCCCAGTTTCTCTACAGTGTCTACAGAGTCAATAGCGTCAAAACAAAAGCTGACCTACAGAGGGGAAAAAACCTCTTAATTAAAGTGTGATTTAACCTCACAAGATTCCATAAAGAGATAAAAATCAGATTCCAAAAAGCTTATTAATTTCATAAAAGGATTGACTAGTAGATAACAGAAGAATAACAAATTAATCAAACCTCAGGAAAAGAAACGAAGGATTTCCAGCAATTTTTTAAATTACTAACATTCTTGGTACAGAAGGCCTAACTCGTGCTAAGTAAGGCCCAAATAACAATTTCTTTGGACTGTTGATAGTAACACAGAATTGTTTTTAATCAGCTCAGCCAATCATAAAGAAAACACCCAGTGCTGTTCTGGGCACCTTCTCCGTCGGGATACAACATGTGCTGCTGGCCGCTCCGGCTGGAAGGAGCGCGCAGGGCCCAACAGCAAGTGCTCTCTGTTTGAGCAGAACCACCTTGGGGATCCCTAGCAGCAGCAGGTCACTGCTTCTCCACGTTTTGCTGGCAATTCCTACTGTTTCATAGCAAAGAAGAGGAGATCATGGATAGAACTGTTAATAAAAGTTAGGAAGAAGAGGAAGAGAGGGCACAGAAATCTCAGAGTGCCGGAGATGTGCAACATTCACTGGCCTTGGACATACACTCCGTATATTTTGGGAGTGAGAACAGGAAGAAGGAGAAGAAAATTTTCGTATCAGGCTACTACTCTAGCAGACAGCTTGGGGCCGTCCCAAAACCAGTGGAAATTTGACCTGTTTTCCTCCACCTCCACCCTCCAGCCCTTCGCAGGTTAAGAGCCATTCGCCCACACCCTACCTGCACATCCCAAACCCACCAAACCTGGGTGAGAAGCGGCTCCAGCGGCTTCCCAAGAAGCCCCTTGAAATAGCTGCCTTTCCCTCCCCAAGTCATACTCTGCACCCAGTTTGAGACGGTCCATTCCACAATACAAGCTTTTTGATAAGCAACTCAAATCATCACTTTTTTCATCTATTTCAAAAGACTTAAGCAGCCTAACACTTTTTCCAGTCTGTCAAACTAGCAGCTATTGTTTTGTTTGCATGTTTAGAGCTAACTTTCTCTTTAGACTTATAATGTTTTAAAGATTACATTTGTGATTGGATTACACTGTTAACAAAATACCTGAAGCAATATGCAAAAAAAAAAAAGCTAATGTGACAAATCAATCCAACCTTAACAGAAGACTACCGCAGTTCTTCTCACGGTGTGACTCACTTCTAAATGCCCTTACATTCAGAAGAGCAGATCAACTACTCCAACAGGAGAGCATGGAGTTAGACCCGGCAATACCCAGTGCCATTCGCCTTTTTTTTTCCCCTTTAGAACCCTAATGACAGCATATGGAGTCATATTAAAAACAGGCTTCAAATCCAGTCAGGAACTATAGATTAGTCATGCAGAAGACGGATTAGCACTGTTAAGAGCATGGTCCTAAGGAACAGCAATGCGGGACGCCAACGTAAACCTCTGAAAAGGTGGTCAAGCCATCCTAAAAGTTTGACTGAGAGTCACTACAACACGTGCCTCTTGCCCAAGAAGTCAGTCTCTGGCAGGACATCGGTATTGAATGAGCTGTGCCAGATACGACGACAGACATTAATGTGGCATTTCACCTCTCAGTTTCTTTGCTGTGAGGGCGGTGAGCCCCTGGCCCAGGCTGCCCAGAGAAGCTGTGGCTGCCCCATCCCTGGAGGGGTTCAAGGCCAGGCTGGACGGGGCTGGGAGCAGCCTGGGCTGGTGGGAGGTGTCCCTGCCCAGGGCAGGGGGTTGGAACTAGGTGATCTTTAAGGTCCCTTCCAACCCGAACCATTCTGTGATTCCATGAAAGACAGAAAGAAGCTATTGTCAAGTCCAGCTTGAACATATTATTTTCTAACTTTAAGCTTGAAGATACAATATGCCAATGGTTGACATTAGAACATTTTTGCTGGTTCCTCACTTCATTGCTCACGAGGAATGAATAACAGACACTGAAGAAGGGCATAAAAGGAAAAACTTATCATTGACAAAGCAAGATGGAGCACATACAAATTCCTTCCACTAAAGCTGTAGAAGTCTGGATTGCAATGACAGGCAGTGGCCCAAATTCATGAGACCTGTTTCATGCTTGCCTTTAATGCCATGGACTCTGTTGTTCCTGCTTGTAAAACAGACCATCTTTAAGAGAAGGTTTTAACAACACACACTTACTTTATCAAAAAGTTTCAATCTGGAGCGGAGGTCATCTGATTACAAAAAACCACCGTGCAATCCATAGGACTTACTAAAGGAAATAAAAATGTGTCATTTTCTGTCCTGGAATGTGGAGGGGAGAGGGCAGGAAAGGGAAGCAAGATGTTTAACCACCGTACACTGTTGTAACCTTCACCACAGAAAACCCTTGCACGGTTAAATATAGCAAACAGTTACCATCCTAAGTTTCTGCCTCCACACTTTTCCTGCTGCAGGAGCTAACAACAATGCTAATTCCTTGGGAGCAATGAGGCTACAGGGAAGAGTCACTCCATTTACAGAGGGTTTATAGGTGTGGCTCATACAGAAATAAATTTAAGCTCCTCTCATCTGTACTATCTAAGAACAGTACCTACAGGCAGACCCGACACAGGCAGACCCGACACAGGCAGACCCGACACAGGCAGACCTGAGGGACATATCACACAAGACGACTTTCAGCCACTGTACCAGAGGCACGGCAGGCTCAGGTGCTATCTCGCCAGGTAAATGTCAGGCTTCTCATTGCCACACCAGCCAGCACTACTGCCAGCTCACCTAGGCAGCATCTGAAGTTTATTCTATACTAGCGGAATATTTATTATTCCCCCCCAGGAGCCGCATGTTTCACACAAGCATTCAGACACAGAAGATGGATTAAGTGTTTCCTTAAGCCAAGGAAGCCCAAATGAGTGTCTCCTGGATGCTACAGCTGAGCAGACAGAACAGAGTAATTAATCCACTGTTTGTGCCGTTTGAATCCAAGTCAGACTTGCAGAATAGTCCAATGTTCAGCAGCAGTCTGAATTTTAACATTTTATCTGTAGGCATTTCAACAGGACTGTAAGTTTTCTATGGTTTTTTGGGGGGGGTTTCTTGGGTTAATGATGAAAAACAGAATACAAAATTAAACTCAGATGACTAAATGACTTTTACTTAGTTTCCAGCCTACAAAGTGAACATTTCAACAACAGATTTGCCAAAAGGAGTCCTTAGAATAATAATAATAAAAAATAATGTTAAACTTTAACTATAATCAAGTCTCAACTACTCATGCAGCAGTGCAGGAAGAGCTGACACAGAGTCACCTGGGATCCATCAGAGCTTGCAGCTTGACCTTAGCACTGCCCTTTGTCCGTCCAGGCTGGCCCCACGTGAACTGAGAGAGGTTGGCCAGAGCTTAATGGGTGCTGCCTGGGATGTCTTTACGTTATTATTCCTGAAGTAACCTCACGGCTGGTGCTGTGCCTAAGCTGGTAAACCCTCCTGAGACTCAGGGAAAAGGAGACCACTGAGCAAATGCAATCAAATAGACCTCCATGATCCAGCTCAGCCCCGACTGTAACAACACTAAGAGAAAATAAACCCAGTCTTTACAGATCCAGCCAGACATCTGCAACACATTCTCCAGCAGCACCAGAATCACGGGTATATCTTTTACATGGGATCTTCCAGTATTCTTACTCTGTCTGCCTATGCTATCCCAGAAAACGGACCGATGACTATAGGGCTGTAGCTGCTCTCCTGCTCTACCATCCTGTGCGAGACTTCAAGGACCACACAAGCAAGCTGGACCAAATTTTCCCAACACTCGAACGCTGCAGGGTGAAAATCCCTGAAACTTGGTTGCTGAACACTTCTGCAGCCATGGTTACAGCTTTTCAGAAGCCCAATGAGTTTATAACCTGGGCTGACTGACTACAAATGCACGGGACTGGAATCACCGATCCCCAAGGATTCTTCTTGCTCTGTTCACAACTATAGGATTCATCCTCCCAGACTTTTGCCATCTGAAGTGGGTAAAATCTACCTTAGGACAGTTATCTAGACTGCCTTTGTAACTGAGACACATAACGGTGATTTACTCAACTGACTGGGAAGAGACGACTGGTATGAAACAGAAACACACATTTCAGAGGGTTAGAAAAGTCAAAGTGGTGTCAGTAACCACTTCCTTTTAAAAGGCATGCAGAAGCCTAAGGATTATACTTACATCTTACGTAAGCAAATTTAACTGCAGCTACTTTTACAAATGGAGCACATAGTTTACATCTTGCCACTAACACAGCGACAGCGCCTTTTTATGGCCCACAGAGGACCTCCCTTTCCTTAAATGACAACTTCAATGACAGCCTTTCCTTCATCCACTAGGCAGGTGACCTTGTCATAGAAGGATATCAAATTAGTTAATCAGGATTTCCTTTTTGTGAATCCACGTTGACTGTGCCCCATGACGGCATTGTTCTTTAAAAGCTTTTCAACAGTACCCAGTATAAGCTTCTCCATAATATTTCCAGGAACTGGGGTTAGACTAATTGGTCTGTAGTTTCCTGGGTCTTCCCTCCTGCTCTTCTTGTAAACTGGAATAGCGCTGGCTATCTTCCAGTCAGCAGGGACCTCCCCAGATCCCCAAAACCTTTGGGAGATGATCAAGAGGGGTCCCGCTGTAGTACCTGCTGGCTCCTTCAGTACTTCAGTACGGGGGTGAATCCCATCGGGCCCCGTGGACTTACGAACATTCAGCTGATCCCTTACAATTTCAGTGTCCCCAAATGGAAATTCACTGTCCCCACACTCGTGCTCCTCTGACTCAGGGGACCGGGCAGCCCAAGGTCTATCAATAGTATTCAAGGCTGAAGCAAAAAAAGCCTTGAACACCTCAGCTTTTTCTTCATCCCTATTAGTCAGGTGAACATCTTCAACAAATACAGGTCCAATGTTATCACTAGATCTCCTTTTGCAGTTGACATACTTTCAAAAGCCCTTCCTGTTGTCAGATACAACGCTGGCCAGTTTCAGCTCTAATTGAGCTTTTGGCCTTTCGCATCTTCTCCCTGCACATGCAAACCACAGCTCTAATCTTCCTGCGAAGCCCGACCTCGCTTCCAGAGATGATACAATTTCTTCTTCCTCTCGATCTCCACAAGGAGTTCCCCATTCAGCCAAACTGGTCTTCCACCCCGCTTGCTTAACTTACGACTTACTGGAATTGCCTGCTCCTGTGCTTATAAAAGCTGGTTCTTAAAAAACAACTTCATTAATATTAATTTAACTGAACAGAGTTAAATCAACTTCAGGAACTTTTTCTAGAATTAACACGTAATGCTATAACAATAAGTGAAGAATAGAAATCTCTGAAAATATCAACAAAGTTATGATTGTCAGGGATGTACCCTACAGAAATCATCAGTCTTTCTAGTGTAAAATACCAGGCTATTGGGGTTTTTTTCCCCAAACTGGAGACTGAGCGTGTCAGGATGAACATAGCATAAGCCAGGTGATCCCATTTCTCAGAAAGACAAGTTACTGTAAATCGTTCATTAGAAATATTTTAGCCCTGTTCTGGGCAAGAGCTCACAGCTCTTAGAGCTCCCCTAAGATCAGTCAGCAAGAGCTGCTACTTTCTAGGAGACACGCTCCCGAGAGCTGCTTGTCCTGAGCTACCTGCCATTCACACCAGTCCCACAATCACAGCATCTTCCAGAGGGACTCCTGCACTCCCAGGCAACCTTGAAGGGTCAGTTTTCCCTCCCTCTGACCACTACAGCAGCAGCAGCCCTCAAATGTTCACATGTTTACGTGCTGTTACTGTGAAAACACGGATCTCTCAAACACTGGCTCTCACCAAGGCAGTTGCCGAAGTGCAATGGATTTTAACGTATTTTGGTTTAGAAACAACAAGTGTTCCCATTAGCTTCTACAGCTCGGCTCCGTATTTCCCCAGTAACAATCACTCCAGAGGAGTAAAACCAAAATAATTTGTTTCCCTGGTAGCTCTCATTACCACCAAATACTCACGTGAGTGACCCAGACTTGAGGGGTTTTTTCACTACAGCACAAGAATTCATCCCTCAACGTAGCTTGCTCTCGCAATTTCTTACCTGTAGCAAGTAAGACTAATGCATGCAAAAATACCTGCTGTGTTAGAAGAGTTTGTTTACTTGTTTTGATCACCCACCCCCCATACCAGTGATTTCTAGGTTTCCCTAAAATACAGTGTCAAACTCCAACATTTTGAGAGAGGAAATTGTCACCTCAAGTCCAAATATACTATACTACTATACAGAAATATATACCAACAAATTGGTATTTCAATGGACAAACTCACAAAAGCGCTGTATTTATTTACAGCATATACTTTTTACCAATCCTGTGCTGCCGTATTCTTCCTCTATAATGTATTTAGATTAACAGCATTTATGGCAAGCAAATAACCCTAACAGTAACTGAATGTTTCATCAGGAGAACAAACATACAGTCTAAAAAGTCCACATCGTTCTTACACAAACGTTTCTGCCGCCTTTCTAAGCGAATACGTAGATGTTCTCTATAACGTGCACTGTTGCACTACATCACTTTTTAAATGCATGTGCTTTAAATATTTCTCTGAGAGTCCGGTATACTGAATTTTTTTCATGAAAAACACACAGTTTTCAACTGAAAACATGTTGCCAATAGTTGCGCAGAGCAAGATTTTACAACCAAATTATAAAAGCCCTAAATCTCAAGTTTTATAATACCATCAGTGACACAGTCATAACTGTAGCGACGAGACAGGCGCCGCTATAATGTTAACAGCCAGTATGTAAACACTAATGCAGCCTAAGGGGGGAGCAGGGGGCAATCCCAGAAGGGTCCCTTCAGAACTGCCACACAACTTTTAGGTGGCTGTAGTTAAACTTTCTTTGGCTTAATTACTTACAAAGGGCAGCAGGGGAAAAATGTTAGCCAGGCAGTAAGACAATTAATTTCATTAAAACTGTAACTGTGTCCCTTCTTAAAGCTTTAGCTACAGTTCTTGGAACTCACTAATACGTTATTTTTTGAACAAGAGTCCAACAAACTGAAGTTTGCCATTTAGCTATTAGCAAAACACGACTTAAATAGGTTTGACGCGTGAGCACATTTACAAAACACTCAAGAGAACATCATTCTTCTCCTGGAGAGTCATCACAGAGGTCTAAACTACAGGCTCTTCACTGAGCTATCAGACTTCTTTGCCTTAGAGATCAGTAAGGTACAACTGACCTAATCAGATTTCCAGTAATAGGCTGGCTTCAGCCAAGCCTCAAATCACATTTCAACAGCTTCATTCACAACAATTCTAACAAGTATATTCAGTTACTTCCTTGCCTTCTAGCGGTCTCAGTGAAGTCTCCACAAGGTAGTACTATGTCTTTCAGTTGAAGCCACATACCTCCACTACATGCTCAATTCTTGTCAATAACATTTAACAGGTTGAAAAAAATAAATAAATAAAAATGACAGGACACCATGACTTTGAATTACAAACAGAAGCCAAAAGAAGTAAGCAAAATATTCATTTTTCAAAATTACAAGCAAATAAAATTGCTCCTTATCAACAATTTGAAGCAATACCTATTGGAGTAAACAAAGAGTACATGGTAAAACAATCCTATACAGAGGTCAATAAAATGCATGTAATGATTTCCTAAGGAAGCTTAATGAAATTAATATAACTGAATCGCATCTCTATTTTTGAGGAGACATTAACAAAACTTTTAATCTCTAACACTACAAAACTAAATTCTGTGGCAGAATCGCACAATTTCTTTAATAGAAGATGTAAAAAAGGTGAAACAGTAAAGAAAATTATGTTCTAAATATACTTGTGCAAGTGCACCTCTTAGAAGCTTACTTATTACAGCCATAGTTATTCTAAATATATACATAAAGAGTAATTAAAATGTTGAAGTCACGGCTAACTAATCAAAAAGAATTAGAAAAATGTTCATTCTAATGAATTGTGTAGCTTTCTCCAAGAAAAGGGAGTACCTTCCTTACTTGCAAGAACATTTTCTTTGCATGTAGAAATACACAGCACACTAGTAACCCCTACAATATTTTTTGTTTCACTTCTCATTTTTTAACACCTCTGGCAGAGCTAAAAGTACAAAGAAATAACATGTAAGGACAAACACTAACAGCTATTAAAAATATGCACCATGTGAGATAATGTACAGTCAAAATCAGCTGAAATGTAACTCTGTGCCCTCTTGGCACTTCTCAGAGCATCAAACACATACCAGCCCTGTGGCTGACAGATGTCAGGCAGCCACTTACAAATCCTGCACTGGCCGTAAGGATGCTTCCCCCTTACCCTACGAGGCAACCCACACTGCTGCAGAGTACCAGAAAAAGGCAAGAATTCCGAGTTACTCCTACAGGAGTAAGGGACTAAAGGCACAGAATATGAATCTGCACATTACAAACATGTAATCTCCATGTTTATGTATTATCTAAGAAATACTTCTTATTAAAACATTACTTACTCATAATAATGTGACTAGTTCTCTTCAAATAATCTCACAGGACATTTATCGATATATACACGAGAAGTTTACAAGTACTTTTATTCCTTGGTCCTTTCCACAGACCCTAATAAACTACTTTTCATAGATAGGATAACCTTATTCTATAACCACCAAACAGAATACACATGGACATACTAACGTGCAGTTTATATCTTTATAGAATTGTAGTGGCGTAATATAATGCAGATCATTTCCTGAGTGACTCTGTATGCAATGTCACCTCCCCTCCTCACTGCCAATGCCATGCAAATTGGCGGTTACATATTACACAGATACAAACCATAATCAAACTAGTTCTGTAACGCATTGGAAAACATTCTCCTCCTCAGGATTATAGTGCGCCTAGACAAGCTAACCATCTCTTTTTCCCATTCTTCCATACGAATTATAAAATGTACAAGGCTGGCACACATAAACAGCGAATCTCAGCAGCAAATCTGATTTACAAGCCTGCTGTTCCCAAGTTCAGGACTGACAGCGATGCTGTGCAAGCAAATGCCAGCGAGGTACTTAAAATAGGGTATCCACTTGGGAAGAGATTAAGTGATTAAATTTGATGTTGCTGCCAGCTGCTAGTAGCAATATAAAGGGCTAGAGACACGTTTATGAACTCAAATCAGGACTTTTTCCCACCTCCCTGATTTTTCAATACAATTTTTTGTAAGCTACTTGAGATACGACTGAAAATGCCACTGCGTCTCCATGTCAAACGTCAAGACTACAAGTCTATTAAAATTTGATTTTGCCTGTAACAAACAGGTGTGAAATCAGAAAGCCATATTTCACTAAGTCTGTCAGCAGTAGCATTTCACACATTAAACACAGTTAGCATCTGATAACATACCAAACAACTTTCTATTTAAAAAAAACCCTAAACTTTCAATTACCTTTTGATGACATTTAACAATCTTTTTCTCATTAGTAACAATAACCCCACATTTTCAGCTGTGTGTGTTATACTGCAATACCAACATTGCCTTTTTCCATTTTACCTGATGTGATCTAATATGAACTTTTTAGGCAAAATACCTTAGGTCACACATTTTGGATTCTGACAGAAAAGAGAATAACCTTCCAGCAATCAAGTATTCCAGCATTATTCGTCGCATACGTGCTGTACCAACCTACTTTCACCATTTTCACACACCTCTCTCTCAACTTTTCTTTCTCTCAAATTTCAGTTGTTAAATAGGAACCTGTTAACGTGTCAAAGCTTTCATACGTTGCCACCGAGACTTTCAGAAACCTCCATTTGACGTAATATTTGTTTGCCTTACTCTCTGTGCTACATTTAACAAGCTTAGGTTTGCAAGCTTTTCAGAGCTGTTCCACTGTTAAACAAAAACCTTGTATGGGTTTGGGCTCACAAGCAGTTTTAACTCTTCACTCACAAATACTCTGAAAGCTACAAGAAAATCATAGCCCCATTTTCTCACCTCTAATGCTATCTGGAAATATTAGAAACCTGACACACAAAATCCTCACATTGTCTGCAGGTCTGCAAGAAAAGCTAAGCTGGTGCTGTCACCCCTCAAAGGGAGAAAATGCTTTTGCTCTCACCAAAACACAAAAACACTGATGCCAATGGCAGTGCTGGAGTCTAAGAACTAGAAAAAGTTCTACTGAAATGTACGCACCCTCTTAGGAAGTAATTGCAGCAAGATGAAAATCAGTCAGCTAGAAAGGACATTTAAAAGATCATTAACTTATTCAGTAACTTTACTACAATTATTTTCTCTATAGTTAAAGTAATTTAGAAGTTCTGGAAAGGTGAGAGCACTTCTTACACACCCTCAGTCTTCAAAAACAATGGATAATGTATTCTTTTAAAAGGACAGAACTTTGACAATCCTACCTAAATCTTGGCTTGGGCTTTGGCTTTGTTGACTCCATGCCTGAAGTTTAGGAATTGGGCCTGACAGTCAGTCAACAACACGAGGTATTTGCAGTTCTATTTAAATGACTGCCTAAAGAAGTTTCAGATATTCATAGTAGCCAAAAATGCGTTCACATCACCTCTGGTACTCAACCCCCCTCATCACCTTTTAAAGAGTAATCCCTTACATTACCCTTTTGTCACCTTCTCTACTTTGAATAAAGCCTACTAACTAGATGATTAACGCATCTCATTCCATATGGAAGTAATTAAGCATTATAACTTTCACTGTTGATACAAGCTACCAATATAACATGAATTTCAAAACACAAAACCCCTACAACCCAGGATTTCACCTACCGCCTTTCATGGCCACAAAAACACAATCGGCAGCTTTCAGCTATCCTTGGATCACTCGGAGCTCTCTGCTCCTCTCTTCATGCTTTCATAACGGATTTTCCATTGATAGCTGAACTTCAGCACCTTTCCCTTAAGTGAAAGGCTTTGCTTTCTGTATCATTATGCTTCGTCCATTTTGGATTACTTCAGCTCTTCCAATCAGTTTTTTCCACAACATCCTATTGCTCCTCTATCTTAACTGATGTCACATTGTCAACGCAAGTCATCAGCAACTTTCATTAGTCACGGAGAAGGAGCATGCTAGTCACAAACATTATTTAAATTGTACTTTAAAAAAAAAAAAAACAACAAAAAAAAAAGCCAAACAAAAAGCAGAAAACAAAGAAACCTACCGCTTCATCAGGAAATCCTAAGCAACCAAACCTCATCAGGCAATCCTAAACCAGCCAATTACACATTAAACAAGAAAAACAAACTACAAACAAGAAACTGAGTGTTTGTAAAGTGTTTTTTCACTGTAGCTTTCTAGATTTAAATCTAAGGTTGCTAAAGACACTATTTCAAATTAATTACGTTTCCAGCATTCTGAAACAAAAACACTGAATTGTCAAATGTCAATCATAAAATGACCAAAAAAATAAATATCATTATACAAAACTGAAAATCCATAGACACAAACCGTACCTGCTTTTCCTTTCGATGAGAATAGCCATATAAGAAGCAGGTAAAGCAGCACCAAAGCCAGGAGACCAAAAGTAGAATTTTCCAAGTATCCTCCTGAAAATGCAATTTGTACACACATTACATGCAAAGCAACTGAACCATTCACGTACAACACCATATTTTACCTCTATAATAAAATTAGATACACTTTATTAAGATGAATTTTGCCCCTTTACATTAATCAATACTTGCAAATAAATACTAATCATTATATTTTTACAGCTGGATAGTTCTCAGAGGGGTTCCCACAGTGCTTCATAAACATTAAACACCTGAAATACTTCATTAATATATACATTTCATTTAAAGGATTACTTTGCTTCGAAGAAAACAGTGCTTTCAAGAGACGTTTCTGAAAAAATGCAGATATTAATCACAGAATAATCTTCTAAAAGAACTGCTATTTGTCCAAATACCTCTGGAGGAAGATGTGCCTTGTGGAATGTAGGGATGCAATCAGGTGAGCCAGAAATCAAATCAAATTATCATAATATACATCACTTTCCAAAGACAGATAGTCTGCTGATGCTAAAACCAGCAAACCACTCATTTACAGTAAGCCAAGGAATCAATCTGTACATTACAGAGCTGGAAGCAACAGTGACATCCCAGTTCCATTAAGGTGGGAAAGCTCTATTTTTTGTGTAACAAGATCTGGATTTCACTTGAAGAGTCCACACAATTTCAACTGTGCAAATTCCTCCAGCAATAAGAGTTAAAAAAAAAAATAGTTACACAAATGACAACATCTAAGAAAATATTTCTACAAATTGGTCACCGTTAAAGGAGAAAAGCCAAAATGCACATCAGACACAATGGCACCAACCATATTTGGTGTGTTCAGGACACCCGCATCTTCCAACTAATTCAGGTTGATCGCAGAAGCAAACGATGGTCAGGCAGTCATGAAATTTGGTAACGTGATAACAAACATACTTCAGTTACACCAATGTTGCTCAGCTGATAAGCACTATCAGTCCAGGAAGAGAGTGTTACAATGGAGTCTACCCTTCCAAAACACAGTGAACAAAATACCACTGAAAAAAAATGGCAAACACATACAGGGTAGAAAAGGAAATTTTCTTAGATAAAATTTCATGTTGACAACACAGGAGAGAGAACAAAGATAATTAATCAATGCCATCTGACTAGCCCTCTTTTCACTCGTGCTGTACGAGGCGTGATTAGCCTCATTTCATACCTCACCTGCACAAATAACATTACCAGCGAGCAATGCCAGCTTATGTTCATACGTGAAAACAGAGCCAGTGTATCAGCAGCAAGTGATGTAATGGCAATTACACACGCTGCTCATTCCCACGGCTGCAAAAGGATAATTTCTCAGGATGACAATGCCAAATGCTGCAGGAGCTAAAGTTCATTATTAGGACTCTCTCGGAAAGCAATTACTGTATGAAGTTTCAGAGAAGCCATTTTAAACATCTTAATAAGTATGAACGCATCTTACCAGACACACCTGTTAAGTAACAGAACAAATGTCTTTTCTGTGGGAAAGAAACAAGAATTTGTTCTTTTGGCACGGTTTAGAATCCCTGCACGAATGCTTGCGTCTTTGGTTTGATAAGAATTTGGAAACAACAGTAACATATTTCACATAATAAAACCCAGTGGAAATTAAAATGCCCAATCAGTAAGTGAAACATTTAAACTTCTGCTAAAGTAAATGAAAACAAGCTTTTGTTATTATTTGCATGGTTATTTTCACAGGCTCTATGGTTCGAAATTGGAATGAGAAATATGAGTTCATTATGCATCTAATTCCTCAATGTACAACTGTATCTAAAACTCAGAGGCTGGTTGATACATAAGGCTGAATCTCACTAAGCACGGTAATGTAAAGCTGTACGCAGAAAAACTTCATTATTCTAGTCGCTAGACTAAGGGAACCGTGTCTTCAGGAGGTTTTGCATTCAACAAAACCGAAAACCTAAAACTCACACCTTCCATTTAACAGATGTAATGCTTGTCAACACTGGAGCTCAGCACTTCCGTCTGAAGCCCAGACAGATGTAGTCTTCTGGATCTCACCAGCAGAAGAGATTACAAGCCCCAGCTGGCCTGTCACGCATCCGTAACAGAGCTCATCGCCCCCACTGCTCTGACGGCAGAGCAGCCTGCACATACGGCCCCATTCACTAGAGGAAAAAAAAAAGAGGGGGAAAAAAAAAAAAAAGGCAGCCAACTTAGCTTGGTAATTCCTTCTAGAACTATTTTAAATGCACTTTCTTGCCTCAAGTTCTTGCCTACATCCCTCTACTCTGCCCTGGTAAGACCCCACCCGGAGTACTGTGTCCAGCTCTGGGGTCCCCGACATAAGAAGGACGTGGACCTGTTGGAGAGGGTCCAGCAGAGGCCACAAAGATGCTGGGAGGGCTGGAGCCCCTCTGCTGTGGGGACAGGCTGAGAGAGCTGGGGGGGTTCAGCCTGGAGAAGAGAAGGCTCCGGGGAGAACTTATAGCCCCTGCCAGTCCCTAAAGGGGCACTACAGGAAAGCTGGGGAGGGACTCTTTATCAGGGAATGTAGCAACAGGACAAGCGATAACAGCTTTAAACTGAAAGGGGAGACTTAGATATTAGGAAGAAATGTTTTATGAGGAGGGTGGTGAGACACTGGCCCAGGTTGCCCAGAGAGGTGGGAGATGCCCCATCCCTGGAAACATTCAAGGTCAGGTTGGACAGGGCTCTGAGCAACCTGATCTGGTTGAAGATGTCCCTGGTCATTGCCAGAGGTTGGACTAGATGGCCTTTAAAGGTCCCTTCCAACCCAACACATTCTATGATTCTGTGATCCTTGAAAACATTTGCAGTAGTTTCTATTTTGCTGGTTTTCCCTAGGTGAAAGGAAGTAAATACTAAATGAGCATCAAACAGACATATTAGCACAAGCCAGACTTCTCACTGACAATTACATTTAATATTTAGGTCTTTTAACTGTTACCGCATGACTAAGACGTATTTTCAGTATACACAGTGACTGAAGATTTGCTGGGACCTGGGTAAAGGTATGAACAGAAGTGGTCACTTTATTCAGGACACCCTATATGTCTGCCAATGCAGCTCCTCCTTGGTGCTAGAAAAGAAGGAAACAGGCAGCTCTTCTCAAATCAGGAACTGTGCAGGTAAGTATGGGGTTAACATGTCCAGCTACAAACCCTTTAATCTGTTGCTTTGGTCTACAACTCCAGGAGGGTAAGATCAGTCAACTGCTGCGCAATTTTGCTTGAGTTACTGCTGAGCCCACTATAATATGCCTTCCAACCAAAAAAGATACAAAAAACTGCATCATGCATCCTATTATACCAACCTATCTACCACATCCCGTTTCTCCCCACTATCCAGAATCAGATCTAAAGCATCCAGGTCTCCACAGTCTCAAAAAAATCTCTTTGCATGGTTGCAAACAGAGCTCAGAAATACTCGTGCCACAGTTACGCAGAACGCCAGAGAGGTACCGATATTTCTTTGATGGATTAAAACACACGATACCAAACCGCATTCTGGGCTGGAAAACGACATACAATCACTTTTGCTCTCAGGGGCTTCTGAAGGAAGTACACAGTAATAAATTCAAGGAATCATACAAGTTCAAACTAAACATTAAAAAAAAAAAATGTGAAAAAGCCACAGAAATTGACTAAAAACAAAAAAGAAAGAAAAAAAAAAGAGGAGTGAAGTATCGTATTTCCATCCTCCATCACCCACCCAGAGAAGAGAAGGAAGCTTATACAGCTCAAGCTGCAAGACAACGTTGATATTAAGTACATTCCAAGTGAAGGACTTGTCAACATTATAATCTTAGGAAGAGCTCTTAAAAAAAATAAAAAGTACTCAACTTGTAAAGATGTCATGTATTTATACAGCTTTCTGGCTTGTTCTCATTTTCTTTCCAAATAATACTTACTCGGCTCCTTGACCATATTCAAGTACTGAACTGACTTGTTCAAAGGACGTGCCCATGACAAGTCTCAGACGCCCTCCTGATTCATAGCAGCTAGTTTAAAGCCCGTCCCCGTGTAAGCACAGAACTGCTTTTTTCCTCCTGATGCATTACTTTTCACTTTGTCAAATTTCATAAGTGATTTTCATCAACAGATTTTTCTGAAATGGATGAGAGTCAGTTTTAGATTTCTGTATCCTAAATAATATCATATTATCTCTCACATTATTCTTCACCTCTTTTTCTAGATTGTTTAGGTATTTCCAGAACAAAGGACACAGCAGGAACGTTACTGGCAACCTCTTTCTATTTTGAAAACTGATTATTTACCCCTTGTTTGGTTTCACATATTTTAACTACTTGCTAATCATTTTCTAATTCCTGGAATACAACTTGTCTTTCTTCTTGAAGAGTCCTTGAACAAGAAATCTCGTCAAAATCATTTGGGAATTCATGTATAATGCACCAATCATATCATCACCAGATATATATTTTTCCTTCAAAGAACACCAGTAAATTTTGAAGGTTGGACTTCTCTGATAATCATATTATCCATTGTTAGTTTGAAATGTCATTTAATAGCTCTTGCTATTCCTATTCATATCCCATTTACTTAATTGCTGAGGCTCTGAATTTTATTCCTGTCCAAAAAACTGCCAAATACTCCTTATAATTGGACTTTCATATTCATAAGGCTTCCTAAATACTTTCTTATTTTGCCTTTATTTATGATTTCAGTTCACCAGCCCCATTTGACACCCCAGCCAGCAGGGAGACATTCTTTTATTTGCAAGTCTTGCAATTGCAGGCGGTGGGCAGTCTGCAGAGACCCTACCAGCAGAGGTTCTGCTGGAGGCCACAACTCTTCATGGGCACCTCTTTGCAACAGAAAACGCGTGTACACCTCTTAAAACGTTTGTTGGTTAGTGCACAGCTGTAAGAACAGTAGGGTAATAAGCATTGACATGTATCCCTTGTCACGTTAAATTGTTAGAATTGTCCTTTGCATGGGAAGTGCATGGACTCAGTAACATTCCCATCACTCAGTCCACATCTGGCCACGCACTTTGCTTTGGAGGCCAAAACAGCTTTAGATAACTGTGCTCCATGTAAGCAAAAGCAATGCCACACCAGCTGGCTTCAGAGTCCGACACTAATCTCTTACCTGCTTCATTGACTAGCACAGGCACAGCCATAGATCTGCTGTGGCTCGTAACCTCGGTCAGAGGAACGGCTGAAAACAGTAAATCCACTCCAGCTGAATTTAGAGAGTAACGTCTAACCCCAGCACTCAAGTAAGGCACTGCTCATTTACAGGCCAGCACGTGGCAGGATAAGGAAGGCCACTGCCAGCTCAGAGGTGTAAAGGTAAGTCAATACAACTCAGATTGCTAGAAACATGCATATTCTTTAGAGCTTGTTACTTAAGGATTCACTTTGAACTTTGCAAATTATTTACTTAAAAAGTGTTCCATGGCTCCTCCGCCAGCTCCTCCTCTTCTTAGTCTTCTCCCTCAGCTTTGAAGCAAAGTTTAGGGGCTTATAAACAGCTCTAGAAG
Source organism: Chroicocephalus ridibundus (assembly GCF_963924245.1). Classification (NCBI taxonomy): domain Eukaryota; kingdom Metazoa; phylum Chordata; class Aves; order Charadriiformes; family Laridae; genus Chroicocephalus; species Chroicocephalus ridibundus. Next base: position 1,741,181 of record NC_086284.1, read on the forward strand.
TAGGGCATAATGGGTTTGATTAGCTTTTAGAGGGGCTGTTGAGTGCACTGTCAGATAACTTCCAGAAATTCATAGCTACTGTAGGCTTTAGATGTCTATGTATAACATCTCTTACAATAAATGCATTTAGATCTAGGACACCATCATGTTCATAAACAGCAAAGCTTAACTTTTAACTGTCCTGACAGTTACCTGAAATACACACTGGAAACAGCTCAGAATACAGAAGTGGCATTTGTACTCATTTTTCAGAGCAAGTCTGTATCTTACAGAACCCCAGAAGCTGTGCTGGGATTTCCTTCGTTTATGTCCACAAACATGGAAAGTACAAACTTGGATGGCTGGATAAAGCTTAGGATAAATGAAAGTCATCACAGCCCCTGCATCAGGAAAATAGAAACCAACACCACATTACATCAGTTCTTTCTAGGAGAGAAAGATTAGGCCTTCCCAGTTCCCCTCTAGAATGTATTTGAATTTCCTGCAACAATGTATTTTGAGTCAGTAAAACAGAGAAAAGGAGGAAAAGTGAATACATTGACTTATTTACTGATTTAAAAGATTACAAGAACAAGAGAAAAAAAAAGGTTCACATTCAAGTGATAAGACCAGAATCAACAGCTGTTGCTTTTCTTACTCTTACCTATTACAAACAAGCCTATTATAAAAAAAAAAAAAGAGAAAAAAGACAAGTTATTTTGTAAATTGAGAAGTTGCGTAAAAATGGCGTTCCTGTTACATTTCATTTTTAGGACAGAATACCAACCTTAGAATGCAAAAGCAAGCGATATACAAGGTCCCATTTGCTGTCAGAAAGGAAGTTGATTGCAAGATCTCAGGTACCAGCTTGCGCAAATAATAGTCAAGTTTTCGCTTCCTGAGAATAGCTGCAATCTGAGGGAGGAGGGAAGAAAAAAAACAGGGGGGACAAATTTTAATTCAGTTAGGCTCTATTTTGCACATTGTAAAGAAAAATAAAAAAGTAAAAGGAGACATGCCCATTTAAGTAGTAAATCAAAGCCTCTTAGATTTGCTGGTTTTATGAACAATACCACAAAGTTTGCCTTTGAACTCGTTCCAGCTGTTACAATATTTATACCAGGAAATACATCAAGCAATCCTAAATGGGAAGTATAGGGGGAATTTTATTACCTTGTTACCGTTGGCCATAACAGCCAGAAACATTGTCTGCCAGATATCAGAACTTTTAAGACATGATAAATTTACACTGAGGTTCGTCTTTCAGACAATTGAACTATCGCATAAATAAGGTCAGAACATCACTAAAGTAATCCAAATACACAGTGTCTATGAAGTGATGACATATTTCTAAAGGCTTTTGACTCCAATTAACCAACTGCAAGTCCCCCAAAAATTTTCACCATCTGCTGGAAGAACAACACATTCCTAACAAATTTTATACAAATGGTATGTTATCCCTAAAAAACTGCATAAAGCAGAAAATAGGCTGGATCTAAAAAAAAACATGTTCTTTTTTGTCAGTTTAATGTATGTTCTACATTTTATAAAGAACAGTTACTTAATGACTCAAACACTGAAGATCCTCAAAGTCTTTTCTGTGAACAGAAATTCTGCAAAAATCTAATGGGAAGTGTAGAGAACCAGGCTCTACTCAGAGATGCACAGGGGTAAGACGAGAGGCAACAGACAAGCTCAAATATGAGAAAGTCAGATTACATCTAAGGAAGAAAAATTTTCACTTGAAGGTGGCTGAACATTGGGATCAGGTTGCACAAAGCGACTGTGGACTCTCCATCACCGCAGATCCTCAAAACTCAACTGGAAATGGCCCCAGGCAACCTCATCCAACTGGCCTTGCTTGGAGCAGGAGGCCGCGACTACCTGGCCTCCCAAGGTCCCTCCAACCCCCGTGCTCCTATGATTCCATGAAATTATACTTTGGGTGCACCATCAGACAGATTTTATTGTTTTTTTTTCTTTTTAATAGCATTATCATCTTTATCTGCACCGATCTCCCAGGAAGTCTCAAAACTGGCAGGAGTTTTCGGTCAATGCTTAGAATAAGAGAAGTTCCAAATAGAGCACGCTTCCTCCTGCTGGTGCTGGTGAGAACAACAGAAGATGTCCTGTCAAATCGGAATTGGCAACACCTCTCAAAGGTTCGGTTCCTCTGTTTAAAAACATGGGGGAGGGAGCTGTTCTGAAACACTGTCCGCTCATACTGAATAGCAAGTAGATGGTTTAGATTCAGAGATGGGCTGAGGATTCTGCTAAAAGTAACCACAGGGAAGTTCTGCCAAAATCTGTTTCCAAAAAGAATCTTGAACTAAGGATTAAGGAGAAATATATGCATAAACAGACTTCTGAAAACAGATTTACACATTACTTAAGTGTCAAGACTGCTTAAACCATAATGGATTAGGCAATAATGCAATCCAGATAATCTTTCTGTTGAAGAAAAGCCTTAACGTAGTCTAAGTGACAGATCACTAGTTGCTACCTCCTCAGCTATTTCTAGCCTACTGTATGAAGGTCATGAACACCTGGAACAAAATAACAATTTTTTGCTTTTAAGAACACAGACTTTACAGTGTGAAGCCTTGCTTCCTCATACCAAAGTGTCATTAAGTACAACAGGAAAAGATTGGTATCTTATACATTAATATCAAATCAAACTCTAAAACTTATTTCTGTAGCTTCTACAACAAGCTTTAGACTAATACAAATTTCTGCTTTCTCTTCTCATTACTGTTCAACTCCCAAGTGAAAAATAGAAAGAGAACCAGGAACAACAACACACCAACCAGTGCAAAGAAACAATGCACATGATGACTGAATGAGCTCTATGCTTACGGGCAACGGAGTTTGACGCATGCCCAAAAAAAAAAAAAAAAAAAAATCAAACCACAAAATGCCCTCAAAACAAATAATGTTCATCACTTTCAAATTGTTTTATAAACATCAACTAAGCTAAATATTGTGTACAGCTGAAAACAGGCAAGAGCAGACTATTAAGCAGGCTCTCCTCCACCACCAATGGTGTGATTATATGGAAAAAATATTATAGATACTTCTGGACACCACCTTGCTCTCGCTTTCACTTCCACACACTTCAGAAAAGTATTATTAAAGTTGAGGTTGGCAAAACAGGAAGATTATGAAAGCCACCAGCCTGCAGCAGTTCATGATTCCCACTGGGATACCTTCACTCAAGTAACCTGCAAGGACACCGTGACAAAGGCCCAAATTCTTATAATAAATACACTGCTCAAGGATTAGCAGCAGACATTGCTAGCAGGTTGAAGCATGGAAGAAGAGGCCATCAGGACATCCAGTAGATACTTCCTTGGCAAACTACTAATCTCCATGAAGATGCTAACAGATGTAGCAGAAGGTCTGTACATTACCTGAGACACCCTGTAGAGCCAGAGAGACAGAAATGAACATCTCACTGACATTATGCCTCAGCTCTCCAGCTATGAAAGGAGCATACGCATCCTAGGACACCTCAGGGTGGTCTGCATCAGGACCTTAGTGTTGATAGCTGTAAAATTTAGCTTGAGGTGTTATTCACTACAAGAACGAAGGACTGCAATTCTGCTTCAGCTCACTGATCCAAACTGGGAATGGCCAAAACCAGCTCCATACCTCCCATTACTCATCACCCTTCTCCATAATTTCTTAGTTTCACTCTTCTCTTTTTGAGATGGACTGACAAAAATTTCATAAAACAAAATGCTTTGGTGCTTATAAATTATTATAGATTTTCAGCTTCAGTAAGATAGTACAGCACATTTGCAACGCGAGTGGAGCACTGCTGTGTGAGATAACACCCCAAGTGTTTGCTGCTATGTGAAACCCAGACACAAGGCTGCCTCCCCGCCATCTCACGCTGCCCATGCTGCCTCACCTCAGCTCACCTCCTAACCCAGAGGGCTAGCCGCGGTCCAGGGAACAGACGTAACACACTCCCCACACCACTGTAAGACCATGATTTTACGGGAGAGAAAAGCACAATCCACTTCCAATGCTGCCTCTCCCTTTATTTCTGAAGGCATGCTGTTTTTCCTGTCTATTACCCTTTATGAGAAGGAGAAGACTGCCCAAAAAATGTCTGGAACCAGGGAGAAAAGACTCCACCGGATGCCTGTGGATTATGACCCAGGTTTCATTTATTCATGACTTCTCCAGGCAGACCACAGCAATGCAGCCTTACCTACCTCAGGGTGAAGAATGCTCCAGCATCTCCTTTGACTAACAGTGGCTTAGGAACACATCAGATCTGCTGCAACTTCCTACCCTGCCTTTCCATAAGCACTGAGTCACTCTTAAAATCTGTTATTTTCAAGGCACCCAACGACCTGGCCTTAGGATACTTAGAAGGGCTACACAAGGCTCTGGGATAAAGACTGTCATTAACAACTCCACCCTTCAATGGAACTTACATTTAATCAAGACAACCCCTCCCTGTACAGCACCACCTTTCCTTATAAAAAAAAAAAAGTATCAGTAAAACTTTTTCACAGTTACTAAGAGCTGTCACTGACTGCACCATTTTCCATTTCAGATTGAAGGCGCTTGGCTTTCACTTCTCATTTACATATGTACCGTGTATCATGCATCTAAAAAAACAAAATGACAAAACTGTAAAATCACAATGTCACCCTGTACACACATTTCTCTAGGGAAGAGAATAAAAGACCTATTGTAACCATTGGCCACCGTATATCCAATATACCATAAAAACTCTATCACGTAAAGCAATATGCTTGTCACCGACATTTAAAGTAACAACTAGAAAAGGCACTTTCTCAAGCAGATTTGCTCTCTGCAGGTAAAGAATACCCAGGTTTGAAATATTTACCTAATGTTAAGTATTTATTTATTCATCAAGAAAAATTCCAACACTATCAAGAGTTAAGCATTTCATTCAGCATAGAGTATAACCATTCCTCGCAAGTTAATTTGCAAGAATTCTGAAATACCTGGAAAGTGATAAAGAAAACCCACATTTCAAAAACTAAAACTAGTGTTTTCCTCTCACCACGTTTTTTCTTACAATATGACATTTTAAGTACTAAAAAGAAACTTTAAGCAGTAGTACAGTCTGCAGATGCAGTCTTTATTCAGCCTATGTAAGCATTAAACAGATTATTTCAGTACTAATTACCTCAGTCCATACCAACAGCTGCGCTGTCTGCCTGTAACAGCCTTCACAGCCCTTCTGCCATTTAAACTCCACTTTCTTCTCTCAAAATCAGAAGAGCTCCAGACACCACAGCTCTAGAAATAGGACAGAGTCCAGCTTTGCTAACATTTTTACACTATCATCTTCTAATACAGTCAACTAATAAATCCCGTCTTTCCCAGTCTCCCATAAGAAGTACTTTTCTAGATACCCAAACACTCAACAACTAAGAGCAAAAGGAAATTTGAAACAAATCATGCCCTGTGACAGGGCAGATGGCCCAAGAATGTCCAAAGTTTTTAGAACTTTCTGATTTCCTTCTATTCACATCCGCGAGTTCTAGCTCTTGATCTCCCTCCATTGCAACGCTGTCTGCAGAAAATACAGATACACTGCAGAAGAAACGAATGAATCACAGTTGGAGGAAAGAAAAGGATCAATGCGGGATGGGGGGGAAAGGATGAAACAAAACGAATTCTACATATTTCATCATTAAAAACCTAAACAGCAGAGACAGAAAAAAGATAACGGAGAGAACACTAAAAAAAAAAAGGCTGAAGAGAACAGATTTAATTCTAAAAAAATCAGGTACGTTAAAATATTAAGAAATAAGTAGTCAGAAAATTTTTAAGCATTCAAATACCATAACACAGGCATTAAAGATTGTTTTAATATTTTAAATGTCTCTTGCTGCTTTTCCAGTGATTTGCAAAAGCCCGTAAGAGAATCCCAAGCCTCTCCTACATACAAGAGTAGACTCCTGTTATTTAAATGACAGAGTAACACACATGTAATTGTATGACAAAATTTTAAGAAAGTAAAAAATGTCATAGCATCAAGTCTAAAGAATCAGTAGTACAAGTGGAGATAGCTTAAGAAATTTATATCTATTGCTGTATTTACTTCATCTGCACACAAGTTGTACTTCACAACTATAACTACGTAGGCTGTGTATCACTGGATATTATAATTATGAGGGTAAGCATATGCGCATCTGGATGAAATTTAGATAGATCACAACACTTCGGTCCTCAGACAACCAAACTTTTGCATGCTACATTCAGACAAGACAAATACATTACTCCTTCAAGTGAGAAACTGATTTGATGAAATATACCCTGATTGTCCTTGTGTAACATCTGTGCCCTGCACACACAGAGGAAGGAGAAGAAATTCAACACCTGCCAGCCTGATTTCCAAAAAAAGTACTTCTGGCCCCAAACACAATTAGTTTGGTACTACGAATGTGGGCAGGTAAAGCCTCTTGAGTAAGGTAACTCAAGCACAGGGGAAAGAAGATTTCCTTTCCACACTGAAGACTGATCCAGCCCTGCCCAGAGTCCTATTATCACCTCTGGGAAAACTGAAAACAGAAAGACTCTGACTTAATTTTAAGTAAAATAACTCCTTTCCTCGCTTCTGCACACAACTGTTTAAAACCTGAAACCCAAAATTCAATTATGCTTTAATGCTGGCCTGGCAGCGTTTGAAGGCTTCTGAAGGCAACCCCACACCCTTGTTACTTACAAACAGGGACAGATACCACAGAAAGACTTGACCACAAACCTGTCCTCCAGAATCCTTGAATATACAAACACCACAACAATTCCCTAAACAGCTGATTATCTGGTATGCACCTTGCCCAGACTGGAATATTTCTCCTTCTCCTGTTCATCAACTCAATGTAAACTGAACACAGATTTACTCTCTGATGGTAATGACCCCATTCCCCCTACAGTTTAAAACAAGCTCTGATTTAACTCTCACTCAAACACTTTGGCCATTACCATCTTGAAACAGACAGACAGAAAATGTTCATATATATGAAAAATTATATTTAATTAATTAAAAAAAAAAACTGCCATGAAATTATATTTAACATAGGTAGAAAAACCACGAGAGGCAGGCTATTACATCTCCTCAAACACCGTTTTCATGTGAATAGAAATAAGGGTAGAAGGAAGAAATGTGGTTTTCAGACATTTATGTAGAGGAGGTGCAAGGAGGAGATCACTCCTCAAATCAAATGCAAACACTCTCGAAATAATACATTAGTTGCTCTAAGAATAAACACTGTTAATTATCTGAACTCCAAACCCACTGTATTTTATGTCTGAAGTATTAAAAAAAGCCTACTCAGTAAAAATAAAAGAAATAGACATAAAAAATATTTTCTAACGTTAACTACAGAATTCATACAACTGTATTTTAACTCTCCAACATGAAAACGGAATTATGAAAAATCAGTCCACCAGATTCAGGATACCATCAGTTTGTGGAACAGCATTAATGAAGTCCTTTCTTTTTTTAATTTAGACTTCACATACAAATTTTAAGCCCTATAAAACTAAAAAAATCAGAACTGATTTATTCTGTCTGAACCACAGAAAGAATTTATGCATTTCCAACACTATCCTTAAAACACAGCTGCATAGTCTTGCACAAGACTTTCAGCCAGGCTATTAACGTGTTCAGCAGAAAAGGAACACGAGACTCAAAAACCAGCTTCCCCATGGTCAGGGGCACCAGTCAGGCCTGATTATTTTAACGATGTGTCATGTAACACCTACAAGTAATCATCACCCAACCGCAATAACCTGAGCTTCACCTCCAGTATCCTCAGCCTTCACCTCTGTCCCTGAACTATGGATTCCCCAGGAGGAAACGTGCACAAAGGATGGTGCGACTTAATGAGTGTGCAAATTGGCTGCCCAACGTACACAGTCTGACAGGTTACAGGGCAGGCTAAAAAACCACAGACCTTGCACCAACCCTGCCATTGTGTGTACAACATCATTTTTTTCTCTTCTTCCTCCACCAAACCACCATTTCCTAAGTTTGTACAGTGTGTATGTCTTTAAGAACACTGCCCCTCCATCAATTTTAGTGAAATTAGCCAACACATACAACACCGACTGACGGAAACTGAAAAAACACACTATTGTCTCTCTCATTCCTTCACAATATCCAACTAAAATCAAGCACATCAAAACAGAACTTTTTTTTTTTTAATTTAAAAAATAATAATTAAAAGAATTACAGAAATATTCAGACACCTAGACAAATCTCCAGGAACGCAGAGTTCAATGATATTTATAAGAGTGGCTGTCTGGCACATTTAGACACCTTTAAAATGCAAATTTATAGACAATCAATAATGCTGTGTAGATCCTTTATATAATACATACACTGCAAGTCATTAAAAAGCCAAGGAAAATTTTATAACTTAAGTCACACGTGCATGCTAAAAGCGAAGCAATCCCCGGTCTTTAAACCAGTTAAGAAAATACCCCAGATTACTCAAGCAGCATGCAGAGCTACAGACTGATGTCAGATTTCTTTCATAATTATATTCAATTATTTATATGTTCTATTATAACCATTTGCAATTTTGTATGAATTTTACAAGAAAATTATTCCTGTGCTTTATAAAAATTATTTTTAAGCGCTTTGCAGTAACTTAATCTCAAAATGCCCTCAGGTAACACTTGGGTTTTGAAAGACACTGTTGTTGAAATCAGCAATTTGTTCTCATGCCTCTTCTTAAACATTCAGATTTGTTTTTCCTCAATTAGCTGGTCCCTCCCTGATTTCACGGATTACAAAGCCTGGCTTCCAGATTTTTTCATTTCATAAATCAGCTCCTGCAATACTCTGAGGAAGAGCGTGTGCCTCCTGCTTTCTGACTTCCTCTGTCCCTTGTGGGATGTTACATGAGGATCACCATCAGGGGGTTGGGTTGTTTTGGTTTGGCTTTTTTAAAACTTTCCGTATCATCCACCCAACTAAAAAAAGAAGCGAACAGTACTCACGTACTCTTTGAATGACATTTAAATTACCTCCAATCCTGGCATGACTCTCGTTCCATGACAACTTATCTTCACTGCTTGTTTCCCTTGTGCTTAAATGAGTAGAGGGCTATTTTTCATTCCCCTTGAAATGTACAACTCAGAATAATTTTCAATGATTTTCCCTCTTACCCTGAAATTCTTGCACTTGACGAGTACAGCTGTACCAACTGAAAGGAAAAGAGTTATGTCTCCTTGATAAACAGTCCCTTTAATGATTTTTGCTGGTTCCCAGTATTTGTGGTGTCTTTACCAAGACCTTTGCTCCTTCAGTCAAGGTTGGAGGGCTTTCCCTGGTTTCCACCATTACTGCAATGCAGGTTCCAGGTTACTCCTTGCAGCTTTGAGCATAAATTCTTCAGTCCAGATGAATTCAGTAACTGATCCTTTTGAAATTTTCAGTATCTCAAAAAAAGACTATTTTTGTTTATTTTCAATTTATCACAGAATTTTACTCATCTGGCCTGAAAGCAACCTGAACAGAGCAGAAGATCGCAGCCTGGAACAAAGATACCACAACCGGGTTCTCACTTTAGTAACACTTAAGCTAATTTTAGTCATATTTAACCCAGCTTCCAGAAGAATTTAAAGGCAAGAACACACCGACCTACATGTCACTCATAACACAGCACAGAGGTACAGGAAACTACACAGTACTGAGATGATCAGATATCCCAGCATGACGCAATCACACACCACCATCACAGCCACCCCAGGTACCGGGTCCTGAGAGAGATGAGTTTCCTAATGGCCTACCCCAGAGATCCAAGCTGGCATACAGAAGTGTATTCAAGGGTAACACTAACATCCTTCTTAGCCTCCCCACCCCCCTTTCAAATGGTTCACAGCACAGACAAACAAAACATCACGTTTTAATAGACTCAGGAATTCTGGACTATTTTAGAATACAATCTGGCCAGTACAGCCTTCTCACACACCTCAGAAAGGTGACACATGATGACTATGTCTGCACTGGCAGATAAGACAGGATCTGTTTTAGTGTTAGCTGGCTCCCCAGCTTTGCCCAGGACCCATCCAAACAACTCTCCCTAAGAGAAACCAGGCTTGAAGCAAGCCTGAAGCAGCAGCAGCATGGCCAGTGTGCACCATCCATCCCTGGGGCCGCGTACATACAGCCAGGAAAGCGATGTGACACTCACACCTCATTCTGCCTCACTGCGATCTTTGGCTGGTGACACTGCCTTCCATCCAACAGTTTTCAAAACAATTCATTAGCGCAACAGTTAGGCTTGTTCTTATTATTACCTCTAGTCAATCAGCGATTTATCTGTGAAGAGACCTGCCAGCTGCCATGTGCATGACTACCCGGCCCATGTTGTACTAGTACCAATGTCCCTCTCATGTTTAGAGAAGAAAAAACACTTTATACTTGTACAATTGCTGATTGCATTTGTGACTTTAATTTTCCCAAGTAACAAGTGATAGGACAAGAGGAAACTGCCTCAAGTTGCGCCGAAGGGGTTGAGGATGGATATTAGGAAAAATTTCTTCACTGAAAGTGTTACCAAACATTGGAACGGGTTGACCAGGGTTGAGTCCCCATCCCTGGAGGTATGTAAAAGATGGGTAGATGTGGTGATTAGGACCATGGTTTAGTGGTGGTTTTGGTAGTGTTAGGTTAATAGTTGGACTCAAGGATCTTAAAGGTCTCTTCCAACCTAGACGATTCTATGATTCTATGATATACAATGCTGCCCTAGGAATCTTACAAAATAAATAACGCAGATTCAGAAAAACAATACAGACACTCAGGGGTCAGAGACAGACAAAGATGATACCAGCAATGGAATCATGAGTAGGAAAAAGAACTTCTGACACAGAAAGAAAAAGAAGCAATTGGCATCTAAGAACCTAAAGGCTATGACAAGCACAGGAGGAAGCAGATATGGCACAAGTATGAAAAATACTAGAAATGAGACCAAAATGAATACAAAATGAGTATGAAAAGAACAACAAAGGCAAGACCGAAATGAGCATGAAACGGGTATGAGAAAAAATTAAGTAAAAGAAATCAATAAAACATAGCAAGGCCCAAGGACTATTAAAAACTGTACTGGAATAGCAGATTCAGGTTACACCCGTTCCCCTAAATAGTTGGCGGAACCATCCCACAGTCCAGAGGACACAGAGCCACTGGCATCCACGCTGCTTTAGACTGGGTGCTCCTCTCCTTTATGCCAGCAGATTTGTCCTGGAGAGAGGTGTTTGGAGTCAAAGCCAGGAGTAAACTAACAGCCAGCATGAACCACAAGGGGGTCAGTGCTCAAGCTGTTCCCTGGCTGTGTCATTTAGCCCCAGAGGCATGCCGCGGTCGAGAGGAGATGGGCAGGACAGGGGTTAGGGTGGAGAGGCAGGGAGGGAGGCTTAAATTAAGTGAAGCAAGCAAATTATCAGAGTAGGAGAAAGAAAAGGTGAAAGGCACGGATGACTCTTGTCATCCCACAGGCAAAAAGTCAGAAGAATTAGCTCAACTGCAAAGTAGCAAACAGATGATTTTTACTTTATTTCAATTAAGAGGAAATGTTACCACCAGATCCAATTACTAGATTTACTACAAAGACTTCAACTAAGCATATTTATCTACTGCAAAATGTGCACCATCATCAAACAAGCACCTAAAACCTACAAACTCTCATGAAACAGAGAACTTTACTCTAACGCATGTGATGAATAGTGGATTTTCCATGTGAAATCAACAGAAATACAGAGAAACAAAAGCCGAAACAATTAAAACCTAATATTCCAGCCTCTCATTTCCCTCTGCCCAGCTTCATGCAATTTCCTTGTGAAATCATTCTCTTCTCCCCACCTCTGTGAATTTCTAGAAGTCTGAATTCTTCAACTTTGAAAACACAAGATTACACCTTCACATTTTCTTTAACCTTGAGTAACCTAAACTGGAAGTACAGATAGAACAAAGTACAACAAACTCTGATGAAGGACTTTTTCAGTAACATTTTCTTAAGATATCAAGACAGGCAGTTTTTTAAAAGTGTAATTATAAGGTTTATGGGAGATTGTTTGGGGTTTCTTCTCGGGGTGTAGGTGTTAAGCAGTTTTTAACTTTTGTCTTCTTTTTTTCCCCCTGTAAAAGTGTGCCTCAGAAGACTTGTGCATTGCGATATTTGGTTTGTGAAATACAAGCAGTCATAATTATGAAATAGGCATTCCTGGCAGCCCCTTCATATGGGGAGGGAAAATTCAATTTAGATATAAAACCTACTTTTTCTAAAGCAATCAATCTGGAGCAAAAATAAAAACAGTGAAAGTATGATATCTGAAGAATATATTTTTTCCAACTAAAAAAAAAAATACTCAAGCACAGTTATTAAAAAAAAAAACAACAGTGCAGTACTACTTAAAAGCAAAGACACTGTGCAGCCATTCATTTAAAACAAGTATTTTACTTATCAAACTCTAGCACCACTTCACTTGGCTCCATCAGTCTCTCATTGACTGAAGAGCGGCAAAACATTTAAGAGATGTGGGGTGTAGATGTTACGAGTTTGGGCTCTGGATTATAACTGTCCATAACCATGTTCTCTCCCAAACAACCTCTGACACTTTAGTCTCATCTATTCATTTTCATTCATTTCCACACAAGCTTTTGTGAGAGGAAACTCTTTCATCTACTTTCCTTCGTTATTAACTTGTGGCAACAGCAGGAACAAACAAGCAAGAAGCCATTTTACAGGCTTGACATCGAAAAATGAAGTGCAATTTTTTTTTGTTGCTGAGCTGTACATGGGACTGGGACTAAGTAGTACCAGAAACACTCTGAACATACACTGATATAAAGATAAAACAATGTAAGCCCATCCCCTTATGTGAATCTCAAAATACAGAAACATACTGAATGTTTGTACTGTCCAACTATGGTATTTCATTTACAAATACACGGTTTTCAAGCACAGTTTTGAGTCCAGCAAAGAATGACCTTAGTGATCACTTACTTAATTCAGGAGTGTTCTTTCCCTGCCAGCCTACTTAATGTGCAAGGCTTCTGCTTCCCCCTCTGCAGCTCCCACTGTACCCTTTCACTCTTTACCTTACACTGTCTCTGGTGCTCGTCAAATAAATCAATTCAATTCATTAATGCAGCTGAAAATTACCCCAGCTAAAAGCAGGGTAGTAACCTCTTTCTGGGTTAGTGAATGAATCTAATCTGCTCAAGGAGACTTAAGGTCCGAGACCACATAAAGAAAGGAGTGCAGTTATGTGTCTGGGAGCAAAGACAGACAAGTGTTTCTTCCCTCTTTAGGTAGCAGTAAGACTTTAGAGCAGCTCTGCTTTACATTATTCTGATAACTCAAGTCAAACACTGTCAACAAAAACATAAGAAAATTAAAAACTGTAAAGAAGGCAGTGTAAAAAACTGATGCAGATGTTTTGCAGTACAGCATGACATTGGTTGAGAAAGTTCCCACCCCACTTTGGATTTGTGACAAGACATAACTGTTCACGGGGCCACAGTGTAAAACCGATCAGGAAAACATTTTGGATTTTTGGGTTTGTTTTTCTTTCCAAAGAAATAAAAAGGGGGAGCTTTCCCCCTAGCCTGCGACCACACAACTGAGTGAACTATAACACAGCTATGACCAGGAGTCTATTTACCAGGTTTGGCTGCTGGAGAACTTTGATTTAATTACAGAGCTGTTTAAGCTGCTTTATCGTTAGCCAGACCTGACAGATCACCACTACGCCTCTCATGGCTCATTTCAGGCCCATTTTCTGCTGGTACAAGTATTCATGCTCCCACAGAGCAAACTGGATCAGAAAACAGATACAAAGAAAAAGTTACTGGGGAGGGGAGGACGAGGATAGGGAATGTTATCCTCTGAATTAGTTTCTGATCCAGCTCACTGTATGCTCACGCAAACAGCTGCCACTTCTGTTTGTGTCAGTTCAGAGTGAAAACGTTCTCTGTCAGACATGACAGCTCCTTAGGTCCACACTGCTACCAGTTATTAACTTTTTTTACCATGTAATTGGATATTGTCACAATTTTCACACAAGGAACACTTCAATGGGAGCTTAAATTAATTACGCCAGGACTGCTGCAGTCCCACTCCTTCCCTTCTCTTTATTACATATCTTGATAATTTTGTTTTACCAGCACTGGTAGAGTTGAAAGGACAGACTCAAGGACTTGTTTTCCTTTCTTTAAGACTTAGCTTCGAGCCAGCTCTCTACTCGATCCTCCGAGCACCACTACAGAAGCAACACGGAGGTGGGGGACAGAAAGAAGTGCTCACCTGCAGCGATTCCAGCTTAGATCAGCTTTCAGGATACATTTACGCAGATGGATGCAAACAGATCCCAACTCCTCTACCTACACCCTAATTTGCTGGAAGCAAGCCAGCTGCAGCTGCGGTGATATAACCAAGTCTAACTGCACGCTCAAGCTAAGATACGTCACCTGTAGGATACTCTCTGAATACTTAGACTCCTTTAGACTTCATGTATTTTTGTAGCGTTACTTCGTTATACAATAGAATCTTCAAGGTATCTCCAACAGCAACACATGTGCAATACACTTGCTACAGCCAAAGGTACAATGCTACCCTCCCAGGCAAATACTAAGTCTTTTTACTCAGATATCATACGTACTGGGAAATGGCAAAATTATGATGTTTAGGTTGTGCCCATGCCCTCCTACCCCTCACCAGCTTCACCCCTCTCACAGCATAATATGCCACCAGACCCCACCACCCCCTGTGCCCTTCTTCACCCTTCCTAGGTCCAGATTCAACACAGTCCTCCTCTCTTACCCCTCCCCACCTCAAGCATCAGCCTCCCCCCCCCCAACCCTTACACCCTCCAGCTCTCAAACCAAGCTGCCTCCCCCCATCTCTCTCCTCCCAGCACCAGACTCCCCCACAAAACATGCTTTTTACTCTTCTGCCCCCTCACCCCAGGGTCAGGCTGCCCCTTGACCTCTCCCCACCCTTCCTCTCCCAAAGAGCCCCTCTCCCCCCACCCCAGACCAGCCTCCCTCCCTCAATATGCCTCATGCCCTTCCCCCCCATGCCAGGCCAGGCTCCCCCCTGCTCTGATATCCCCTGTGCCTTCCCCACACACCCCTCACGCCCCTTCCCCTCACCTCAGGGCGGCCTCCCCCCACATCCCTTGTATCCTTCCCTTCCAGGCCAGGCTTCCTTTGCCCTGATACGTCTCATGGGCTTCCACCCAAATCCAAGGCCAGACTCCCCACGCCCTGATACCCCTTGTGCCCTTCCCAGGTCAGCCTCCCCCAGCATACCCCTCACACCCTTGACCCCCCTCAGGCCTGACCCCCACCATAGCCCTCACACCCTTGACCCCCCTCAGGCCTGACCCCCACCATAACCCTCACACCCTCGACCCCCACCACAACCCTCACACCCTCGACCCCCACCACAACCCTCACACCCTCGACCCCCACCATACCCCTCAAGCCCTCGCCCCCCCTTAGGCCAGACCCTCCCCTCATAGACTAACCCCCTCTCCCCGCCCCCCCCCGCAGACCCACCAGGTAGAGGGTACTGTAGATGCGGAGGGACTCGGCCAGCGCTCCCTGCGTGACGTGGAGGACGGCCCAGGAGCACCGCGGGTGCCAAGTGTGCCCGATCTCGTAGCAGCTGTGGGGGATGGACTTGCTCAGCGCCGCCATCTTTGCCGCTGCGCGGCGACTGAGACGGCGGGGGGGGGGCGCGCGGCCTCCGCGTCACCGCCGATGCAGGAGAAAGGTCGCGCAGGGCGCTGGCGGCGGCGGGGTTACTCGCGGGCAGCCGCTCCCCCCCCCCCCCCCCCCCCCTTCGCGCGGCTCGCGTGAGGCCCGCAGCCAATCCGCGGCCGCCGGGGGGCGGGGAGCAGCGGGGGCGGGGTGGCGCGAGCCGAGCGGCGGGGCGCGCGCTGCACGTGGGCTTGGGGGGGGCGCGCGGTGCTCCCCGTGTATGTGGTGTGTGTCCCCTGTGTGTGTGTCCCCTGTGTGTGTCCCGTGTCGTGTGTGTGTGTGCCGCGTGTGTCCTGTGTGTGCCGCGGGCGGGTGTCCCGCGGGTGTGCGTGTCCCGCGTGTGGATTTCCCCCCACGTGTCTGTGTGTCCCGCGTGTCGTGTGTGTGTCGCCCGCGTCCCCCGCGTGTGACCCCCGTGTCCCCCATGTATGCGTCCCGCGCGTGCGTGTCCCCTGCACGTGTCCCCCGCTTGTCTGTGTGTCCCGCGTGTGCCCCCCGTGTCCCTCGTGTGTGTGTCCCGCGTGTCCTCCGCTTGCGTGTGTGTCTGTCCTGCGTGTGTCCCCCGTGTCCCGCGTGTGTGTCCCGTGTGTGTGTGTGTGTGTCCGTGTCCCGCGTGTGTGTCCCATCACAGAATCACAGACTCTTCACGGTTGGAAAGGACCTTTGAGATCATCGAGTCCAACCCAACAACCTACAGTCTCTGCCACTAGAGCGTGCCCTGAAGTGCCACATCCAGACGTTATGTGTGTGTCCCGGGTCCCCGGCGTGTGTGTGTGCTTGTGTCGGGGGGGTGTGTGTGTGTCCCGTGTGGAGGTGTCCCGCCTGTGTCCCCTCCCGCAGCACCGCGCTCCCGCCCCCCCCGGTACAGCCCGCAGCCTCCGCCGTGACCCCGAACGGCCCCGGGAGGCGGAGCCGGCGAGCGGGGGCGGCAGGGGGACGGTGTGCGGGGCTGGAATCGCGGGTGCGCCCCCGCCCCGGTACGGGGGGCGTTTGGGCTCCGCATCTCCCGGTGGAGCTGGGGCGGAGAAGGGCCGCTAAAGAGGTCGATTCTCCCGGGTTTGGAAAGAAGGGAGGGGGGATACGACGGCGTGTTACAAAACCCTGAAGGCAGCGGCTGGTGACACGGTTCTAGTTCAGCTGCAAAACTGGCGCCTGCTTCTGGCTCGAAATCACAGAATCACAGAAGGGTTCGGGTTGGAAGGGACCTTAAAGGCCACCCAGTGCCACCCCCTGCCCTGGGCAGGGACACCTCCCACCAGCCCAGGCTGCTCCCAGCCCCGTCCAGCCTGGCCTTGAACCCCTCCAGGGATGGGGCAGCCACAGCTTCTCTGGGCACCCTGGGCCAGGGGCTCACCGCCCTCACAGCAAAGAAATTCTTCCTACTATCTCATCTAAATCTCCCCTCTTCCAGTTTAAAACCATTACCCCTTGTCCTATCACTACACTCCCTGACAAAGATTCCTCCCCATCTTTCTTTTTATGTACTGAAAGGCCATAATAAGGTTTCCCAGAGCCTTCTCCAGGCTGAACCCCCCCAGCTCTCTCAGCCTGTCCTCACAGCAGAGGGGCTCCAGCCCTCCCAGCATCTTCGTGGCCTCCTCTGGACCCGCTCCAACAGCTCCACGTCCTTCTTGTGCTGAGGCCCCAGAGCTGGACGCAGGACCCCAGGTGGGGTCTCACCAGAGCGGAGCAGAGGGGCAGAATCCCCTCCCTCGCCCCACGCTGCTTTTGATGCAGCCCAGGGTATAGTTGGCTTTCTGGAAATTTACTTCTGAAATAAATTTTTATTATTTTGGGAACTAAACGGGCCGGGTGAGGGATTTTACATTAGGTCTCTGTTAAGTAACCGTTTGCAACACTCAGTCCTGATGGAACAAGTACACTCTGTACCTTCTGTGCAGTGGTTAAGTCAGGAGAGGTTATTTGAAGACCTAATGGGAGACATGTCCCGAGGGAAACAGGAAGATCAGCAAACTAACCTGCAGTCAAACACAGTCTTGGAACAGATCCACGGCAAGAAAAGTCCTCCCCCTTCCAGCCTGCCTCACATTCTCCTCCTGCAGAGCCTGCAGACTTCCCCTCCTGGATCAGACTTGAGACCAGTCTGCACCACCCCCAACAAGATAGAGCCAATTGGTCAAAAAACCCTACCGTTCTTCCCAAGAAGGGTGCGAGAGCATACTTGCATTTCAAATTTAGCAGCCAGACGGTTCACCGAACTCCGAGCCTCTGAGAGACTCTTTGCAGGCTCCCAGCAAATCTGCAGGAGGAGATTTTTGGCCTAAATAGTTCAGTTATGCTATTTCAGTCAAGCGTGCTTGACCGAGCAACCCTGTGTTTGATAGAACTCTGTCTATGACAGTCGGTATTTAAAATCTAGTAGAAGACCCTGGAGATAACTTTAAATTCCACTTTAACGCCTAGGTACATGTCCCCTGCAGCCGCGGTTGTGTGGCTGACCAAGGGGGTGAATGCTGCTGGGCGCTGACCCCCGTAGGGAAGCGGCGTGGGCAAGATAACCTGCTGCAGCGTTGTCTGGACTTTGGCTTGGACCCAGTGCCTCGCTTGCTGTTTTTGTATTACTCTGTCAAAAGAGCTGCTTGTGGGCAGAAAAGGCAATTATTGCCTAAGATACGGATTCTGGCTCGCTTGCTTGCGTATTTTGGCTTTGCTGCTACTCTGGGCTTGCTTGCTGCCTTGTGCTTGTGGGCAGGGAACCATGGCACGTACAATATTAATAATTGCACAAGATAATAATTTCACTTCTGAGACGTGTTTTTGCAAACAGTTCCAATTTTTGTCTTGCTCAAGTTAAGGAAAACCGGTAAAGAAGGACCCTAAACAAGATACCCTGTTCATTTGTGCAGCAGCCCTGATCTGCCTGCTCAGAACCAGAGGCTTTTGGACGTCTCCTGTCAGGCCAGCCGAGGAAGACTCTGACAATGCACTAACGAGGAAGGTGGCACAGCCCTGACCTTGCTCCAGACCCTTTTCCGTGGGGTTGCAATATTCTGTTCTGGGAAGAAGCCCTAGGGGTAAAGCAGCATGGGAATACCACTGGTAGCCCAACTGGCATTGGATGCCGGCCCAGGCTACTCTGTCCTGGGAGAATCTTACCCTTGATTGGAATGGGGACAAAATAGTCTTGGAAAGGGAAGGAGTCACATGAATTAAAAAAGTATTGAGGACCTTTACTTTTGCCCATTGAAGTACCTGGTGTTTTCGGGAGCTCTCCTTGTCGCGTGAACAAGGCTGTACACTGGGAATGGCAGGCTCTCTCTATAATGTTACTTGAACATTAATGCCAGCGATGAACCCCGTGGCATACGGCCAAGTGACACGGCACACGCGGTTCAGGACTTGCCCTGTGATATCCAGGTGCCTTGGAGAGAGTTACTCAGAGCAGTCCCAAGAACAAAGCCAGGGAGTGAGCTAATAGCTCGGCAGCGTGAGCGGTGGGGGAGATGGGAATGCTCGCCTTACTCCCTGGTCCTCATTAATGCAGCAGTATCAGATATACCGACGCGCCTGAATAAAAATTTAGGCAGCCAAAAGTGTCAGATAGGCGTGTGAGCCTCGTTAGACTAGGACAGTGACAATACCCTCGTCTCCCCGCCTTGTGCCGCAGAAGGGAGCGACGTGGCAGCGTCTCGCCGCCTTGTAGAATCTCTGCTCCAGTTGCCCGTGTACCCGTTTGCAGCTGGGTGAAAAAACCACAGCTTTCAGCACAAGCCCGGGGCCAGACTCAGTCTTTAGCAAGAGACTTGAACCGGTGGTGGGCCCCGCAGTCCCCCAGTTCAGCTGTGCCGATGGTAACTGGTTATGTTAGGGACTCAGACGGTTTGGGCGGCAATGGCTGTGTGAAGACCAGCAGTGCCTGCCTTTCCAGGTCTCAGTGGGTCCCACAGTCTAGGAACACTCTCTGCTAAATACCCTCCGCAGCTGACACAGCTGGTGGCTTCAAGGAAAGGACGTATCTCAGCCCAGCCCGTGAGAGCGGCTGGAGGTGTGAAGAATTCCGCCTGCCTTCTGGGCGAGCCCTGTCAGCCTTGCGAGCTCTAGCTGGGAATCCAAGGCGCAGCGTTGAACTAATTGGAGCAAAAGCAGACAGGGGGGGAAAAAAAAAAAAAGAAAGAAACGGAGGAAAGAAGCCAAACGGGGAACTTCACATTGCAGGAGGCTTTGCCTTCCAAGTGCATTGGGATCTGGGAAATCTTCCTTCTAAACATTTTTAAATATCAGAACAATCTGGAAACATTTTAACTTGGAAGAAATGTAATGTTTTGCCCTCTCCGTTCCCTCATGCTGTTTTCCAACTTGTATGCTTTTTTTTTTTTTTGCCATGTATTTGTTTTCTCCCTCGGGACAGGTGATCCAGCTTTTCCCTGCTGCTCGTGCGGTCCTCGTGCCTGAACTTCGCTTCTGGAAGTAGCTTCTCCTGTCCGATAGGAACTGCTCTTCCCAGCAGAAAAGTTTTTTTGTCCTCACTTCTTTTTCTTCTTTTCTCATTCTTGCACTCTCATTGTTTTTCTCCTTCGGTTTGTTCTCCTGCCATCTGTGCAATTGTCCCATGCCTCCATCAGGAAGTTTATGAAATCCAGACTGAAAAATATTCTGCTGCTAAAAAAGCTAGGGATTAAATTCACCCTTCTGCTCAGGTCAGTGGAGGTAACATGTACACGCAGGCATCTCCTTCCTTAGGCAAACTGCGTAGGGCCTTGGAGACGTTGAGATGCTGTCTCTCCTCCGGGGCGATCTCAGAATACGGAAATTTGTAAAAAAGAGCAGATTTCAGAACAGAGCTTTTGAGAAAAGAGGTCTGGAGTTTCATGCCATCGGTGATGTACCTGGGGATAGTCAGCTCCGCCAATCCCCATTGCTTCCCAAAAGCCAGGACAAATTGTAGGTACAGAATATAATTAGTTTTGTAAAAATAAACCACAAGGTTGTAACACATATCACTAATACATGGAATGGTTGTATTGAATGGGAGCAAATGGCCATTAATTGAGCTGGTTTTACTTTCCCCCAAGGAAAGAAGGAGCCTTTAAGATCTACTTTCTCCCTTGTCTCCAAAACTACTTACACCTTAAACTTAATGCATTTTGCATTATTTGAAGAGTGATTCTCTCCTGGCTTACAGTCACGAATGCTACTTGTTCGGTTTTTAGCAGGGAGGAATCTCAAAATACCCTTGGGTTTGCTGATATTGCAAGGTAAAGGAATTAACTGGAAGCTTTCCCATTTTCCAAATGTAATCATTTCCAAAATAAATATGGGATGGGCTGTGGGATAATACCCTGTGAACATTTTAATACACACAATAATATTCTCCAGTTTATATAAATCTGGATGTTTTCCAAACAGAAATGTTGCAGTCGTTCTTACAGAGGCACCAAGGATTACATCAAGAGAACAAAATCGTGATGTTCTCCATGCGGATTCTGCAGGCCACACCAGGAGACGACATACGGAGCCGTAGCCATGCTACTGGCGACAGTAGAACTGCAGTGCAACTGTACTTAGCCCATGGTGCTGCGGTGCCTGGAGGCAGCGATTTTGTCTTCCTAAATCAGGTGACAGAATTGGTCAGTAAAGCCTAAATTAAGCCACCGGGCTCACTAGAAAAGGAGTAAGAAGCTGTGCATGTGGACGGCATCCCAAGAGCAGCCCAGAACAGCAACTGCGACGCTGCCGCTTCTCTGCTTCTTTCCTGCTTTCCAGGAAAATGCTTTCTGCAGTTCTGGAGAGAACGCAAAAGCGCATCTTGCATCATCCGGGCACCTCAGCCTACTCCTGTACTTGAAACCCCCTCACCCAGAAGTTAAAGGCTAGTTCCCTACCTTCATCTGACCGAAACCTCTACAACCCACCTTTACACCTGATGGAATAAAATCGTTTTGGTTAGAAAGTTGTGTGCTATCAACAGGTGTGTCTGCCCATGCTCTGCAGTCACAGCGCTGTCTCTGGAGCTCATGTCCTTCATCCGCCATCCTCCCTTCTCCAGGTTTATCAGATCCAGGAAAGACCTGTCACGCATACCTTCCACGTCCTTCATTTCTGCCTACCAGGTGGGGGCAGCAGCCTCCAAAAGTGCAGATGGTGTTCACCTGTCCATGGCCCTGCGTGGGAAGGATGCGAGCAGGCTGGGCTTGCACGCTGCTGCACACACGGGGCTCTGAGGCAGCATTAGATGGGTCTCCACTCCTGAAGAGGTCCAAGGAGCAACCTAGAGGACCTCTGTTGCCTGTGCCACCTGGTTGCTAATTCAATGTCTGTCTCTTTTTTGGGCCTTTTGAATGAAATCTGAGATAAACGTGCTCTAGAGAGGTCTGGCCCTACGTAGGGTAGATACCAGCCAGTCGTTGCCATTTGCCCTCAGGAGCAGCAGTTGGTGGTTGGCTGTTCTTCAGCAGCGTCGATGCAAAGGATC
Source organism: Chroicocephalus ridibundus (assembly GCF_963924245.1). Taxonomy (NCBI): domain Eukaryota; kingdom Metazoa; phylum Chordata; class Aves; order Charadriiformes; family Laridae; genus Chroicocephalus; species Chroicocephalus ridibundus. The sequence continues at coordinate 1,763,368 of NC_086284.1, forward strand.
TTTCACAAAGTAGGAGAGGAAAAAGGGAGGCAGCAACGAATGACGAAATCCTCAAATAAAAAATGTTTTTTTGTCCCTCTTCTTCACCCATTTCCATCTTACTTGAGGTCGTTACTGCAACATGATTTATGCGTCAAACAGGAATTTTTTCAAAGTCGTGAATAGCTTCATGAACTTCAGAAAAGACTCAAAAGGAGCCATTTTTAATCTGTTTGAAGTCCCTAGCATACTTAAAAGTTTCTGTAATAAAACCGTCAGTCCACAAAGTCGGGCTGCTACGACGGCAGATAGAAATGTAGTTGTTCTAAAGCCACTGAGCACCCAACAGCTCCTTTGAAAAGTAATGACAGTTTCTAGTAACTCAGCACTTTTGAAAAGGCTTTCAATTTAAGCCTGAATTTTTCCAGAGGAATAATGAACAGTAAATTTCAGTGACTTAGTTTTCAAATGCTCATGTTGAAATAGCCTCAGGACTCTGATGGCTCCTGCTGCCAGCACTTGGACATCCCAGCAGTAGAATTCAACAGCCTAAGTAGCAGCCGCTGAATCACTGCCTTTTGCAGGTTTGTATTTTCAAGTAGACCAGCAGTGATTTCAGGTTATCCTGCAGTGTTGGGTTGATAAACTACTTCAGCAGGACTCTGGCTGTGAAACACTGGCCCAGGTTGCCCAGAGAGGTGGTAGATGCCCCATCCCTGGAAACATTCAAGGTCAGGTCGGACGGGGCTCTCAGCAACCTGATCTCGTTGAAGATGTTGAGGGACCTGGACAGGCTGGAGATCTGGGCAAAGAGGAACCTTATGAAATTCAACCAGGGCAAGTGTAGGGTGCTGCACCTGGGAAGGAATAACCCCCCACACCAGGACAGGTTGGGGCTGACCTGCTGGAGAGCAGCTCAGCTGAAAGAGACCTGGGAGTCCTGGGGGACAACAGGATGACCATGAGCCAGCAATGTGCCCTTGTGGCCAAAAAGGCCAATGGCATCCTGGGGTGCATCAAGAAGAGTGTGGCCGGCAGGTGGAGGGAGGTTCATCCTCCCCCTCTGCTCTGCCCTGGGGAGGCCGCACCTGGAGTGCTGTGTCCAGTTCTGGGCTCCCCAGTTCAAGAGGGACAGGGAACTGCTGGAGAGGGGACAGCAAAGGGCTACCAAGATGCTGAGGGGACTGGAACACCTCTCTGATGAAGAAAGGCTGAGGGATTTGGGTCTCTTCAGTCTGGAAAAAAGATGACTGAGGGGGGACCTTATCAGCACTTATGAATACTTCAAGGGTGGGTGTCAGGAGGATGGGGCCAGGCTCTTCTCAGTGGTGCCCGGGGACAGGACAAGAGGTAACGGGCACAAACTTGAGCATAGGAAGTTCCACCTCAACATGAGGAGGAACTTCTTTGCTGTGAGGGTGGCAGAGCCCTGGCACAGGCTGCCCAGAGAGGTGGTGGAGTCTCCGTCTCTGGAGACATCCCAACCCCGCCTGGAGGCGTTCCTGTGCCACCTGCTGTGGGTGACCCTGCTCTGGCAGGGGGTTGGACTGGGTGATCTCCAGAAGCCCCTTCCAGGCCTATGATTCTATGATTCTATGTCCCTGCTCACTGCGGGGGGCTTGGACTCGATGGCCTTCAGAGGTCTCTTCCAACCCAAACCAGCCTATCATTCTGTGTCCAAAGCTGCGAGCAGCACGAATTGCTGGAGGAGGCTCTTCGAGGCCAGCTGCCCCCTTTGCCTTCATTTTCAGCAGAGTGGCTGAGCAGCCCCCCCTTGCTGCAAGGTGTCTTGAGAGCCCTCCAAATTGCAAATAAAAGCAGCAGTGTGCCCATGGTTACTATTAGCTTTTGAAATACTGGGTTTCTGCAGGCAGATGTGGCTTTAGACATCCACGTCTGGACCTCCTGTGAAAAATCAAGGCAGAACAAATGCCAGTTGTGGATTTGATGGGACTGCACAGATACTGATAGCAACAACAGACTCTGCTTTTGGTTTCTCTCCGCTGCACTGAGTTTTGAATGTACGTGAGAAAGAATCACAGAAAGAAGCTGAAGCAAACTAGTTAAAACTCTCGAAAGAACCATTTTTAAACGTAGAAGCATTCAGAGAACAAAACCTCCTTTTCAGCACCCCTGGCTCAGTCCTAGGGGCCATTTCTTACATTTCTGCTAAATCAGTTGAGAAAGTCACTAAAGCATAGCAACATTGCAGTGTCCCTAGGAAAAAAAAAGTGCCAAAGAGCCTTGAGAAAACTCTGAATAGCGCAGAAAGCAAGAACAAATGTTTTATATATGTGGTATTGTTAAAACTCCCAAGTGACATAAATATAATAAACAATAGTGAAGAATGGGATATTTCTGTTTGTTTCCCCACACTCGAGATGACCTAACCTACCTCAGGCATGGTTCCACTTTGGGACTTGTGAGTTATTTGATCGGTCCAAACTTGTGAAAATAAACACTATTATTCTACTGTTCTACATTGTGCATTCTTTTGTTCTCTGTAAATAGACTGAGAACTAGCAAATGAAAGTGAATTATAATAAAATACAAATCAAAATCGAAACTGCAGATAAACCAAAACCAACACATGGGGGAAAAAAATGTAATAAACACAAAAATAATGAAATGGTATACTCATCACTGAGCACAGCTCTGTGTGCTCCAGATGACTTTGTCAGTGTTTTATGGTTGAGTTCTGATCTCATTTACAGACGTCTCCTGCAGTGAATTCCCTCATCCGGCATGGCCAAGATAGAAATCTAACATTTTAAGGTCGGTGTTTTCAAAGAACCTTGTGGGAGTTCGATGCTCAGATCCCATTGGATTTCAGTGCAGGTTGGACACCTAACTTTGTGTCTCTAAAAAAACTCCCCTCTTTAAAGTAATAGGTTATTTCTTCGGCCATCCCAATGTTGTCTTCCAGTGACTAGTTTCCAGCGTTCCGTCTCGTCGTAAGTGCGTGCCGCGGGGTTATCTTGGTATCCGAGTGCCCAGCTAGAAGAGATGAACTTGGGTGTAAATTCTTTATTAGGAAGGGGTTTGCTCTTTGGGCCCTAATCCCAAAACCGCATCCACGCCTCTGTGTAGCAGTAACATCTCAAAGGCATGTTCTGCGGATCATTTAATATTTGTCCGGCTTTGTGCACATCATGTGTTAAGAATTACTATTGTTTATAACAGAAATGATAGGGCTTTCACCGCTCCCTGGGAGAGGTCATTTTGCAGCCTGATGAATGTCACAGTCAGAAAGCTTCTCTTGATATTTTTATAGTGTTTTTTAGCGTTGGAAGGTTTTGAAGATAGGGAGCGGAAAACTCACTGAGTTGGCCAGAGCTGGGTACGCGTGTGCGTAGAGATGAGGTAGCTGGACAGACATGGCATCATTTTGCATTCCCCTCCCACACCAGGAAAGCACCTTCCTTCTACATCCTATTATAGAAAATAAAAGAATTTTGCTTGATTATCTATTTCGGAGAAGAGCTATTATGGTAATGTTTTATACAGATCTCTTCGGTCAAAACAGAGATAGCATACTGCCCCTAAAAACAAGGCACTGAGGACGGTTAATGACCCGATGTCCATGGACATCCAATTTATGTCTCAGCACCACGAAGCAGCGTTAACCCAAATGATATATTTCAAATAAGTTCCCTCACACCAGAGCTTCAGTGAGCTTTAGCTGGGAAATCACATTGTATGCAAGAAATTACATCTCCTCCTGCACTCCCACCCTCACTGAACTGCATCCGTCTCTGTTTAAGGAGAAGGTTGCTTAAAATAGTAAAAATAGTGCAGAAAAGCATATTTTCAGATGATGAAGCAAAATTTTAAGTTAGCTAAATAGCCCAGGTTGAAAAAGTTTACAGCTTTTACCACTGTACAGAGGAACTAAGAGATGCACAGGTTTACAGTACAGCTCACGAGAAGCTCGTTGTCTCAGAACAAATGCCACGGAACTTCCAGCATCGCAGTTTGTTTTAGCTGAAGTAAATAAACCCCAGGGCCATCTCTTACCAGTACCACTTTCTAGAAGGACTTTTGAAAACTCTCTGTTCCCATGTGTCTGCTTAACAAAAGCTCTCTTGAAACGCTGGCTTTTTACTTGCTGAAATCATCTTCTTGGGACCCAGTTCATCCTTTCACAATTCAGAGGCGGGGAGCGGCGTGACATTACACTTCATGTGCTCGTCTTAAATAAAGGTGCTAAAATGATCCTCTAGTCAGGCTGAAACCAAGAACTTTTTATCCTGCGCTTATGGATTGTTGCCCAAGGGTTCTTGCATAAATTCTTCCTTACTCCCCACCTTCTTATTACACCTGGGCCTGTATGAATTCCTCTTGACTTTACCCAACTGCCTGGAGCAGCTGAGGAATGAGATAGACATCCAAAACTCCTTTGATAGTTAAGAGAGACTGGAGCACCTCCAGCGCTGCTGCATTAGACCTCAACGGGACTCCCAAGTACCTTCTCTGTCTGCCTTGGTTACACGGAATTTGATGGCAAACTAACCTAGCAGCGGCAAAACCTAGGAAAAACTCGCCCTTGGCTGCAGAACCCCTCCATCAGATGCGCTGGAAGGAGGGGCAAGGTTTGGGGCAGCACGGAGAGCACCACTGGCCTTTTCGGTGGTTGTCCTCCATTGCAGTGGTCTTGGCGTGGTGGCAGAGCGCGCCCCTGAGAGACTTTCCTGCAAGATTAAAATAAGGAGCGATCCAGCTGCAGTGGCTTTTAAATTGGGAGCCTGATCTTCATTGCTTTGCACCTTGCGTTCAGAGCAGAGAGGTTTGTGTGCTGGTCTTCTTTCCAACTCATTTCTTCATCTATCTGGAGTGATTTTACGTCATAAACTGAGTAAGAACCTCACCTCTTTTTACAGCGCTATGCCCAGCTGTGGCCTGAAATTTTCATATTTGGGAAATAATTTGCTTTAGTTTTGCTCAGGGAACATTTGGGTTACATGGGATCTTTCTTATGTTTTTTATGCACATTTTTAGGAGTTTTCTTTTTATATTTTTCATAGTTCCCCAAGGATGTGTCTATAGTGTCAACAGTAATGAATGACGTGAACTTTTACTGTAAGGAACTAAAATATCATGGTAATCTAGTTTTCATGGTAATTTGGCTCCATGGAAGTCTCTCCGAGGAATAAAAATGCCTGAGAAAAACGGAATTCACATAAACTCTCGTTATTTTCAAAGTTCGTCTATATGTCTATGGGGAGCTAGATGAATTGTCAGCCTCCAAATATTAGTTACACTGCTCAAGAATGAAGGATCGGGACATGCTCAAAGGCTTGATCCAGCAATAATAAAAATAAAATTCTGCCTTTGTTCCACTGATAACAACCCCCTGGTACAGTGCTAAAATACCGCCGTGATCAGCACGGTAGAAAAGAGTCAGGGTGCGGTTCCCTGACAGTCAAAGCCAAACTAAGCTGATCTGTTTTCTTTCGTGGTCACGCCACCCCTCCTCGTCATCACAGAATGATTTATTTTATTTTGTTAGTTTTCTGACAATTAGTCCCTGGACCTTCCCTGCCAGGGAGCCAGAGGAAGAGCACACATGCACACAGGGGAAGGTGAGCGGCGCTCTGCGCAATCGCCTGGATGCACGCCAAGAACACAAGGTGAACGTCAAATGACAGCAAAGCCCCCCCGGACAAGAGTAAATCATGTTATTTGTGCTCAGACTAATTTTGAAAGTCCTTTAGTCTGTGTAACAGCAATCCATATGATTAATTTGCCAACTTGGAAAGAAATTAAGAAACCCGTTTGCCGAAGAGTTGCCAAACCAGTCCTTCTCATTGTCTGGAAGGAAGCTGATGTGTTCTTCTTCGTATGAGAGTAGCACCGCGCTAACTATACGGGAATAGCTAAAGAAAAAGGAAAACTATGGATGTCACATACAAATCGTTTATGGAAGAGCAGCTCTGTCCGTGTGAGAAAGATGGATAAACTGTACGGAAAGAGGGAGTAAAATAAAGCAGGTAGCTTTGGCAATCACGTCTGTGCTGTATGGATAAATATATTAGCGAAACCTCATCGCCTTAAATGAAATAATTATACCAGCTCCCAAACTGAGTGCATACTGTGATCATTTGAAGAGAAAACGGCAATTAATAAATAAATAAAATATCAGAAGGATTGCAGAGGAGGGTGGAATTTGGAAATAACTAACACGCAGTGACGATATTTTAAATGGCCCACAAAGTGAAGAACGGTGCCACTGTAAACTGGGTGGTCCAGCCAGAACTGGAAGAGTCAAGTACTGCTGCCTGTTTGCACTTCTCTGTGACCCCACAAGGACCGGCGAGCAGTCGTGGGTCCGACTTAAAGCCACTTTGCTGCTGCGTGAAGCGGCTCCTGGCGAGAGTGGTGCCGACAGTCCCTATCAGCAAGGGGACGGCGTCCACTCCCGTGTCCTGTCCCGCTTTGTGCCTTCAGACGCCACCGAAGCGGTGTGAACGCGGCGAACTTCACCCCCTGGCAGATGCCGAATTTCTTTCCCAGGAGAACGACCCACCGCCTGCCCAACAAAATACAACGAAGGGGTGGGTTTTTTCCCAGCCGTGCCCTGCGAGTCGATACTTGCCGTTAGGTAACTAAACACCGCGTTATCAGCTCACGTGGGCTTTTGTAATGGGGAAAACCAGTACGTTTTAAGATTTGTGGCCAGGTCCACCAGCATGCTTGACAGCTCTGTGCTGCTCCGACGACACAGAACAACCTTAAGCCTGCAATAACTGATTGATTAAACGAGCTCGTCGCGGTGTGGCTGGGGCAGCGCAAACCGGCCGAAGCGTATCCGCAAATCCGCCTTTGCAACTCCTATTTTAAGGGATTTATATCTCAGCCTAACTTAATTTCCAAAGTTTAAAAAATTAATTCATTTAATTTAGTGAATTAATTAATCTCCATGTTTAAAAGCTTGGTATTTACTTCTTGGGTAACAAATGGATTAATTTAAATGATTAGAAGCAGCACCCCTGTCCATCAGCAGGTTTGTGATGGGAGTGACAACGGGACGTGAGGACCAGGACCGGGTGCAATCTGGGTGAGCGAGGAGCGGTACTTTAGCTCAGAATGCCACGCGAGGCAGAGAGAGTCCTTCCTAAATTACGTCCACTGAAATTGGCTTTACAGAACGTGCAAAACGCCACCGAGAGCCAAGCACAACGCTGCTCGTGGAGAGCAAATATATGGGAAATAACCCCTGGTGCTGCCATAGAGTTAAAGCAAAACAGGATGCCGAAAGATTTAGTGGGAAAGATGACTCTGCAAAAAGGAAACTAAGCCGTATTTATAAAACAAGACTCGTGATCTCTCAGAGACAGAGAGCTCAGCCTGTCATTTTCTACCACGGTTAAATCACTCCTTGTGAGTGATCCATCTATTATTTCCAAAAACTTTCAGGCTGATTTGCTATTGCGAAATGAAATTTCTTCAATCGAGACAAAAAGTGCATTCCTCCTTCAGGATTGCACTCTGCACATGCCAAATCCCAAGTTATAAAACCAAGCTGTTTTGGAGTTATCTGAGCATTAAAAAAAAAAAAAAAAAAAAAAAAAAAAAAAAAAGAGGCCTCTGAACAGTTTTCTGAGAAGAAAATTTTCCAGAAAATAAAAATAATCCCTTGGGCTAAGTGTGGGAAATTTCAAGCCAAAATGCCAATCTCTGAGCGCTATAGAAGCAAAGATGAGCAGCAGCTCAACCCAAGAGATATTTTGGGAGGCAGAAACACTGACTCCAAAGTTCAGGCTGAATTTCGCCTCGACCGTGGGTCTGATTTTCAAACCACAGTCTGCTAATTTTCCCAAAAGGAAGAGATTTTCTTGAAATGGGGAATGCTGCATCTCTGCAGTAGAGCTTTCCTGAGAAGTCTGGTAAAATCAGGCAAGGGAGGAGGGCTGGCTGTTTTGGATGAGTTCCTGTTTTAGTGTAACATTTTATAAATGTAGCTAGGCTCTGAAAAAATCATTGTGCAAATGTTTTTTTCTGACTGGATCCTGCCAGTGACTTTGCCTCGTAACTTCTCCATTCTGCTAATGTGGCTGGGGAGATTTATCTGTCTCTGAATTATTTGGGGAAAGGGGATTTGAGAAAACTGTTTAAAAAAAAAAAAGAATTACAGTTATTCTTAAACCTAGAAAGAGAAATACCTGTGTGAATAAACCCTAGCACCTAGATAAAGTGACCTTTATATGGGCGTCTTTCATCTCCTGAAAGTCATGGCCGGCTTTGCTCTCCGTGCCCCATCGAATGGTGTGCGTGACACATCTGTGCCTCCTGGATTCTTAACCACACACATAATCTGAAAAATCCCCTTGCGTTGTCAAACATTTTGATGCTATCTAGATGCAAAGGGTTTCTCAAAATGATGCATGTTGAGCAGCACTGAAATTTCCTGTTTACAAAGCTATAAAACCAGATTCTGAGGTCTCTGTGCAGACCAAAATATTGACTTTCAGGGGTCATGGAACAGCTACTGACCCATGTTGGCGTGCGAGGAATTACACGTGTGAATGTGTAATGTAGTGTAGGCGTGGTGCTGGGGGACATGGTTTCGTGGTAACTTGGCAGAGCTGGGTTAAAGGTTGAACTCGAAGATCTTAAAGGTCTCTCCCAAACAAAAAGATCCAATGATTCTATGATTCTGTGAATCCAGACACGGGATCTATGTGTCACAGCTTAGCTGCACCAAAGTACGTAACGTTACAGCCATGTCATCATGAAAACGGGGATTTGGAGCATGTCAGGAGACCTGCCCTCCAACCTCCAGGGCTGGTACCGTCTGGGTGTCCCTGGGCTGCAGCGAGCTGGCTCACGTGGAGACACCAAGGGCAGAAACCTCAACAGGCATCCTGAGAGCATCAGGAGCCCACTCCCACTGGATGAGGCCCAGAAGGGGGCTGCAATGCACCATGGCAGGTAAATTTGCACATACTATGCACTCTCTTTTAAAGGCTGGGACACATTCTGATTGAGATCAGTGTTGATCGATTCAATGCCATCGAATCAGAGTGCCACTCTGTGCACTACCTTGTGCACTGGTATTATATATGCATATTTTAGATATTAAAAAACCCCATATACACATGTGTATGTATTTGCATGTTTTTACATATATATACACACACATAAATACATATGCATATACATAAATACTCACTGCACTGGGTTTTTTCCTGAGATCAAGTAGAGCCATGTTCAGTGGAAGTGTTATGACAAAACAAATAATTTATTGTCTGGTTAGTACTGGACAATTGCAATGCTGATTACAATGGATAAGTACAGCAGGATAAATGCAAGTCGGGGGATAGATGCTTTTCCTGCTTTAAAAGGGACAGCTTCACAAAGTACAGAAGTAACGAGGGGAGAGAATTTACATTAAGCGTGCGAATAGTAATTAGAAATCAACTAGAGGCCTGAAAAGCCATCACTGAACAAAGTGATCTGTCTTGACTAAAAAATTCCGCTAACTTTATAGAAGGAAAAATTAAAGAAAAAATCTTTAATAAAATTTTTAAAAATATCAAGTTAATTAAGTTTAAGAAAAGCATGAATGTTAAACAGTAGAAGGGAGACATTGGTTTGAAAGAATACAAATCCAAAAGGAATTACAAGAATGGAACGTGTTGGAAGGCGTCCAGAGAAGGGCCACAAGGATGCTCAGAGGGCTGGAGCACCTCTCCTGTGAGGACAGACAGAGAGTTGGGGTTGTTCAGTCTGGAGGAAAGAAGGCTCCGAGGAGACCTTATAGTGGCCTGCCAGTATCTTAAGGGGGCCTACAAGAAAGCTGGGGAGGGACTTTGTAGGATGTTGGGAAATGGTAAGACTAGAGGGAATGGATTAAAACTAGAGATGGGATGATTCAGACTGGACATTAGGAAGAAGTTCTTCACCATGAGGGTGGTGAGACACTGGAACAGGTTGCCCAGAGAAGCTGTGGCTGCCCCATCCCTGGAGGGGTTCAAGGCCAGGCTGGACGGGGCTGGGAGCAGCCTGGGCTGGTGGGAGGTGTCCCTGCCCAGGGCAGGGGGTGGAACTGGATGATCTTTAAGGTCCCTTCCAACCCTACCAATTTTATGATTCTATGAATGTGATAAAATAAGCAAAACTAAAAAAGTAATGGACAGATGGTCAAAGACAAAAGTGTTTTATGTAAACTGAGACAAGGAGAAAGTCACTAATGGTGCCGGTACGTCACTCGGTGGAAGCTGTGTAATTGCCAACCAAGAAAGCAGGTGACAGAAGTGTCCCACAGATATTTTTGTTGTATATTGGAAAATATTTATGAGATGATAGAGATAACTAATAGCAATTAATGAATTCTTACAATTTCAATGTCCCCAAACAGCTCTAGAAGTTACATATTTTTAAAAAACTGCATGTTTCCTAGGTCTGCCCTCGCGGCATCAGTCCTGGCTCTCAGTGTGATGCCACGGGGTAGATCCTGTCCTTGGAGGTCTCAGCAGGGTCACCTTGTGTAGGAATGAAGAGGGTATTTTACCCGCACATTTGTCATGAGTGTCACTCCTATGGGAAAGCTGAGCCGTGTTCTAACACGACACTTCAGGCAAATGTTGATGCGTTGAAAATTTTCAGAGATTTACGAACCTTCTCAGATCCCCTGCAAGACGATGGAAGACTCTTGAGAGATGCTGGTAAGCTTTATTAATTTTTGTACTGTAAAAGTATAATCACAGCTTTAATAATGATGCAAAAAAACACATACAAACTTAAAGGGGAAACAGTAATAACAAGATAATAATAAATTATAAGTAGGTTTTTATATGAATGTAATTCCTGTTCTGTGAGTTGCCTCTCCTAGCCGACTCCAAAGGGACCGGGGGTGCTCAGGCTGCTAATTCAGACATATCCATTAGGAACTGTGAAGGATGGTTTGGGCTGAAAGTGCTTCTCAAACAGCAGAGTCAAATCTCGCTCCTTTAAAATCAAAAGCGTGATTAAAGAATTGGAAAAGGCGCCTTACAGTAAGAAACTCAGGAAGTTCAATCTATTTTGCTTAACCACAGCCTGACATCACCTGCAGGGATAATCTCGGGAATGACTTCTCAACCTGGCCGGCAAAGATAGAACAAAAGTCGGTGGCTGGAGGTTGAAGATAACTCAGACTAGAAACCAAATGTAATTATTGGTGGCCACAATAAATAATAATTATCAGGGTGGCTGCTGATCCTTTAATGAAGGCTACCTCAAAATTGAAATCAGATGTATTAAAAAAAAATGCACTCTAAATCAGGCAATAACCCAGGTAAGAACGTGGCTTGTGCTATGCCGGATTCAGGCGAGTGTCTCACACTGCCCAGTAATCCAAGAATCTTTAAACCCACTATCCCAGAGGTTTCTTACTTTGATGTGTTTAAAGAAACTATTATGTACATGCTTATCGTGGTGATATTTAATCACTGGTAATACATGCGTACGGTTCAAAGCAGGGCAATTACCATTTTTTCCAGCTCTAGCCTCTCGTATGATTTGCCACCGCCTTTCCCAGAGCTCTTGTTTTGAAAACTAATTCCCATTATCTAAAAGACTTTCCAAAGCAAACACAGCAGTGTAGCACTTTCTAATATTTATTTTGTGTTCTCAAAGAAAAGGCAATAGCAGTAGGGTGGGGTTTTTTTTGGGGGGGAGAGTTCCTCTCAAAAGATAGTTGTGACCACCGTGACTTAAAAACGTCCCCCTGCCCCTTTACTGAGCCCAAGAACCAGGTCCAGGGGCAGAAGGTTTTGCCGTGTAACTGCTGAATACGCAGTAGGTGAGGTTTTTTTCATGGGAATTAGGGAAAGGTTCTACTCTGGTAGCAGCAAACTCTGCTTCGGTGCCTAACTGCAGCAGGAGGCTGCAAATAAAAGGGGTTTTCATCTACTAAGACAAAGATGCATAGTTTTTAAGGTCACCACGATCCTCCCTCCAGTCTTCTTTCCTACGTAATTTGGACCAAAAAAAAAACAAACGTCAACAAAAATTTCTGCCATGGGAAGTTCTTCCTCTTGCTTTCGGGTGTTTGAGCGTAGGGAAGGCCCCCGCGCTCGTCTGGCAGAGGGGATAAACTCGGTGGGGCTGGGAACAGCTCTGCGGACACGTGCAGCGCGCTGTGTGTGTGCGATCACGGCGTTATCACCCCCCAGATTAGCAGCCGAGCGCTGCTGGTCACGGTCGGCAACGCTTGGGAGTAAATACGGGCCGTGCAGGATACGGGTTGAGCTCCACCGTACACTCCTTGCCTGACCTTGGGACTGTAGCACTGTCTGCCTCCGTGTTTAAAAAGTTAAGATAATATTACTTGTCTGCCTCGCAAGGGTTTTGTGAGGTTAGGGGCACTGTTTATTGGAGCTAGCTGTAAAGTATTAACGGTGCTGAGAGCTATGTAAATATCTATGTTCATGAAATCCCAATTAAAACACTGCCCGCCTTGCCGGAGGAAAGCACACGTAAAGCCCATCTGTCCCTACAACATCACGCTACAGCTCACACACATCCCAGAGGTGGGAAAAATCCCGATGGCAATGGAGCCACAGAGGGGAAACCCGCAATGATTGAGCACGGGGCAGTTCATAACACGGGTTTTGCTGCAGTTTCCAACCTCACGGCTGGAAAGGAGCTGCCTTAGTCCGTTAGTCTTCGTCCAGCGACGTCGGGGAGAAGCGAAGGCCCCGAGGTGCGTACGGAGCCATATCTGCTCGCCACGGACAGGCTCAGGAGCACAGGCACATGCCACACACACACGCAGCAAGAGGTCACTCAACTGGGGCTTTACAAACAGTTTCAAAGTGCTTTACAAACAATTCATTAATAGATGACATATTTTTGCTAAAGGCACAACCAGCTCAACCAGATTTTATTACAGGTGTAAATAATACCGAGAGAATTTAAACGCGAGCCTCATTTGTCTGCTCTTAATCCCTCCTCCCGCTGACACGTTAAAGGTCTGCTTAATCATCCAGCCCTTTCCCCCCAAATGCACGAGTGTTTCACCCGCACTTACTTGTTTTACAGAGATTTATACAAATGCCAGGAGGTACCTAGCAGTGCCCTCCAGGTTTCTTGGCCCTAATGAAAAAACAAACAACGCTCAAACCCAGATGTAACCCAGCGGCCGGCGCTGCAATTTAACTCCTTAGGAAGAGAAGGCGGCAGCTCAGAAAGCCACCCCGGGTAATTTTATCCCGGCCACGAAGAAGCTGGACGCCCTTGGCTGTGAAAAGCTGGGCCAGAAGCGTGGGAAGGGCTGGGGTGCGATGAGCAGGAGCCCCCAACGCGTGTGCCGGGGTTTCAACCCACCCTGTCCCGGGGGGGCTGGACGTGGGTGCCAGCGGGAGCCCCTGGGACCAGCGCCCGTGCTGGGAGGCATGGTGGGGACACTGGGACGGCGAGGATGTCTCCCGGTGGCGCCAGGCTGGAGGGAGGGAGGGAAGGGGGGACCCGCCGCGGGGAGAGGGGGCGCGGGCAGAGCTCCCCGGGGTGTTTGGGAGGGAGAAGGATGGGGGTGCAGGTAAGGGGTCCCCAGGGAGGAGAAGAAGGGTGGCGAGATGCAGCCGGGGAGAAAAGCGCGTCCCGGGGGTGGGGGCGCGGGCCGGGGCTCCCCCGGCAGCGGAGGGGGGGCTCTTCTGGGTGCCGGGGTGGGGGCGCAGGTAGGACCCCCCCCTTCCCGGAGAGGGGGTGTGCGGCGGCCGGGGCTCCCCGGGGCGGGGGCGGCGGCGCTGGGAGGGCTCGGGGAGGCGCCGTCCCTCCCCTGGGCAGTTTCTCCACGAAGCTCTTTAATAGCGGAGCCGCCCCCGGCCCCTCCCCGTTGGAGCCGGCCCGTGCGGCACGGCGCGGCCGGGGCCGGGGCCGGGGCCGGGGCCGGGGCCGGGGCCGGTGGAGGCTGCTCGGGCCATGGCGGGGGGCGGCGGCGGCGGGGGGGCGACCGGCGTCGGGGGGCTGGTGGCCGTGCTGCTGGCGGGGCTGCTCGGCGGGGCGCGGGGTTTCGGCGACGAAGAGGAGCGTCGCTGCGACGCCATCCGCATCGCCATGTGCCAGAACCTGGGCTACAATGTCACCAAGATGCCCAACCTGGTGGGACACGAGCTGCAGGCGGACGCGGAGCTGCAGCTCACCACCTTCACCCCCCTCATCCAGTACGGCTGCTCCAGCCAGCTCCAGGTGGGTCGGGGCTCCGGGGGGGGTACCCCTTTTGTGCGGGGCCGGGAGAGGGGGGGGCTGCCACCGCGCATCCCCCATCCCCGTCCCCCATCCCTTTCCCTGTCCCCCTTTCGCTCCCCCGTCCCCTGTCCCCGTCGCCGGTCCCCCTTCCCCATCTCTTTTCCCCCTTCCCCATCCCTTTTCCCCCTTCCCCATCCCTTTTCCCCCTTCCCCATCCCTTTCCCCCCGTTCGCCACCCCGTTCCCCCTTTCCTCATCCCTTTCCCTGCTTCCCCATCCCCTTGTCTCAGTCTAAAACCCAATCGAAAACCCCAGACCGCCCGAAGGTCCCGCCGCCCTGCCGTGCCGTTCCTCGCTGCCCGGTTCATCCCGGGCCGAGGTGCGGGGGGCGGCGGGGGGCGGGCAGCGCAGCCCCGGGAAGGCGGCGCGGGAGCCCGGCGCGGTGCTGGGGGAAGCTGGGGCTCCCGGAGCTTTGCCTGGTCGTTCCCCTCCGTTTCTGTTGTACCCGAGGTGCTGCGACCCTCGGAGATGAGACCCGAAGGGAGCCGGCTCCTGGGAGCCGCCGGGGACCTCCTCCGGGACTCCCACCCCAGGAGTTTCTTTCCCAGGCGAACGGCAAGAACCTTGTCCCCCCCCGCCCCGGGCATGGATTTCATCAAACAAAAACCAGCTTGTTTCTTGGGGCAGAGCTCCCGAATTAGCACGCAGTCCCGCTTACGCTGTCGCGTCGCAGAATTGCGATTATTCAAAAGCCGAGAAAACTACAATGTTTTATGACTGTCCCGAATACGTACGTGACCTTATGGTAAAAGAAAATCACATTCTTCTAGGAGGATCGTGAACCAAAGTAATCCAATAAACGCCTTTTCTTCTGTTTTCTTGTAAGCTGTAATATCCAGGCAGTGCCTAGAACAAATATATGTATTTGTTTAAACCGCTTTAATTTGTTTCTTTGCTTTTGTAAATTGCACCCTTGAGGTTTAGATCTGGCTAAATCCCACTCGCTTTATTGAAACTGATGGGCTAAATTTACGTGGAGCTAATCTAGGGACTAAAATGTTCAGGCATTGGCTTTGGACCACGTTTGAACTGAAAGAAGACAACATTGTTAGGGTTTGCTTTTTTTCTCTTTTGTTTTTATTGTTCTTGGTTTATTTGTTTTATGCTGCTTCCTGTTTTTTAAGGCAAAGGACCAAGTATTACTGCTAAAAAGGCAAAAAAACCTCACCAAACTTGTTATATTTCGACCTGTCTAATTTTCCCCTTACGCACTTGTGATTTCTGTTTCTCTCTTCCAGTTCTTCCTTTGTTCGGTCTATGTCCCGATGTGCACGGAGAAGATTAACATCCCCATAGGTCCCTGCGGTGGCATGTGCCTCTCCGTCAAAAGAAGATGTGAACCCGTTCTGAAAGAATTCGGGTTTGCCTGGCCGGACAGCCTAAACTGCAGCAAATTCCCACCCCAGAATGATCACAACCACATGTGCATGGAGGGCCCGGGAGACGAAGAGGTTCCCCTTCATAGCAAGACCTCCTTGCAGCCCGGAGAAGAGTGCCACAGCATGGGATCTAACTCGGAGCAGTACATCTGGGTGAAGAGAAGCTTGAACTGTGTCCTGAAGTGCGGCTACGACGCTGGTCTCTACAGCAGGTCGGCTAAGGAATTCACGGATATCTGGATGGCCGTGTGGGCCAGTCTGTGCTTCATCTCAACTGCCTTCACGGTCCTGACCTTCCTGATTGATTCATCCAGATTTTCCTACCCGGAGCGCCCAATCATATTTTTGAGCATGTGCTACAATATTTATAGCATTGCTTATATTGTGAGGCTAACTGTGGGCCGGGAAAGGATATCCTGTGATTTTGAAGAGGCAGCAGAACCTGTTCTTATCCAAGAAGGTCTTAAGAACACAGGATGTGCTATAATTTTCTTGCTGATGTATTTTTTCGGGATGGCTAGCTCCATCTGGTGGGTTATTCTCACATTGACGTGGTTTCTGGCTGCAGGACTCAAGTGGGGCCATGAAGCTATAGAAATGCACAGCTCTTATTTCCACATTGCAGCCTGGGCTATCCCCGCCGTGAAGACCATCGTCATTTTGATTATGAGACTCGTAGATGCAGACGAGCTCACCGGTCTGTGCTACGTTGGGAACCAGAACCTAGACGCTCTGACGGGCTTTGTCGTCGCTCCGCTTTTTACCTACCTGGTCATTGGGACTTTATTCATTGCAGCGGGACTGGTGGCCTTATTTAAAATTAGGTCTAATCTTCAGAAAGATGGAACTAAAACTGACAAACTGGAAAGGCTGATGGTCAAAATCGGTGTCTTTTCAGTCCTGTACACCGTCCCAGCAACCTGTGTCATCGCCTGTTATTTCTACGAAATCTCCAACTGGGCCATTTTCCGCTATTCAGCAGATGATTCCAATATGGCAGTGGAGATGCTCAAAATCTTCATGTCCCTCCTGGTGGGTATTACATCGGGTATGTGGATCTGGTCAGCCAAAACTCTGCACACGTGGCAGAAGTGCTCAAACAGACTGGTGAACTCAGGGAAAGTGAAACGGGAGAAGAGAGCAGATGGTTGGGTGAAACCTGGGAAGGGGAACGAGACGGTGGTATGAGAAAAGGACGACCCCGCCATGGTCCGAGTGCTGTCCCGGGAAGGACTGGTCGTGTGTGAGCATTGCTGTGTAAATGTTGGGAGTAGAGTAGGGAGACGGTTACACAACCTGTCTCCGAGGGATGGAAAAAAAAAGCCTTAAAGAATAAACAGCAAAAAGATCATGCTGCAGATACAATAGCCATAAGTCATGCTGCCCAAAATAGGAAAGCCCAGGGAGGCTTTAAAAGCTGTGAAATATCCAAACACGTTATCTTCCTTTTTTTTTCAAAGCAGGATGCAATATACTGAAGTCTTCAGAAGCTGAGGGACTGTAGCCCACAGCTGGGGCACGTTGTTTTCTTTCCATCGTCTTACAGCTGATGGAGGAAATGCGGTCCAGGGCCAAATCCTGGGCCGATTTAGGGTCCGGTTGCCAGAAGATGGAGCACCCAGGACCTCAGTTAGGTGTCATCTTTGCGAGTTCAGCGTCGTGAAGGACGCGCTTGCTGAGGGTTGTGTCTTTATGCCCTGGGGAATTCTGTTGCTCCCAAATGCTGCACAAGTCAGCCATGGATCGCGTCCTCCAACAGATACCAAGGGGGCTTTGCAGGTCTGAGCGTTACCCGTGATGAGTAGGATTTAGTGAGGTATTGGTGAGGGTGTTTCTATAAGTAATCTGATGGTCTAATAATAATTTCGACTCGTTCTTTTTACCATCTGTAGCCTGGTCTGAATTGAAAGCTGACTCTGCCTTGTAGGAATTTGGACCTCCCTAGGTCCCTTCCCGCCTGAATCATTCTGTGGTTCTATCAATATTTCTATTTTTTTGAAAGCTTTACTCAAGGCCACTGTCAGAAGTAGAGGAGTCAGTGGGAGCCGGGAGACTGTGATGGTCTTCTGCATCAATTATCGTTATCCGCCTGCCTCCATCCCTCTCCCTTCAGGTGCTCCTGCTATTTGCAGTGAACTACTTTATTCTGCTGCTTTTAAGAGCCTTAAATAAAGTCTTACATTGTGGTGTTCCTTCCTCCAGGAAAGAGAAAAATGAGTTGAGGGTCTCTTCAAACAATGCCAGTTTTCTCCGAGTAAACTTATCTGTCTCTCTCTGGAGACCCATTGCATGAAGCAATTAAGTCTTAATATATTTCGTTCAGAGCGATGGTATCTCTGCAGACGCCAGTCTGGGGAGAAGTGAAATGTTAAGTTCCTTGGCAACATCATGTTCACACAGATCAGTTGTATAATTATGTGTGTCAGTTACAATTAAAAGAACATTCTCAGCCCATGACATCGCAGTACAGCTGACTGCCGCGACGATGCTCCGACTGCTCGCTGACAGCTATGGAGGTTTTTTTAACGTATATTTACATGCAGAGTGTGAGCAGGCGTTCAGTCCTCGGGAACGACAAGAGACATTTCCAGGTTTTGTGAAGGGATCCCCAGAGAAGAGGTCCGGCTTCGTGGTGAATAATGTTGTTTCACAGCAACTGTCGAGGGTTTCGTACCCTTTTATTGGAGGACGCATCAGCTCGTGCTCGTGGGGAGCTTGAACCTTGTGTCGGGGGCTTGTTTGGCTGATCAGAAAGGTGATGCAACCAGAAATAGCCCAGAAGCACTTAAGAGAAGACTGTTCTGATACTCTGTCCCTTTGAAGGACCTTTGGTTTTATCTGTGTGCCCTAAACTTTTGCTTTGTTTGTCTGTCTGGAACCTGGTCAGCTGCGGAGCATCCCCCCGGTGCCCCGGCTCGCGCGACCTTCGAGGGCAGCTGAGAACAGGCGCTGCTTTATTACAGTCCTCGCTTTTCACACAGGTGCCCCATGTGCTTCCCAAACCACAACTCATTCCAGCTCTGGCCGTGAGCACTAATCTGTCCCAGAAGCGTGTATTGTTTCAATGTCAATGTTGAAACATGTGCTAGAGCACTTTTTTTTTTTTTTTTTAAAAAAAAAAAAAAAGAGAAACCCAAACCCCAAACAAACCCTAATTGCAGTCTTTGCGGTTGGGCTCCCTCTCCAGCAGAACAAGTGACAACTTGACACATTCTGCTCAAGACACACAAGCATTGTCTCGGCCAACGCCGCGTACCAGCCCAGCCTTTCATCCTCTCCATGAAGTCTCTCGCTATTAGTGTTGTGTTTAGATCTGGTTATTCCTCTGCAGGCGAGGAGTTCTGCAAGTAGGAAAACTTCAGATGGCCGAGCTTCTCCATCGTGGGATCTTGCTCCTGGCCCAGCGAGGGGTGTGGAGTCAGCAGCTGTATGTTGACTTTCCAGGGGTGCGGATGCAGTAGGAGCCTTGTCTTGTGACAGTATCGGGCTGTGCCAAGGTGTCACATTCACCGAAGTGTCCTTCACTCTGAAATGGTTTGGGTACTCTCCTGGCTGATACGGCCCACGTTGGACCTGCCTGATTCAATATGCGGCATTTTTAATCACGTTACGTACACAGAAGTGAATGCTAAATAGCAGCCTGTTATCAGATCCCTGCATCTCCGGCTGTGACCCCGTGGACTGTGACAGACGGATGTCCCTGGTGATCCGAGACACTGGAAGTGTGTCGGGTGAGGATAGCACTGCGTAGCCCTGTGAGGGACCCTGGGAGAAAGGTCACTCCCATGAAAGAGTGTGAGGGACTCAAATACTATGGGGAGGAGGTGGCCTGGAGAGAGACACCAGCTGATACTCCTGAAGGAACATCTTTCCCAAGCACCTGGGGGGTCACTGTGCCAGCCCAAAGCAAAATTAGCTGCTGCTGCAGTGAAACCGTTCCATAAACGTACTCAGCCACGTGCATTTACCTGGCTCCACTTCGGGGCCATATGGGTGGGAAGTCACGGCAGATGCCCACTCTTGGTAACCGCCAGGTTTTAGGTTATCTGCAACTCGTATGTTCTCTCGTTTCAAAGTTGTTGTGAATTTAAAGCCAAAAAATGTGTGACTAATCCTGTCTCGGAAGTGCAGTCGCTGTGGTTATACAACTAGAAACTTTGCAGCAGTTCCCTTCCTTGCACAGTCCCGGCTCCCTCCCAGCGTGTCCTCTTCTCACTGCAGGTTTTGGAAGCGTCTGCCGGAGAGGTACAAGCTTAGCTCTTATGATAAACAGACAAGTTAGCTCTTTTTTCGGAATTTTAAGGAAATAGACACTGACTATTTGGGGGTGTACAGAAAATATATCTGCTTCAATGTATGTACTGTAAATTTCTAATTTATCACTGTAAAAAAAAACCAAAACAACTTTGCTATTTAATTTTTATATCAAAATAAAATTTTAACCTCTGTTGATAACTAAGGTATTCCTGGCAGCCCTCACGTTTTTGCCGAGTTTATTTCTTAAATTGGCTTCATCGATGTTACGAGTGCATTTTTTCCCTTGAAGGAAGAAGGACTGAGATGCTCATGCGGCGGTGAAGGGATGCTCCGAATGGGTTAATCGGCACAGTTTGGATCTAAATGTGAGTTGTGAGAAATAACTGAGAACAAAACATCATTGGGCAACGGTGAAAGTACGTGCGTGCTTCAGGGCTGGCAGTGGGGTAGAGAGAAATGACAGAAAGATGGTGCGCAGGTCCCGGGCGCTGGCTGGGGATGCAGATGGAGCTTTGGGCTTGTCTGGGCCTGTCCCCAAAACCAAATGGGAGTGCCAAGATGGAAACACAACCATCCGCTGCTGTGGTGTGGCTCCTGCGGAGAGCGGAGCCTCCCATAAGGCTCCTTTTTATTTCACGTGTTAGGAAACGCGTCCATCCAAGGACACAGTGAGCGTTCAGAGCCGCGGCGTGTGCTGGAGGAGCGTAACCACCTGCCTGTTGAGTGTACGAGAACCATCGGTGGCTTTTGGAAGGGGGAAATCCTGCTTTTAGTAACATGTTTGAAAAGAGTTCTCTCCTAGGGGTAATTTCAACCCCTCAGAGAACAGATTCGATTGATTGTCTACATTTTTTTGCAATGCTTTTTTTTAAAAAAAATTAAGCTCCACTTATTTTTCATTCCTTTTTATCATTTCTGTTCACAGTTAGGATGTACAGTGGCAGCGAGGGGTTCCTTCTTTTTATGTACGTCCCTCACCAGTTCATCTGACACTGATAGTACAGTTTGTGATATTAGTCATCATCTCAACCTTCTTAACCGTCGCCATGATGAAGCATTTTGTGTGCAGGATTATTTAATTAGCATAATATTATTCTAATAAGAACCTAAGTCAGACTAGAGTGGATAATAGTGAGGATGCACTACAAAGAAGACAGTAGGAATTATCACCTGTGTATCTGTAGCTAATCAAGTTTTGAAGAGCAGCAGCTAAACCTGGTAATTAGAGTGATTTTCTCATGCCTTTGGCAGCTCATCACTGTAATGTTCTCAGGTTGGCGATTAATGAGATCTCTGACTTGAAACTTGTAATTAGGAGCCTTTAATATAGCTACAGTTAAACGTAACAAACATAAAAGAGCAGAGCTTCTGGGGGAGGGTGGAGGATCTCCTCCTGTTGGGGCTCTTCACACCACCAGAGAACCAGACACGGCGGTCGAGATGGTGTTGGCTGCGCCAGGTCTCTCTGGTGGCCACTTGCCCATATGCACGTCCCCCACATCAGGCATCTCGGAGCATCATCTGTGGAGTGACAGTGGATTGCTGGAGCGGCTCCCATCAGGGGCAGCCTCCCCGAGCCACTGGGCACAAGTCAGCCAGGTTTGTGGCTGCATACAAAGCTCACAAAGAGTAGCCTTTATCAGCACTTTTTGTTTGCTGGGTTGGGTTTGTCTTGTTTTTTCAAAGCTATCTTCAAAGAGAGCAAACGTTAAGGAGTTCATAGTGAAGGAGACCAAGAGTTCTGCTTCCAGAAATCAGGACGATCCTAAGCTCCAGTAATGCGGAAATGTGGTGTCATGAGACCCCGGCTTCAGCGGTGGAGTTTCCACCACACCACCTCCGTCCTCAGCCACGCATTCCCATAACTGCGCCGCATTTCAGCTCCTCCTTCATTTTGCCAGTGCAACTATTTGCGGCGCTGAGCTGCAAAGCAGAGCAGCGAAAACGTCTACGTTAGAAATGACGGTCAGAGTTTTTGCTTTGTTTTATGCTGGAGGTTTATTTTTCACTTGGATGGTGTCAGTGGTCCAGTTTATGGGGCAGCCCCACCGAGAGCTGTGCTGGCACAGTGAGGCAGCTCAAACTGCCGGGGAGCAGGGTCTGGCTTGCATTGCCTGGGCTCCCGAAGGCACCATCCCATGGACCTGCTCCCCGAGCCCTCTTGCACCATCACCCCCGTGAGACCAGAGCTGCATCTACCTGCAGGGATGCAGGAATGAGAGACAAGCAGCAACTACTCGACCGCTTCCAACTTCCCCAGCCCCTGCTAAAATAGCAAAGCCTTCGGTGGGGCTGTTGGTAACTCCTTAAGTTTGATGCTTCGCCTGGGATGACGGAGTCCAGCTTTGAACTGCTCACCTGTAGATGAAGGCCCCATAGCAGCTGTGTCACCGGAGCTCCATAGTGCCCTTTTTGGCGCGCTTGGGCTAATTGGCTCATCATAAAAGCCAGGAGTTTGAAGCCTCTGCCTCAACCTAGGAGAGCTCAACCAGACTGACAAACATTCATGTAGTTTGAGAGCGAAGTGGAACATCTCTTCACGCTTGCAGCACCAACGCTGGCTGCGACAGTGAGGAGGCAGAGCACGGTCCAGGCTGGAACCACATTTTGCCATCCTCCTGCTGCACCTCGCCGAGAAGAACGGCGGAGAGGGTGGGTGCAGATCTGGCAGCTCCCAGCCGATGCCGAGCTGGCACAGTAGATCCCGTATCACTAGTATTTCCTGCAGCTGGGAAACGATTTCTGGCCAGAAGTCCCGTGCATCCCGGCAGACTCCAGCTGTTGTAACAGCTTTATGGTGTTAACAGCCAGATGTTTTGTTTTATGCTCTGGGAACAGCCTACCAAACAGTCACCGTGGGGCTGGGAGAGCACAAAGGTGGCTTAGAGGGTAGCAGCAGCAAACGAGGACTCACGTGCTAAGGTATCACCGAGAAACCGTTCTGCTGTTTTCCTATTTTTTGGGGGGAGCAGGGGCCTTCCGTGTGCCAGATGTTAGGTACAAGACCAGAGGAAACAGGTTAAATTCCAAACTCAAATATTATTGCACCGCAAATTTTGCTGTAATTTGTAACTTTTCAGTTTTTTGCTGCATTTGCTTGACGGAAGCAAAAGTGCAGATTAATTAGATCCAATTCAGGAGGATCGGGGAAGGGAGACGTAACTTTAATTTTGTCCATTTTAAAATCAGTGGTTTAAAACATTAAAAAAACCCTGACCCAAACAGTTACTCCTGGCTTGTCAATACACTGGTGAGATAAAGATCTTAATTTTCTCTTTCCATCAGCGTTTAGCTCGTTTCCTGCCTGGTTCTCTCATTTCCTGAGCTTAGTCTGAGGAAGGGAAAAACATCCTTCCTGCAAAATAGGTAGGAATCATTTGACAGTCTGCTTCTACAATATCAAGGTTTAAAACATAATTATGCAGAGAAACAGCCCGACATTAAACGTTTTAATGGGTGAAGTATTTTCTTCCGAAGCAACTCATAGACGCTCTCACTCAAGTACTCGGTAAGGGATGATAAGTAGGAATTGAGTCTTTTCAGGGATTTTTCTTGCATTTTTGAGTCATTTGCTTTGCAGCAAGGAGTGGCTGACATCTAGCGGCAGCTCCACCCTGGCCCCAGCCCCTCGCCGCCGCTCGCCGACCCCGCCGCCCACTCGTGTCCAGGCCATTCCCGGGGGATTGCTCGGGGCAGGTTTCCTTGGCGTGGCACTGCGGGGCTGGGATGCAGAGCGGGGAGATGCTGCCAGACTCGGGCTCCTCGCCTCCACTCGCCCCCAGCCCTGCCAGGCTGCACCCCGACCTGCATCCCATCGCTCCCGGGAGGGTTGGTACCTCTTCGGTTAGACCAATGCTGCCGTAGGCTTTCACAGAGTCATAGAATCATAGAATAGTTTGGGTTGGAAGGAACCTTTAAAGGCCATCTAGTCCAACTGCCCTGCAATGGGCAGGGACATCTTCAACCAGATCAGGTTGCTCAGAGCCCCGTCCAACCTGACCCAGAATGTTTCCAGGGATGGGGCATCCACCACCTCTCTGGGCAACCTGGACCAGTGTCTCACCACCCTGGCTTCCAGGATCCTAAGGCTGAACCCTTTAAATAGGCTTTCAGAGGCAATGGGGTGCAGAAACAGGAGGATCGTCCATCCCCTCCCTCCATCAAGGCTCCAAACCAGCATCTGGAAAGGTGAAGGCAAAGGAGAGCACATACCTCAGCTGCTGGTGTGAAGATTTTGCCCAGCAGCACATCTGATGGCCCCAGGCCATAAGCGATGGTTTGTACTAAGTGCATCAGCTATGGAAATCACGAGCTCACCTTCCGTTTAATACTAGTCTCTCCTTGCTCAGCCCTAGGCTCAGGGATGGCGTGGCTGCAGCAGGTTGCTAACACTGTTCATGGAGAAAACAAAAATGACCTCATAACGTAGTAGTGTGGCAAAAGGGCCAAAGGCACGTCTGTCCCCTGCTGTGGAGAGGAAAGCTGCCGGTAGCAGAAGCCAGCAGCACATATACTCCAGAAAGGTCATTGAAAAGACTTAACACGATCTCTTCCTTGACCTCACGCTGGTTATGTTTCAAAGGACTGGGAGAGCACAGCAGAAAGGCAAGCCTCCAGCCTGAGACGATAGCCTTGCGTCTTTCTGCTGCCATTGGCAGCGGTGGGAAAAAGCTGGCAGGCCCCAGGCAGAAGCCAAAAGTATTTGCAGCGTCACACACAAGAGAACCACAATAAAACTGTGGCATCTTTCTGAAAGGTAGGAGGTGCAGGAGAGGCCTGGAAATGGGGACGAGGGGTTCTCAGAGAGGAAGGGAAAATATATCTATATCTATATCTATATCTATATCTATATCTATATCTATATCTATATCTATATCTATATCTATATCTATATCTATATCTATATCTATATCTATATCTATATCTATATCTACATCTACATCTACATCTACATCTACATCTATATCTATGTATATAAAGTGCTGAAAAAAGTCAGCTACAGAGGCTCCAGCATGTGAAAGTTATGACAAACAACACCATTCCACTCACAAAACAATCATGTTTCTACAGCTGTGGCCTGAGTGGAGCCAAAAGAAGTGAGGAGCCGTTCCTGCTTCCCTGGAGAACGGTTTTATAACCAAAGCAGGGAAAGGGGCAGGTCTCACCCTGCAACACCCGTAACTCATCCTGTCAGCGACGACGAAGTCGGCCCTTAGTTTACCATGGCACGAGCCCGGTTTTGCTTCTGTGAGCTCATGAGGTCCCTCCCTCTCCAAAATGCCCGAGAGCATTTGTCTCTCTGTCCGACAGAGTCCTGCCAGCTTTGGGGTGCACCGGGATGCTGCGCAGGGCCACATCCCTCCCCCCCCCCACCTCTCCTTGGGATGTCAGGTGTTTTTTTCTTTTTTTTGGCTGTGAAAAGCCAAGTCTGAGGGACGTGGCCACCAGCCCAGTCCTCCTCTCTTGTGTGGCCTTTCCAGTAGCTGTGCTGTGCAGCCCCACGGCTGCCTCCCGCAGCCTGGGCTCCCGTCAGCAGTCCGGAGTTTGCAGGCCCATTCCCAAACCTGCCCCCGAGCTGCTGTCTCGTGTCACAGAGGGGATGGCCCTGCCCTGGCGGAATAAGAGGGAGAGCAGGATCCAAGAGCTGCCCTGGCTGTTGGGATATGAGTGATGATAGAACGAGAGAAAACAGCCTCAAATTGTGCCAGGGCAGGTTTAAGATGGATATTAGGAAAAATTTCTTCACGGAAAGGGTTATCAAACATTGGCACGGGCTGCCCAGGGCAGTGGTGGAGTCACCATCCCTGGAGGTATTCAAAAGACACGTAGATGTGGTGCCGAGGGACATGGTTTAGTGTTGGACTTGGCAGTGTTAGGTTAACGGTTGGACTTGATGACCTTAAGGGTCTTTTTCAACCTAAACGATCCCATGATTCTGTGACACTACTTCGCTGCTGGGCTATACGCAGGGGAAGTCAGCGTGTGCAAGTCAGCACGTGAGCAGTGCCTGGGACCCCCCCACCTCCTCAGCTCTGCTAAAGCAACAGAAGCAGAAGAGGCACAAGTTTTTAAACGCTCAGCTTTGGAAGCCTTTCCCCGCAACCCCAGAAGAGCCCAGCTAACCTCCTAGTGAAAGAGGAAGACCAAGAGGTTTGAGGATTTTTTGGCCCAAACAGGCACAAGGAGTGGGATGATCAGGAGGAAAATCTCCATGAGAGTGGCTTCACAGCAAAAATGAAAACTGGCACTTCCCATCCCATTCCCTACTGCACCTGTTGGCTCATCGTCGTTCGTTTAAAGAGGGAAAGAGATTTCTTCCTCAAGGAGAGGGGAGGAAGGAAGAAGGAAGACACCAGAGAGATGCAAACTCGAACAGCAGGGAAGGAGAGATCCAAGGTGCCCCAAAGCATGGGCAGACGTCTGTCCCCAGGCCAGCTGAGGTTGCTTGGCATTCCCATGGGGCTGCCGGCAAAGGGACAGCACGCGACACCTCAAAGGTGTGGGGTGTTTAAACTGATCTGGGCACCATTGCCCAAAGCAGACGAGGCAGCACCCAGGTCTGGGCAGAGCTGAAGGGTTTGTAGGTGCCAGCAGAGGCAAAAACTGGGAGTGGGAGGTTTTCAATAAATGTGGTCATTCACAAAGTGCATGTCTCTCCACAGCTGATCATAGAATCATCTAGGTTGGAAAAGACCCTTAAGATCATCGAGTCCAACAGTAAACCTAACACCCTTTAGCCCTTTTTTATTTATGGCTTTATATGCCCTAATCATGTCCTCAAATTAACAGGAACACTTTAAACTGGCGTTTGAACAGGATAAAACTAGCATTTCAACTCAATCTGATACGGGCTTGGAGGTATTGCCAGCTCCAAGCCACTATCTCAGGTTGCTGTTTGATACTTTACACCACCTAACATCTGCTGGAGGTGAGAGAAAGTGGTTTTGGCTCTGACTAGAACGTAACATGTTATATCCGTGAAGGTAATAGTCATTTGTCTGGTAAATAAACAGAAAAAAATAATTACGATCCTTCTTGGCTGGGTTCAGTAACCACTGGCTTGGCCATAAGCAACCACAGGAAGGGTTACAACCTGGTCGCCGTATAAATTAAACTCCCTGAGGGCTGGGCTCGGTTCTGCGAGCTCTACAAGCAGCTCAGCAGGGCCCTATGAATCCAGATTTCTATAGTTATCTCTCACGATGGCAAAGGAAGAATTGGTTTCAGTGTGCATTTGATAAAGCAAATAGAGATTAGGAAGAAAGAAGACATTTTAAAGAGGTACCAAACTCTCTGGAACAAGGAGTAATGGAGAGAGGATTGGAAGGGGCATTTCCATGGCACGAGTGTTGGCACACCATGCAGATCCTAATTCTTCTTGAAATAGGTACACATGAGGACAGACATATTCATTTCTGTCATTTCATTAAAAATACGGGTTTTTTTAAATTATTCTACATAATGTAAGTATAACTTTAGTTGGATCAACTATCTCACCAATTTCCCTGATCAACTTTAACGCATCAACAGGAAGAAATGGATTTATCTTCAAAAACATTGATTTTGACTCTTGAATCAAAGTGTTTCAGCCTAAATTTTGTGGGAGTAAATACCATTTGATTGATTACTCCCAAAATATTGACTCTGATCTGGAGTGTTTGCTCAGTGAGCAGCCTCGGAGCACTCTGAAATCGGGGGGGGACTGTTTGCTCGCCTGATGGATGCCAGACTGCTGAGCAGGAGGAAGGCTTCAATAAATCATTTGTGACAATAACCTTGCAGAAACAAATTCCCATGAGTATTTGTGTCAGGTCTGCCGCCAGTGCTTGTGCAAACACCGCAGGCCAGAATTCACACCACTGTCTTTCTGTGACTAGTTTTGCAAACAAAAGTTCCTCATCGGCATTTCCAGGCAAAGTCAACAGGACAGGCGGGGATGAAGGAAAATGCACTTTATTTGTCCAAACCACTGTTAATGTGTCATTAGCAAATACACATGAAACTTTTATAACAGATTTCGAGGTTGATAAAAAAAGAGAAGAAAGCATGCACTGGATGAAGCAATGAGAGATCATTTTTATTTGTGTAAATAAGCAGAATGTTCCAAATGTCCACAGTCTGGCATCTGTACATTTTCGTATGCATTATTTTCAGCCATCTATGCCACAAAATTTTCCCTATAATTTGTTGTGTGTCATAGTGATTACGTGATTACGATGGTATAGCTCAGACCTTCTTGATCTGTCATAAGAAATAATTGGATATGGAAACCTCTTTTTCTGAGGACAAACACAGTAAGTTGGTAAGCAGCAAGTGTAGGGTACCTACGTATACATATATACATTTGCATTTTTAATTTAGAAGTTCTCCTGATGATAACTTTGTCTAGAAGTGCCATAATGTCTTCAAAAACAGCTTCAGCAAAACCTGTAGCTGCAAAAGCTCTAGTGGAACATCGCTCTGCCAGGACACGGACCCACTTGCCTTTGTACTATGGGGAACCGTGGCTGCTTGGCTGCGCAACACTGCCTGAGATCTGCCAGCACATGGGGATGTCACGTCACCAGCACGAAGCACACTCTGAGACCCGAAACCCCTCTGGGTCTCCCACCGACTTCAGAGCGGAGCATTTAATTGCTTTTCTAACAGTGAGGCCTGAAATCTCATTTTTAGATCTTGAGGGCCAGCCGAGTGCTTCCCAGACTCAGGATGAGACTTTGGATGTTCTAGAGACCTTACATGGACCTCAGCCACTTTCCCATTCCCCACTGCTTGTGTTGAGAACAAGCGGGACAGTCTTGCTTCTCCCATTAAATTAACCAGGAGGCTCTGACCTTCTCCAGGGAGCAGGACTTTGACCATGTTCACTGCTTAGAGAAACCCATGGGTCAGACTGTCCTGGTGTGTGGTGTGAGTGGGATGCTCGGTCCCACGCAGTGCTGGGGGGGTGTCCAGGGGACCAGGGATGTTCCTGCTGAGGCAGCGTTGCTCTCTATCCACGCTCCCACATGGCTGTGCTGTGCACAACTCTCACATGGGTGCATCATATGGTGGTGGATGAGAAGCTCAACATGAGCAGGCAATGTGTGGTTGCAGCCCAGAAAGCCAACCGCATCCTGGGCTGCATCCCCAGCAGCGTGGCCAGCAGGGCGAGGGAGGGGATTCTGCCCCTCTGCTCTGCTCTGGTGAGACCCCACCTGGAGTACTGCATCCAGCTCTGGGGCCTCAGCACAAGAAGGACGTGGACCTGTTGGAAAGGGTCCAGCGGAGGCCACAAAGATGCTCAGAGGGCTGGAGCCCCTCTGCTGTGGGGACAGGCTGAGAGAGCTGGGGGGGTTCAGCCTGGAGAAGAGAAGGCTCCAGGGAGACCTTAGAGCCCCTGCCAGTACCTACAGGGGGCTACAGGGAAGCTGGGGAAGGACTCTGGATCAGGGAGTGTAATGACAGGACATGGGATAATGGCCTCAAACTGAAAGAGGGTAAATTTAGATCAGATATCAGGAAGAAATTCTTTGCTGTGAGGGTGGTGAGGCCCTGGGCCAGGTTGCCCAGAGCAGCTGTGGCTGCCCCATCCCTGGAGGGGTTCAAGGCCAGGCTGGACGGGGCTTGGAGCAGCCTGGGCTGGTGGGAGGTGTCCCTGCCCAGGGCAGGGGGTGGAACTAGATGATCTTTAAGGTCCCTTCCAACCCAAACCATTCTGTGATTCTGTGATCACCCAGGGTTTGTGCCTCCTGGGTTACCTACCCATGGGTGGAGAAGGGTGTGCCAAGGCATCGGAAGCCAAAAGAAAAGCTTTCCATCTTGGGTTGTCCACCTGCTGTACCCTGCACAGCTAAATAATACCCGTCTGCCCAATCTGGGATGTACCTTTCCACCAAACATACCTCAGAGTCAGGGAAAGCTTTGTTTTTATACAACCCACAAAGTCTCTCCCTTTGAGTAAGAGGCAAAAAACACCTCCGGCCCCAGCAGGGCCCTCCGTGGACTGCTGCAAACACTCATTAATTAAACACCACGCTTTCCTGACTGCTCCTGTAACTTTTGCCATATGTTAAGCCCCTTGGCTTGGTTCAATGATTTCAGGGGTCCTTTTTTCCAGAAAGATAGATTAAAATTCTGCCTTTGACAAATTAACAGGAAAACTTTCCCTAGTGTTTTTTTAGCAGGTGGTTCTTCCCACATCACCAGACTCAAAGTCCCTTGGAAGCATGTTATTTTTACTTGGCAGAAAGGTGAAAACAACTGACTGAAACGTGAGAAACCAGCATGTGGGCTCGACAGACCACACTGCCCACTCACAGGCCATCGCTCATTCATCCAGACAGTTGCTGTGAGAGGGAAAGGAATGGGCTTTTTTTTCCTTTCTTTCCTTCTGGGAACACCGGTCTGGAGAAAGCAACCCTTTTGTATCTTCACTCACTGTTTAGCAGCAGAGTCCATGCCACCAACTGCTACTGGACTCACCCCAGTATGTCCCACCTGCAGCGGGGGAGAGTCCAGTGAAGGGCCATGAAGATGATGCACCTCTCCTATGAGGAAAGGCTGAGGGAGCTGGGACTATTCAGCCTGGAGAAGAGAAGGCTCAGGGAGGGTCTCATCAGTATATACAAGTACCTAAAGGGAACGTGCGGAGGAGATGGAACCAGGCAGGCTCTTCTCAGTGGTGTCACTGCCAGGACCAGAGGCAATGGGCAGAAACTGAAACACAGAAGGTGCCATCTGAACATCAGGAAACACTTTTTTTTTACTGCAAGGATGACCAA
Organism: Chroicocephalus ridibundus; assembly: GCF_963924245.1. Lineage (NCBI taxonomy): Eukaryota > Metazoa > Chordata > Aves > Charadriiformes > Laridae > Chroicocephalus > Chroicocephalus ridibundus. The sequence continues at coordinate 1,793,977 of NC_086284.1, forward strand.
GCACTGGCATAGGTTGCTCGTAGATGCCGTAGACTCTCATCCTTGGAGATATTCAAAGCCCAGCTGGACACGGTCCTGGGCAGCCAGCTCGAGGCGTCCCTGCTTGAGCACGGACGTTGGTGTTGTGCGCGTAGACATTAACTTCACCCATAAGAGAGAAATAGTGAAATATTTATTAATATAAAACAGTTATTTAACAAAGTTAGTAGTGAATGCAGCAGCGTTTTATGAGATTCGATGGCAAGGTACACTTGATTATTTACTGCAGAGAGGCCAGGTCAGACAAGCTGTCAGTCACGAGGTTCAGAAAGGACCCCCTGGCTTTCTAAACTTCTCAGAGAGGAGTCTGGGTGTGGCTGGATCCAATCCTAGTCCCAGACTTGGTCACCGGTTGTCCACTGTTTATAGAGTAAGATAATTGACCCAGAGTCATATTCGCATGGGACCAAAATATCTAGCCAGCCATCCCCCAAAGTCCAGGTGCAACTCATCACAACTCCCACTGATGGTTATGGCTTGAGCGGGAGCCGGCGGCGGGGGAAAAGGGGAGAGCGCACCGCCACGGTTGGGTGAGATGACCTCCAGAGGTCCCTTCCAACCTCAGCCATTCTGTGAGTCTGTGACTCCTGCCAAAGACAAGGCTGCAGCTCTGACAGTGGGAGAAATCTTCCATTTATACCCGGAAACTGAATTTCCCGGTGATGAACACAGGACCTCCCCCCTGTCCCCAAGTCAATCTGCTTTCCACCCTGCTGACAGGGAGCCTGCTCGCCAAATCAAGGTGCAATAGCTGGAGATTCAAGAGGAGTTTCTCATTTCTGAGCGGCCCCTTTCCTCCGATGGCCACAGACTGGTGCGCTCCCACGTGTAACCTCCACCGTGCCTGCGAGAGCAAGCCTGGGAAAACAGCCCTGCCGTCAGCAGCGCCCTGCATCAAGTCTTGAAAATCTGTGGGGACGCGCAAACTGAAAAAAGGCTAAAACCTGTGTTCCAGATAGCATCCTTCATGATCCTTTCGTACTTACGTTAATCCAGGAATGAGGAATAATGGACAAATTCTGCCGTCAGTTTAGCTATGCGTAAGCAGTGCTGTCCTACAGGCTGGCACACAGCTTCCTTATCCCATCGCCTCTACCGAGGAAACCAAGAGGTGCATTTCTCCAAGTCCCAGGGTGCTCAGACTTTTATTAAATGCTGCAAGCGTTCAGTTTGACAGATTGCGTAGAAAGCTTTCCTGTTGAAACAATCGAAAAGGTTGAGCCTCAGGAGTGAAAGGACAGCCGTAACTCAAGGCAGAGGCCTGACCGCTTGGAGGGAGGAAAGAATTTGTCTAAATAAAGAATGAATGCCTGGAATTTCACCTGGTTTCAGCTCACGCTCATGGTTTCAGGGTATACAAATGAAGTCTGCAAGCAGCGAGTGGCTGCTCAGAGATGCCACCCGGCCTCTTTCCTGGCTCGATGGCATTCAGCCCCAGACACCCTTTGGGTCCTTGTTCTCTTGACACTTTTGAAATGAAAAATACAATTTAAACTGATTAGAAATAAAAATATTTTTATTTTCTGGTATGGAAAGGGAACTTTTACGTTTTAAAAATGACCACAAAAATTTTAAAGATAAGTTTTTATTCCTTCTGACACGGCTGAAATAAAATGGTATTTGAAGAATAAGAATCTCCATCATCCCTTGATTCAGGGTAGATTTGGAACTTATTTTCTCCTGGTTTAAGTCTAAGGGATGAACATTTTGTAGATATCTGCTGCTAATACCCCGCCCAATGCACACAAAAGCCCAGATGGTGACTGGTCAGTCAAAGGGAAAAGTGTTCTCGACTCTAAAACCTGCGTCCGTTCCATTGACTCAGCTGGGACCAAGTGGTCGGTGAGCTGACACGTTATTTGTCTACGTGCTTTGTTCCATCAGCACAAATGCTCCCAGTGCCTCAGCTCTGGGCAGAGAAAGTAGCTTTGATAAGGGGTCTGCCATGTCGACTGCAGATGGTGTGCTTCAGCAAGCTGCCACGCTCACAGCAGACTCATTTAATTTGCATTTGGCTCGCGGTGGTGTGAATTATGCCTCAGCCAGGGCTTTCATTTGCTGGGATTTTCACAGTGCCCCTATGAAAGTTTGTACCCATGCAGAACCTGTACCCAAGTTCTTCCTTCCTATTGCCCTTGTGCTTTTTAACTATGTTTCTTTACACAGTTTCTGGGCCTTTCAGGAGAAGGTTCTGATGCACCTCCTTAGCAGGTACATCCTACACAGAGAGCCAGAAGGACATGCTTCTAGGTTATTTGAGACTGCGACAATCTACGACATGAAGACTTCCATAGACCATCCCAACTGGGGCTTCAAAAGGTGTCCGTCTCTTCTGAAATTGGATACTTTGGTCTTACTCTTTGCTACCAAGGATCTGCCAGGCTCGCTCATCTCCCGCCAACACAGGACCATCAACTTTTATAGTCCAAAATTTGCCACGCCGAGCCCTCTTCCTATGCCTACCTCGGCATTGTAAATCTTTCACCACATTAACTCAGTTTCTACCATATATTTACAAAGGTTTGTGACCTTTAACTGTAGTCAATCATTCCCCACGGTCTCACTTGTCTCTTTCCCCCTGCAGCACCTTCATCACCCTGCCGTTGCCTGTAAATGATTTACCCAGCGCCTGCAGAGCACCGACCGTACCCCTCGAGGCACACACAGCTCACTCGCAGTCCCGCCCTGGTTTAGACTTCCCAGGTTTTCTGATGCCTCCTTCAGATCTCCTTGCCCTCCCATACATCAGCACTTGCTCCTCATCTTCAGTACAGCAGTTCATTGTCCATATCAGAAAGGCTCTGGACATGAACTGTGGGACACGTAAGTGCAAAGTGGGCAGTAGCTCATGAGGATGGAGGAGTGTAGGTCACTGGCGTGGAGCTCTGGGAGTGTGCCCCGTTTAAACCCCCCCTCACACATGTATGTCTTCATGTAGCTGCATGTGGTCACAACGCTTGCCTGCATTACTAGTACCTGGGTGAATTTTGTGTACAAAGTTCAGCATCAGTAATTTGGGGACACTCAAACCTCTCTCTCAGCCTCCGTATGAGTTTATCAGAACATTCTTTAAGTGTCCAACCAATCTTTAAGGTGAATTTAATACATACCAAATTAAATTAAAAATTGAAGTTAAATACTAAATTCTAATTATGAATCTTAAATGCATTTAAGTAAAGCGAATTTAAATAAAAAGATGCTTGAAACAGCCCTATGGTAAGAAACACGGTTAGCCCTGGAGAGAACGTGCTGTCTGCGTGCATGGCTCACGTGCAGCTGTTCATACAGCCATCATCACTGGGGCACGGGCAGGGTGGCCACAGCAGCTGCACCTGAAGCAGGGCTTTAGAGCCCAGTCTGGAGGCCTGCGAACGAGAAGTTTAATTTCTCACTTCCCAGCACTGCTGCATCTACGTCCCTTCTTAGCTTGGTTTTTTTCCTTTTTTTTTGGATGGTTGGATGGGATTGATGATAGGAATGACTATTGCTGCCCTCTCCAGTGGAGTTTGGAATATTAAAATTTTTATTTTAGGAGGCTGATCAAGACCAGTAGCTCACCTCGTTGCTGGAAAAAGTAGTACAATATTAGGGCTAAGCCTCTGGAAAGTAAACCACCCACCACGATAAACAAACTGTTTGCCTGGTCAAAGAAGCAAACAAATCAGTAAAATTACACGCATTTGTTGGCCACATCTGCTGAGCCTTGGATCAGGTTCCAGGTCAGACGTACTACTCCAGCAATCATTGCTCAACAAAGCTGCAGATGGACTGCAGAGACTTGAGGGCACATGGACACAGGAGCCAGGAACCAGGCAGAATGCCCCAAACTTGCTTAGACCAAGCCTGAGAACAAGTTTCTTGACCCCATTATAAGTGAGATGAAGGCCACAGGTTATTGCACAGAGGCAAGTACGGATCTTAGAACCAAATCCAGCGATTACCGTCATCATCTAAACTGGTTTCAAGGTGGGTGGTTGAGCCGGGCTGGCTCCTAGGCATTGGAGAGGAGCAAAACCCACCGGTGTGGATCAGGAGGGTGACACCAGGGAAGGGGATTCCCCAAAGGACCTGCAGGGAGTCTGAACAGAGCAAAATCTTCCTAAAATATGTGGAGATCCTTTGAAAATGCGTCTGTTGCTCCCAAGGGTGCTCTTACAGAAACCTTGTGCCCTTTTGCTATCCTTGGTGGGGTCTCAAGACCTGCGAGGTGATCTCCAAGGGCCGTGGGCAAGACCTGCGAGGTGGTCTCCAAGCTCCTGGCTGCCCGGGACCTCGCCTGTGTGACCACTAGGTGTCACGGCTGTCCCACAGAAGCCACCTTGTCCCAGCGCTCTGGAAGCAGCGGGAGGGGTCCCTTCTTCTTGTCAGCTGCCAGAAGCCACAGAGTCCTGATAATACCGGGGGTGGGGGGGTGGGGGGAGGCAGAGCCTGTGCCTGGCTCTACCCTGCCTCCACGGAGGGGGACCAGAGGTGGGGGACTTCCCAAGGTGCCACCAGGGCCACGGTCTGCAGCACGCCGAGGGCAGGGAACGGGAGGTGCAGAACTGATTTTTTTTTCATATTGGCTCGCAAAAGTGTGCTCATAAAAGAAAGTATCTCATAAAACAGGGTCCGTGCTCCCCAGGTGTCTCAGGTTACAGTCTGTGCACAGGCTCCGGGAAAATTTAATATTTCTTTAGCGTGGCTAACCAGAGTTGTACCCAGTACTTCAGGTTAAGTTTCACACGTGTCCTAAACAGTGTTATTGAGCCTCAAACCCTTTCCCTTTCTGGGGTGTATTTTCCCAGAATGGGTTTGCCCGGTTCATTTTTAATCTCTGCTTCTCCACAAATGGAAAAGTGGCAAATACTTTACGTACTGTAATTTCCACCCAGATCATAAACCTGGTATTTCAGAGAAAATGACCTGCTTTCTTCCTGGTTCTTAAAAGCACTACTGTGTGACGTCTATTTAATCCTTTTTTTTTTTTCTTTTTTTTTTTTTTTTTGCTGCTGTGTATATCACCAAGCCTTCAGCCAGGTTTATGCTGGAGGTTTCTTCCAGCTGGATCATGTCGGTGATAAAGGCGGCAGCTCAGACCTTTGCTCTGTCCCTGAAGCATCCTCCTCCTCGCGAGCAAGCACCCTGCAGCTCTCCTGCTCTCTCTCAGCACCCTCCGCACGCCCGCATCCAGCCAGCCCCTCTGTTTACTTTTCCGCTGCTGGAGCTGGGATTACCCTCACCGGGAAGCTGCGTGGATCAGCCGCTTCCCATTGCGATCCGCTTCATTATGAAAGCTTCTTTGGGTCTGTTTCCCAGACGGCATGTGGGAAATGCACACCACCTCCCGGTAATGTAAATTAATATTAATTGAGCTACATGCGAGATTCCCAGTGAGCTGCTTTGCAAAGACGCTCCTGCAGCACATGTCAGGAGTCGTTAACACATCAGCGGCAGCACGTCCAACACTGAAAAAGATTTAGGAGGGATTAATCCCTCCGGTGGCGGAGCTCTGCTGGCCTTTGACAGAGGTACGTCATGGGTGAATTTAGCCTCCATTGTCTAACATCAGACAGACTTGGCACCGGAGGAATAATGATGACAATAGCAGCTGAGCGTTACATAGCCAGGGCTTGGGATGCCCGAGTATCGCTCGTCCCCATCCTCCCGTCGTTTCAGGGGTTCCTGAGCCCATTCAGTTATCAGACACGTGTTCAGAAAACCGAAGTGAGCGCAGTGGGGTGCCTCCCAGCATTGGCCTTCAGGCATCCCAACGGCTTTTCTCTCTTCTAATTATGTACATCATTTCGGATGACAACTTCATAAAATGAAACACGGTTTTTATTTTCACTCCAAAAGTCGCTAAAAGGACTCGCCGCACACAAGAACAGGAACCGTGGAACAAAACAAGGGAGGAAGCTGTCATTTCACCGTGCAAGCACAGGCGACATTCAGCTTCAATAATTTGTGCTTTCATTGATGGCATTTTGTCAGGATTTTCGGCAGACAGCGAGAGGAGGTCTGGTGCCGTTACCACAGAACTGAACACAGGTTTGGGTCTGATTCACGCTGCTGTGAAGGGGTGACCACTGGCCAGTCGTCTGCACCTCTGAGCATCGCTCCTCCTTTCCGCCGCGTTTTGATCTGGCAGCCAGGCTTTTCCCTTCTGCTTGTACAGTGCCTGGAAGGGTAGGGCAGCCTCAGCTGGGGCCACCACGTGCGTCAGAGACCCGGTAGACAGTACAGCAAGGTCCTCTGATTCAGCAGCGCTGGTGGGTGTTCGTCTCACGTAGGTGCCAGTTTCCCAGGGCAGTATCTTTGTGTGAAATCAAGAGAGTTTGCAAATCTACTTGGATGACTTCACACGGGAAATGCACAGAAGTCAGCGTTAAAGGGATATGAGAAATGAACAGGACTCGCTGTACTCCACTTAGGGAACAAATTGCCAGAAGTCTGCAATTAAATCTTGCAGACGGGAAGCTTTCTGGAGTAGGGTTTCTTTCTATACGGAGTGCTTGACAGTTAAAATTGAAGTCTGTTGAACTTTGCTGCATAAATATATCTCTGTTTCTTTCTTTTCACGCATGAGTCATACTAGTCCATTGCACTTTTTATGTGAGATGAAGCTTCAAGAAAAGATTTAAAAAGCAGAAGTGTGGCCACTGGTGATTCTAAACATACCTGTCAACAGGAAAGCTCAGTAAGATGTCAGTAAAGGAATGATTTCTGCATGTGGACTGTGTCTATTCATTTTGTGACAGCGTAACTTAAGCAGCATAACCTTATGCCTTCGGAAATTGTGAAATTTAGAAGGCAGATGGTCCTAACACTGAGAAAACACAATGGAAAATACAACGTACAAATAATACTCTCGCTCCCCTCAGGGCGTTGTACTCCTGTGTGGGCAGCCAGTCCTCTCACGAATTTTTATCATGACCGGTCTCAAGCCCCTGTGCTATTTGCGGCCTGCACAAATCTATCTGTCAAGGTGCAGTGCCAAATATCACTAGGAACAAGCAAAGCCACTTGTTTAACTGCTCAGGAACAGTCCGATTCAGCACAGACACCACAATTAGATAACAGCCTGTGCTCTTCCTGGAAATCAGCTGCATATTTCGGTTGCTAACGTTTAGCTGCTTTAACAGATGGTTTAGAAAATTGGATTCCATGTCCCAAGCTGAGGATATGAAGTGAGCAAAACAAAGATTTTTTTTTTAGGTGGCATCCAGGGACAGGGATCAAACAAGTCAACAACTACCCAGTGGCTTTTAATCTGAGGACTGGGAAAAGCTGCTTCTATGAACATTTTTTTTGCAGGTCTAGATTCAAATCCAGAAAACCTCTCAAAATTTTTTATAAACTTCTTCTCAACTTCAGCATGGGGTCGCTGGTCAAAACTGATTGACTTTTGACCCAGAACAGCAGATTAATCATACCATTCATCTGGGACATGAAGAGCATCCTGAAAGTTCCAACTCTGCCAAAATCAGACCAAGAACTGGAATTTAGGTCACTCCTTCCACTCTGAGGAAAGTGCCCCAGCCCCAAGGTTATTGATTCTTCTGATGATCTGTCTCACATTTTTCATTACAAACTCCAGAAGATGTTCATTTTATCCCTGATGGAGAACACAAAACATTTTCATTTATCAGAATTCGTAATACGGTTGAGATTCTGATTTTTTTACGACTGACTTCAAATGTTGAAATATTTGCTACAAAATATATTTGTTGGAGATATATCCTACAAAATACAACCTTCTGTAGCTCCATAGCTCCCACACACACTTCAGGCTAACCAGAATGCTGTTTCATGCCCATCGCAGACATCCGCCAACCCTTGTTAGTGTTTCATCAACTAAGAGATTCCAATCTCTGTGGACAGCAAGACCATACCATTGGAATTAGACAGGTAACACTGAAGTTGCTTTTGAGAAGAAAAGCTTCAAAGATAACTCCGAAGGACCAACCCAATCCATCACAGGTAGATGTTAATTATGATTGTAAAGATCACAACCGAGTAAGGACCCTGAAGGATCCATTTCCAGTCCGTGGCACTGTTGTGCAATGTGGCGCTATAGGCACAGGAGATTGGCACACCATTTCTCTCAATCCTATTTATACCCAGCAATTTTACAACAAATAAATAGCTCTGTAAAATGCAACTAGTTCCCATCCACGTACCATAAAAGCAAAGATACCAGAATACCAAAATACCAGACACAAATTGTCATAACCGACATCCACCCACAATCTTAAAAGCAGAAACATAAAAATGCAGCCCAAATAAATCATCCCCAGAATGTATGAAAACAAAATTGCCTACAAAATGAGCTCTAAGAGCATTTTTCAAAGCTCAAATTGTACAATGTTTGGCTAGGGCCTCTTGACAGAAGGGTGCAAACATCTGGAGAGTCTGCCTCACAGCCTAATGTAACATGGATTGACCTCACCCCTTGTAAGCATGAGAGTTAGAATTAATATTTGAACAACTACTGCCTGTGAGCGAGAAGCAACCTGGCAGATCATGCTCAAGATGCTTGGGTAGGACTGCTGGGATGAGGCAAACATTGTCAGCATCTCGAGGCTTGAAGTGGATGTAGTTCTTGGGAGCTTCTCAAGTGAGAAGGCCCATTTGATGAGATATCTGAAGTCAGAACAGAAGGATAGAGCTGGGTGAGAAAGAAGGAAGGCAGCAGCAGAGATTTTACACCGGATCCCAAAACTTGTGGGTAATCTTTTCATTACCCAAAGATTTTTCGTTACCCAAAGATGGGAGTGTCGACCTGCTTGAGGGTAGGAAGGCTTTGCAGAGGGATCTGGACAGGCTGGATTGATGGGCCGAGGCCAATGGTATGAGGTTCAACAAGGCCAAGTGCCGGGTCCTGCACTTGGGTCACACCAACCCCATGGACGCTACAGGCTTGGGGCAGAGTGGCTGAAGAGCTGCCTGGTGGAAAAGGACCTGGGGGTGTTGGTCAACAGCCAGCTGAATATGAGCCAGCAGTGTGCCCAGGTGGCCAAGAAGGCCAACAGCATCCTCGCCTGTATCAGGAACAGTGTGGCCAGCAGGACTAGGGCAGCGATCGTCCCCCTGCACTCGGCATAGGTGAGGCTGCACCTCGAGGGCTGTGTCCAGTTTTGAGCCCTTCATGCCAAGAAAGACATTGAGGAGCTGGAGTGGGTCCAGAGAAGGGCACCAGAGCTGGTGAGGGGTCTGGAGCACAAGTCTGGTGAGGAGCGGCTGAGGGAGCTGGGGGTGTTCAGGCTGGAGAAGAGGAGGTTGAGGGGAGACCTGAAAGGAGGGTGTAGCCAGGGGGGTCGGTCTCTTCTCCCAAGTAGCGGGCGATAAAACAAGAGGGAACAGCCTCAAGTTGCACCAGGGGCGATTTAGACTGGATATTAAGGAAAGAATTTTACACGGAAAGGGTTATCAAGCATTGGACCAGGCTGCCCAGGGAAGTGGTTTGAGGCACCATCCCTGGAGGTATTTAAAAAACGGGCAGATGTAGTGCTTAGAGATATGGTTTAGTGATGGTTTCTGTCAGTGTTAGGTTGATGGTTGGACTTGATGATCTGAAAGGTCCCACCTAGGCAATTCTATGATTCCACGATCTTAGTTGCCCTGTGACAACCATGACCATAGAGGAGGCTGGACAGAAACCTCCTTTCCAGGCTGTTCAGGCCATGGTGCTAGACAATAGGCTGTAGTAGAAATGTAAAATCAGAGCCTTTGACAGGGTTTGTAGCTTCCTTCCATTATAACTACGTTTTTACTAATTTAGTTGTATTACAGCTTATCTGTGTGATTTTCCACAGTGCTCCTAAGAAAGTCACGCAATAGACACAAGGACCATCCAACCCAGTTCAAGATGCATCGTCCTCAGAGTAAACCTCTCTAAATCATGGCAGTACAGAAGCACATGCAGCACTCAGTATAGCAGGCTTTTCTGTCTTTAAGCCTTTAGAAGAAGCCACCACTGTTGGTAGAAAGCTGTTAACAAGGAAGAACATAGGACAAGATTTAATCTCTGATGTAATTTCATGGGAGTTTCATTAGAGATTTATCTGTTTATATACTTGTTCTGGAAAAAAGTTCAGAGAGAACATTTGTATCCAGAGATGACATTCTCTACCAAAACAGCTCTAGGTTTTCACGTCAGCACCTCTGCAAGTGTAACTCCAACTGTGTTCAGAAGAAGACGTATGTTTATGTATACAAATGTATACACATAAATACATGTTTTCCCCATATATTTTTGAAATAAAGAAGAAAGATTTCCCACATACACAGTAAAGGACCCAGGGAATTGAAGGCTTTCCATGGCAGCTGCTTTTACTTATCTCTATTACATCTTTGAAGGTGTTGCTTTTCTCCTGAGCATTGGGGAAACTGTGAACTTTTTTGTAAGTTCGAGAAAACTTTTTTACCACCCAACTTTAAATATAGCTCATGATCCGTACACCTAGTCGTGCTATCCATAGCAGTGTGAAGGCTGTTTTTATGGGAATATGCTGGAGGGAGATTTAGGTTCAAATTCCAACTGTCACGGGAGTGTCCATGCTACACCTCATGGGCAGGTATGAAGCCAGCTGTAAGCTCAATGCGCCAGCAATTTCCCCATCTGCAGCCCATATGGGATGAGTGACCGACCTGTATCTACTGATACAAAACCCCTCAGATAGTCTGGAGCATGCCCTAGCTGTACTACATGTGAATTTAGGGCAGCCTTTAACAGCCCCTGGTAGCCTACGAAACACTGCAGAGACATGTCATCTCAGGTAAGTTTTTCAAAAATCTGTCTGTCAGCTATAAAATTGGGACAAAAGAGCTTGTTTTCTTCATTGTTGATGTTTGCAGACTAGAGGATTTTTGAGTCAGAGTTCACCTCTAACCATGGGGTATGTTTAAGGCTGGCCAGGAAATGTTTTTCCTGTCCTGTGTGAAAATACTCACGGTTCACAAATGTTTCCAATATCTCATTCAGGCAAAACAAACACCTTTGGAAGCAGAGGAGAACCTTGACTGCAACAACAGCCTCAAGGCTTTACGCTGCAGATGACACAAACCATGAGAACTCCTTCCTCATGGGAAGATCACTTCTGTGAGAAACATCAGTCAAGGGAGACTCCTTAAGAGCACTGGCTCAGCTCTTGGGGAATCCAATAAGGGGTGTGCTGGTTACCAATCATAGAATCACAGAATCATAGGGGTGGAAGGGCCCTCTGGAGATCACCCAGTCCAACCCCCTGCCAGAGCAGGGTCACCCAGAGCAGGTGGCACAGGAACGCCTCCAGGCGGGGTTGGGATGTCTCCAGAGACGGAGACTCCACCACCTCTCTGGGCAGCCTGTGCCAGGGCTCTGCCACCCTCACAGCAAAGAAGTTCCTCCTCATGTTTAGGTGGAACTTCCTATGTTCCAGTTTGTGCCCGTTACCCCTTGTCCTGTCCCCGGGCACCACTGAGAAGAGCCTGGCCCCATCCTCCTGGCACCCACCCTTTAGGTATTTATAAGCGTTGATGAGATCCCCCCTCAGTCTTCTTTTTTCCAGACTGAAGAGACCCAGGTCCCTCAGCCTTTCTTCATAAGAGAGGTGTTCCGGTCCCCTCAGCATCTTGGTAGCCCTTTGCTGTCCCGTCTCCAGCAGTTCCCTGTCCCTCTTGAACCGGGGAGCCTCCAGCGCCTCCCCAGCAGAAAAGAATGAAGGAGCTTCACGTTATAAGCACTCGAGCTTTCACCATTTATATGTCACTTCCCTTCCAACCCTGGAGAAAATGAATTTCATAGGAAGACTTGGGGCTTCTGCTCTGGTACGTTTCAGGTATCTTGAGAGAGGGAGCCAGCAGGACCAAGATGCAGGAGCCACAAGCATGAGGAGCTTCATGCTGCAGCTCTCTCCCTGATGTTTATCTCAGAAGTACTTGAGTATGTGATGTTCCGTGCTTCTCTTGGAGAATAATCCATGTACGAAAAATCAATAAAGAAACAAGCTTCTTACAGGGCTAAACTCAAGCTAGTCAACAGAACAGGCTGTCTTAGTGTGTTGGGTATTTTTCATTAAATCTCATCTGTACTGTGCTATAGCACCTACACTACTCCAAGAGCCTTGGCAGAAAGAATAGCGACAGAGACAACAAAGGACCGTGATACACTTAACTTTTTTAATGCATTCCTCCATGCAGGATTGGTTGGCCTCTCCGGGAACTAGAATTCACCTGAAATGAAAAATCACATGCAGACACTCCTGATGTTTAGTGAACTCAGATCCTAATCTGATTTTCAAGCTTTTATCAAATTTTAACTACTCAGGAAAGATTGAATAATATTGTTTCTACTTTATCTTTCCTTGGTCCTTCTCCCAGTCTGTACGAACAGCACTCATGACAGACAGAGGTATGAAATAATCCTTTTTTTTTTTTCAGGAAAAAATGTTATCTGCAGCCCACATTATCCATCTGTATTTTATTTGAGCAAAGAGACAAAACCAAGATAATCCATTTTCAGCCAAATGCAACAGCCTTCAAAAATACAATCCTGTCCACCAGCTTAGTCATCCTGCATGTTGCCCGTTTGATTGGTCTTAGAGAAAAACAAAGAACTAAAAAGAATGGTGTGTGTTGCATTAGGATCTGTACCAAAGTCTGTAAGGGGAGCCAGAGAAAAAATGACTCACACACTGGGAAGAATTCCACCTGTTCCCATCCAAATTGTGCTTCCCCGTCAGGCTGGAAGCAGCTGATGCACTGGTTCCCATGGGAATATTTTCATCTTCAACAATATGCACATTGAAAACCACTTCCCAACTCTGTCCTATTTATGATTATGTTTGCATTAAACACTGTCTTCTAACCAGCGCAGAGCCTGGTGCTGAGGGAGCGCTTCCCCCTTCCCCCAGACTTCGGCTCTGCTCTGAATTTTGAAGGAAATTAAGGGTAACTAATGTAAGAAAAGCATGACTATCACCAGGACTGGGAAAGCCATTGAACTCCCCCCCCAACCCCTGTGAAAAGGGTTTTGCTGGGAAGCAGAAACAAGGGGAAAGAAATTAATTTGCTTGAAGAGATACGTTAAAGACCATGAAATTCAAAAGAAAGTCGTGCCACGTAAATAAAGGCTCACAGGATGGCTACAGTAATGGCCTAGAATGAGCTACCTAGAGCATTTTATGAATATTTTTTACAGTAATTGAGAATCCATTATCCAAAAGCTTGTTGATTATGCATGCATGAAAATATATCAGTAGTTAAAAATCACACAGCCACTGGGTCCCAGCGCCCACTATGCTGCATGGCCACATAAAGGACTGGAGACAGGGGCTGACCGTAGACAGGCAGACTTCACAGGCACTTTTCATCCTGTTCCTCCAGATGCCTCGGAATCACAAACCAGCCTTGAACGTAGGGAGCAAACCCAAACCGCTCTAGCGCATTCCTCTGCTTGGTGCCTCAGTGATGGTGAGGAACGATAGCAGCAACTTGCTGCTGCGTCACTCTGGATGAAGCAGCGAGAGAATTCCAGTGTGAGGCTGGAATTTATGGCTATATCTAGGCAGACACGTACAGGCAGATGTGAGCTTGTCTTGCTATGTTCTCAGCTAGCCAAATATCAACAAGATCGATGTGGTTTTACTGCGCCAGATCTGTATCTATCTGTATGGACTTCCGTCTTTATCTTCTGAGGTCTACATCTGATGTTGCCACTAATTTGTCTGTGACTGCATGATTATTTCTGCATTTCAGACTATCTTCTACCTAGGAGATTTTTCAAGAATGAGGGTGTGTTGAGGGATCTATTCCTCTACAGACATTGGATTGGCTGTGAAAAGAATTGGGTCCGTTCCCTAGCACAGCTAATATTACTTCTTTTTTTCAAGCAGGCCATTACTCCTCTATCTGCAAAACAAGGATAAATATTTCATCACTTGAAGCAGGGCTTATAAAAAACATCTGTCATGCGAAATGTGTTTGTGACCTAGGTTGCTATTACAGTGATTGTGAGTAAAGTAAGCACCTGCCATGCAAGTGGTAAGACCTCCTCCTAGCTTCAGCTTCTATATAATTGTTGTTGTTACTGTTACATTGCCGTTACTTAACCAGAACTTAATGAAAGTGACGAAAATGAGCCCTAATGCAATGGAATGGAAAAATAAAGACTATTTTCCTATTTTTGAATAACACAGGATAGTGCTATATTCTATTATTGCTTTGTTTACTGTTGATCGAGAACCGTGTTCCTACATGGTTGTTCTTCAAATAAAACTCATGATCTCTAAAAGTGAATCCAGTGAGCCTTTATGTTAAGGTCATGCATCTCTCCGTAGCGTGTTCATAGCATACATTTGGGGCAGATGTTTGACATTTTTCATGCCTGAGTCATGGGCTAAATGTCTGACTATTGACCCATGTTTTGGAGTGAAAATGTCAAGAAATCCTTTGCGGTAACTGTAGCTTCCCGTCAGCTGGAAAAATGTTGGAAGCTCTTTCTCATGAACTTCTGTCCCTCACTGGCTGTATTTCCTGTCCAAGACCTTTCTAAATGGGTTGGCATGGTGACAAACTTTATCTAATATGCAATCGCTGATTACAGAAAAAGGGAATGTAAATGGTGAATTAGACAAACTCTAAGGAAACCTTTTTCCTAACTCAGTTTTTGAAGGGAAGAAGGCATATGGCAAAAGAATATAACAATTGCAATTTGTGTATCATTCAGACTAGTGCCCTCAGAGCAGTTACTAGCTAACATTCATGACTTCATTTGTACTTGGCAACATTCACATTTCAGATGCACTGGAGCAGATTAGTTTTCATAGTGGTAAACAAGAAAAAAAACCAAAAAACCAAACCCAAACCAAAAACCATCATGAGAGCTCGAAACAGCCTGGAAAGTTGAATATTTATTTTGTCAGGACCTGATATGACCTTCATTAAAATCTACAGCAAGAATGAAACTGAACTCAAGATGAGATGGATCAGAACTACAAGTGCTTTCTACACCACTGTGGGTTTAATTATGAGGCAATAAAGGGCAGAGAGAGGAATTTTGAAGCCAACGGTTGTGCCAGACTGGCAGTGTTTACCTGAAATCTCCTGCCCCATCAGCATTTGTTGACCAGGCTTGGTAAAGAGATAAATGAGCTAACGTGACTTGCTGAGGTGGGTTGACTCAACTCACCTGAAGATCGCAGAATCACAGAATGGTTCGGGTTGGAAGGGACCTTAAAGATCACCTAGTTCCAACCCCCTGCCCTGGGCAGGGACACCTCCCACCAGACCAGGCTGCTCCCAGCCCCGTCCAGCCTGGCCTTGAACCCCTCCAGGGATGGGGCAGCCACAGCTTCCCTGGGCAACCTGTTCCAGTGTCTCACCACCCTCACAGCAAAGAATTTCTTCCTACTGTCTCATCTAAATCTCCCCTCTTTCAGTTTGAGGCCGTTACCCCGTGTCCTATCATTACACTCCCAGATTTTGAGCTCTTTGAGCAAAGGAGATCTAGACTGAGGAGTTATCCTTCTTCAGGTGGATAACCAAGAAGCAACTAAATCAGAGATGAGGTGGCAAGCTGATTCCACTGTTTTATGGTTGAGTTTTTGAGATGGGAAACATGGGGTTAAAAAAACACCCGTACCAGGTCTGCAGCTCTGTGGACTGTGTTTGCACAGAAAGCTGCGTGAACTTATTTCATTTATGATCCCAGATTTAACGACAAGTGAAGGCTGCTCGGGCTCCTTGCTGATGACTCTTACGATAGGAATTTACATCACTAGTTTTTGCAGTTTTTTCTCAGGACAATCTTGCATTTATCTTCCTTCCTAAGGCACACTAGATCAGGCTCTATGACACTAATGTGCAATGGTCTTGATTTGAATTGGTCTCTTAGGAACCTTGAAAATAAACCCCTGAAATGAGAGGTACTGCCAGGATATATGTTCCCTCCTTATGAAGCATTTAATCCAAGTTCTGCTACATAGGAGACATTATAATGGTGATGTAGCTGGTTGCAAATCTACACAAATCCCTGAAGGACCACTTGGTGCTTCCTTTTATCTTAAAATATTCATCCAAAATCAGTAAGAAATTATCTGTATGATTTCTTATCATTAGATTGATATTTCTTAAGTCAGATAATTACAGAACAAGACTTAGCCTATATGACAAGGAACAATAAGAAAGAAACCCTCAACCCTGCTCTTCATATGGCAGCCTCTCAGAGCACACATTTCTCAGGGGGCTCATAGTGTCGTGGCAAACTTTTTCGTTCTGAGATGTTCAAGGAGACAAGCCAGACACCACTGTTCTGGGGGACTTTTATGTATCTAGTCTCAATGTTGCTGTAGACATCTCTTTTCTTTCTGTCTCTCTTTGAGCTACAGAAAATCGATCAGCTGGTACTGCTGGTTTTATTAGTTGCTGATGGACATGCAAGCTTCCAGACTGGATTGTCTGAAGGGTTAAGCAGCTTCATGGAGGAAAGTACTAAATGAGAGGTGGCTGAGACCAGGTGCCAAGCCCAAACGCATAACTAGCCACCACTGCAGTTTGTTTTTATATCCACCCTGTGCCCAGAGGAACGTGCACATAACGAGCCAGACTCTCCTACTCCTGCTTTAACTAGAGCTGACAAAGATTACAGTAGTATAAACAAGAGGGGATGCAGCATCAGTGATTTTAGTGAGATTATATGGATTCTTGAAAAAAAAGAAGATGAAAAAGATGACTTGGAAAAGCTAGATGTAAATTGAGTCTTCACAAGTAGATATAAAGTGAGGCATCAGGAAAAACAGAGAAGTCATTGCCAATATCGTAATTATAAGGTCAATGTTGGAAGAAGAGGAAAACCAGCACAACATCATGGGAATCTACCAGCACTGGATATTAAATGGAAAGAAGGATCAAGAAATTCCAGCCTTTATTCCACAGTTCTGTGCATCGTTGCAGCTCATTTACACCTTCTGCAAAGGCAAATAACAATAAAATGCCATTGCGATAATTGAGATTGATCTCTTAGCCAATAAATGCTGCTTCGTTAACTCAAACTTCCCAGTCTGTTTGCTTTAATTACCTGCTGTCTCTCATCCGCGGCACTGAAGCTTAAGGCATAAACGTGGCGTTTATCATGCAGTGGTAGCTAAGGAGGCGCTTAAAGATTTATGACAAAGCTTCAGAAAACAGCCCCCCAGTTGTAAAGTAGGAAATCTGGGGAAAAGCCGCTTTTAGTTCAGCTTGTAGAAGACATTTTGAGGCATCTTGAATTAGGACAAGTTAATTGTCGCCCTCTAACTGCTTCTGAATTCATGGCCAGGAAGAAAAATTATTCATGCCAGAAACAGCACCTTTTAATTAGGTACTTTGCAATGTCCAGCACAACAGATTAAGTTTATTTAGGCACAAGCACAGTACAAATAATGAGTATAGTGTAAGGAATAAGGAAACATTCGAAACATAAAGCAGTGTAAAATAAGACTTCCCATTTTCAAATCCTTTCGCTAACATAATAAAAATATGTGGGCAGGGAAAAGATTTTATATAATAAGACATCATTTGCTTCATCAACCAAAATTAGGCTGTTCTTGCCAAACTGAAAGCACAAGTGATTCATAATTAATTCTGTATTATAGACTCTTGCCTTAAACAAATGAAATGAAATGTGGAGTCTCCGTCTCTGGAGACATTCCAAACCCACCTGGAGGCGTTCCTGTGCCACCTGCTCTGGGTGACCCTGCTCTGGCAGGGGGTGGGACTGGGTGATCTCCAGACGGCCCTTCCAACCCCTGCCATCCTGTGATTCTGTGATTCTGTGATTCTTTTATCAGTTTATGTAAAAATAATTCAATGTCTGAATGATCTAGCAAGAGATGTTTCCCTTTGGGAAAAGCTTTTCCTTTCTCCCACCTGAAATAACAGCGTGTTTACAAGTGATAAATCCAAGAAACTCTACTTTAACGGTGCTCTGAGCCCAGGGTACTAGCAATTAAAACAATCATGAAGTGCAAACTCCAGTAAAAGCTTTTTTCTTCAGCAAAAGCCTCAATCAATGCCCCCAGCAAGTGGTGTAAGACACAAGCTGTCCACAAACTGACACCCACGACATGCATTCCTAGAAAAAGACAACTTTGGAGATAGTAAACCTGCTCGTCACTTGAGATAAATCTTTTTACTTCCATTCGGGATACATTATTCTGTTCAAACACAAAGAGTCTGTGCACATAAAACTTTCTAGTCCTCTCTGTTGAGAGGTACCTGGATGGTTTTTGCACTATGTATCTATCCCCTCCCCATCCACCATACAGTTTTTATAAATCCCCATGTATGGATTTCATTATCATACAGACTGTGACTTCATGTACAAACAAGGACATTTTAATCCCATTAGCAGGCTTTGTTCAGCTCTGATCCAGGTTCCAGCTTGCAAGAAAGACCAAGCAATTTTGGAGGTATAAAGAAGAGAGATGACAATCAGTGTGGAAAGATCATGTTTATGGAGAAATTGCTCTCCAGTGACCAGAGCTTGGTCAATCCTTTGCTGGCGTAGGCCAAATCTCAGACTTTTCATCTACTAATTTCTCGTGTCCCAAAAACGGGATGGTGACAGAGTGAGTAGAAAGGTGAAGTACAAGAATGTACGGAAAACTGAAAATCTCCAATTCCTCAGTACAGGTGTTCCGGACATACTGCAGTCTCACCTTTTCTAACACTTGTCATGTAGCATTTGTCAATAAGGCAAAAATAATCATAGAATCATAGAATGGTTTGGGCTGGAAAGGATCTTTAGAGGTCATCTAGTTCCAACCCCCCTGCAGTGAGCAGGGACATCTTCAACTAGCTCAGGTTGCTCAGAGCCCCGTCCAACCTGGCCTGGAATGTTTCCAGGGATGAGGCATCTCCCACCTCTCTGGGCAACCTGGGCCAGTGTCTCACCACCCTCAGTGTAAAAAAAAATCTTCCGTCTTTCAGTTTAAAACCATTACCCCTTGTCCTATCGCTACAGGCCCTGTTAAAGAGTCTGTCCCTGTCTTCTTATAAGTCCCCTTTAAGCACTGAAAGGCTGCAATAAGGTCTCACCGGAGCCTTCTCTGCTCCAGGCAGTAATAACCTGGCAGCAGCAACGCGGTTTTCAATGGAAGGGCCATAACGGTAGAGAAAGGACACGGTAACACCCCTTTAGCTGTATGTATAAGAGCAGGCTTGGCAGCAGAGGACATCTAGTGGTGTTCAGCTGTAAATTGTAAGAACAAACAGCAGATTCGTGCACGATTCTGCTGTCCATGCTGGCTCCCGGGTGAGCCTGCAGTGTTCAAGAGCTGCGGGAGCGGCTGCGTGCCTTCAGGAAGTGTTTGTGCTCCCGGTCTTTGCAACTCAACGTTACAGAGCTGCATTGCACAAAAATTACATATTTATGTACACTGGCTAGAAGCAGAGTTATAACTTGTATACTTATATATATATGGAGGAGGAAATCTGCTACAAGCTTGTCTTTTAATGAAGTTACGAACCAAGCTTACTCAGGTGTGTAAAAAAAGATCACTTGTAGTTTTTGCTTACAAAAATATAATGCTGGGGTGTTTGAGGGAAACCGGAACTAAAACTAAATAGCTGCTAGCGTTGCATAAAATGATGTTACCCCTCGGTAGGAGACACTGCTGCAAAAATTCAATGAATAGGAAGGAGACACTGCTGCAAAAATTCAGTGAATCGTCATATTCCCGGCAACAGCACTGTCGCATGCCAGTGTACCCCTTTCTTAGCCACTCCGCGTGATACTGCGGGCTTACTCTAAGTCCACAGAGAGAAAGCTTCTTATAATGCCTTTGCCATATAGCTGGAGAAGGATGGCTAATTTTATTTATTCACTTATTTATTTAAAAATGCAGTTGAAAAAGGAGGCAAGGAGAGACACTCAAAAGGTTGTCTTTATTGTTTAGCTACACAGCAAGCATACCTTTGGGATGGACTTTCAGCACAGCACCCTCCAGCAAAGCACTGAACTCTAAGGTTAAAGTTGAACACGCTTTGCTGAACTAGGGCCAGGATGCTGCGTATTTTGCACAGTCAATTCTCCGGTGCATTTGTACAATAAACAACAATAACACTAAAAAGTCATCAGAAGTTCCAACTGTGTTCTGAGAATTAATTCGCTTGCTCCTGGAAAATTAACTTGAGTGCTGAACAGAAACCAATCAATAGGTGAAATCCAATGCATGTGGCAGACTCTTTGGTGAAGTTAGTATTGGGAGTGTGTCTGCAGTTTTGCGCAGAATATCCAGCCTGGTAAACTAGAACTTTTAAAATTATCCTGTTCCAGAAGACAAGGCAATTTGACACTTACGTGATTGCCCAAGTTGTCAAAATTCATATAAAACCTTTTTTATTGGAGTCATTGATTTTTCTTTTCGTTTGTTGCTTTTGGAAAAAAAGAAAGAAAGAAGAAACAACATCCGAGTTGCACATTCCACTGCTACTTCTTGAATGTTACGAGCAACATTTTGGGATGAAATATTGACATACAATACTAAGAGAATCTCACATCAAGTTAAAAAGGAAGTGCCAAATGTTGGGAAAGCCTAACCTGAAAATTTATGTTATGGGAATGATGTTTTACCAGATGACTCTTCAAAGAACCCATTGTAGTGGAGCAGGAAAGCTTTCTGTTGCAGATTGAGGGTGGGATTCAGCTCCAGACATATAGAGATGTGCCTCAACTAGGTACTCCTAGGTGTCCTAGGCATCTGATTGTAACTGAGGCACCTAGAGCATCCTTCCTGACCTCCATCTGCTGCTCCAGAAAAGTGTGGGATTGCCCTAGATCCTTCATCACAACAGTGAGTCCCACACGCTTTGAATTGCTTAGAGACATTCTTCTCTTGTTTCAGCTGGTGTCCACCGTCTCTTGCCCTCCCACCAGGAACCATTGTGAAGAGCCTGGCTCTGTCTTCCTGATGAGCTCCTCATAGATATGGGAAGGTTGTGATTAGGTACAATACTGCTGCATTGTATCTGTACACAGACATGGGAAGGCTGCTATTAGGTGCAAACCCTCTCATCTCCAGGCTGATCAAGCCCATTTCCCTCTGCCTTCTGTCATAGGGCATGTGTTTCATGCCTCTGATGATTTTGGTGGGCCTTCCACTAGACTTGATCAAGTTTATCAACATTTTTCTTTTGTTGGTGTCCCAAAAATCAGAGTATTCCATATGTGGTTCAACAAGTTCTGACTCACTTCCCTCTGGCTACACTCCTGTTAGTACCGCACAGTATCTTGCTAATTTTCATTGCTGCCAGGGCACACGGCTGGCTCACGCTCAGGTTGTTGTCTACCAGGAACTATCAGAAGAGCTTTTCCCCAGTCAGTCAGTGCCCAGCCTGCACCACTTCTTCCTTCTCAGGGGGAGGACTTTGCATCTATCTTCATTCAGTTTCTTAAGGTTCTTGTGAACCCATTCCTCCAGCTTGTCCACACCCTTTTGAATAACGGCAGCCCTTCCCACCAGTGTACCAACTGATCCTCCGCCTGTTTAGTGTCACCTGTAAAGTTTATGATGTGCATTCTGTATTCTCCTCCAGGTCATTGATAGAGATATTAAAAAAGATACACCTTGAGATAAACATTTAACTAACTCCTCTTGTAACCAGCTTCCAAAAAGAGTACAAACCCTTAACCCAAACACTTTGACCCTGACAGCTCAACTAGTTTTTCAGTCCCACATAGTAATCCACCTACTCAGATCTTAATAACCCAACTTAAAAAGAAAGATGCTGTGTCTGACTGTGTCATAAGGCTCACTAATGTCAAGGTAGACAACATGCATCATTCTTCCTTTATCCTCAGACCTAGGTGTGTCATTGTAGAAGTTAAAAATAGTTTACATTAGGCAAGTTCATGTTGGCTACAAAATACATATGACCTTTCTCTACTATCTTATTCCAAGGAAACATTGAGTCATTTAGATGAACAAAGTATTATTAGAACATGCTGAGTTCATCTTTTTCTTGGTATGGACTTGGTACACAAAGGAAGAACTGACACAGTGTCAGACTTCTTTGGTAGTGAGGCAATTTATTTCACTTATAAGACCACCCTGGAGACTCTGAAGCATGGTTACAGTCTTTTCAGCTGGACATTTTTTCTCTGGGTCTTATCAGTGCTGCCTTTTAATAGACCTGATATTGTGTGATTTGAGACATTAATCCATAATTTCCTTTCCTTTCTAACATAACTTCTGCATAGTAAGATTGAATGTAAGCATTGAGAACCCCAACAATGTCTAAAGTATCTTCCTACCACTTATACACTCTCTCACGAGAAGAACTCACCACGAGCAGATAATTTTACCTCACAAGCACCAGTGTCCAACCTTAGGGCGAGGGGGAGGGCGGGGGGGGGAACACAACACAAAAAACTGAGAAGAAATAACTGGACTCCAGACGATCCAATGTGAATCAACAGAAGCCATTTATTAAGCACAGATCATCATCTTTTATACCCTGTGTTGTAGCCGTACACGCGACTCGCTTATTTCTGATTAGCTCGTTACACTGTCCACGCGCTGTCCATGCAGTTCATTCACACATCAGATTGGTTACAAGAATTCACATAGTAAATTGCTTAGTCATTAACACAACATGTTTTCTACCTTCTCAGTTCCTGTTTTTCCCATGTACTAATTCCATCTTCTACCACCTGTTTTGTTCTTAATCTAATCTCTCATAGTAGGGAGGCTGGCTCACATGACGATTTTCTCTCAGATACATTCCTACAAAAAACTACAAAACCCAAAACTATATTACCATTTCTGCTTTTCTGTCCTATACATGAAGCCTTTACCATTCCTGTCTTCCTCTCCTTTACACCATAGGAAGTATTTGCTGCTTCAGTTGACACACAGCTATAAATCTGCTAGAAATGAGTTGAAAATTCTGCTTGTTTGTTCCGGAATGAACAACAGGGATGGGTCAGGACTCTCTTAATATGGATATGCTGCCAACTGGAAAACTTTCTGCTTCCTCAAGATATAAGCTACACTCAGATTTTTCTTCATCCCACCTTTTTATTCTGGCCTCCTCACCAGAACTGTGCCCTCATTAATGGAGAAGAGGGCTGAATGAGCTGGCCATGCAGATAATTTTGAAAAAGAAAATATAGGAACAGAGAGGGAAGTAAAAAATCTGGGAAATGCTAGGAAAGACGAACTCATTCTTGTTTGTGAATAAGCAGTGACTCGGCTGCAGGGCAGGAGGATCCCGGGGACCCTGTGCCGGCCCCACAGAGCGGCGGTTCAGCACCCTGGCCAGCGCCTGCCCTGTCCCGCGTGGGCGCCTCCCGGGCACGGCGCTGATCCACGGGGGCTCGGGGGCGAGCGCCCCAACACACCGGGCAAACTCGGCTTCAGC
Source organism: Chroicocephalus ridibundus (assembly GCF_963924245.1). NCBI lineage: Eukaryota > Metazoa > Chordata > Aves > Charadriiformes > Laridae > Chroicocephalus > Chroicocephalus ridibundus. Next base: position 1,817,380 of record NC_086284.1, read on the forward strand.
CTCTTCCACGAAAAACACAACGCCCTGGCCTTTAAGTAAAGGGCAGAAAGGATTTAGACGTGCCTGTCTGTGGGCTTGGGCTACGACTTCGTGCTGGAGTGGAAGCGTTAGGCAGCTTTTTAAGCTTTAATACTTGAACCAGCCGAGAAGAGAGCTGTTCATGAGTCTCCAGCCCCAGTGATTTCTTGGCTTGTGCCTGCAAAACTCTTAGGAAATGTCAGGTTACTTTGCTATGACATTTCATGCTTACTTTTTTTTTTCCCTGCACTTTGCCTAGCAGTGCCTTATTACTGCTTGCAACGCTTTTTCAAAAGAAAAGTATATCCACGAGCAAAACAGCGGTGAACTTCTTAGGATGTGATTATAAATAGATGTCAGGAATTCATGACCTCCCAGGCCATTACATACTATTAAATGGGAGGGGACGAAAGGGGAAGCAAAATATCTTCAACGAGGGAGACATTAAGACCCCTGAAGGTTTACTTTGTTAAACTCACACGTGTACAGTCATCTCCTGTTTTTTCCTACCTGTTGGTGGCCATCAGGTGTCAGATGCAGTTGCCCACTGTCTCCTTCTGTCCTGATAAGAGATGATTTCTTTTATTTAATTTCACAAGGAGTTAAGCTGCTTGTCTTTACACGGCCACTACTCTGAGAGAAGGTAAATCCTGCCCTGCCACCTGTGCCTAGAGCTTGAGTGTCCTGCTGTCCTCCCAATACTCTGTGAAAACCAGCAGCATTGGTGCCACGGGCTAACAGAGGGTCTTTAACCCCCATTCCCTTCACAGATCTCCTCATGGAGACATGACTCTCTCTTGCAAAGACTTACCCATCCATCAGGTTTTGGGGTCCCCCAGGAATTCAGAAAACTCCAGTCCTTCCTGTGTTATTACAGCCTGTCTCACTTCCCGGGCACCATGTCTCTGCAAAGAGCCCTCCACCTTCCTCCATCAGCACAGCTGCTCTCCAGCTCTAGAGTTCTAAGAGACATGTTGTGGTTTCAGCTGGGATAGAGCTGACTTTCTTACCGCCAGGGGATATGGTGCTGCGTTTTGGATTTGGTACGGGAATAGTGTGATAGGGCACTGGTGGTTTTGATTGTTGCTAAGCACTCAAGGTCTTTTTTGCTCCTCACCCCTCCCCACCAGTGAGCAGGCTGGGGGTGCACAAAAAGTTGGGAGGAGACACAGCCGGGACACCTGACCCCAACTGACCAAAGGGATATTCCACACCATATGACATCATGTTCAGTACATAAAGCTGGGGAAAGAAGAAGAAAGGTGGGACATTAGGAGTTGTGGCATTTGTCTTCCCAAGTGACCATTACATGTGATGAAGCCCTGCTTTCCTGGAGGTGGCTGAATACCTGCCTGCTGATGGTAAGTGGTGAATGAATTCCTTGTTTTGTTTTGCTTGCAGGCACAGCTTCTGCTCTACCTTTTAACCTGTCTTTACCTCAACCCATGAGTTTTTTCTTACTTTTACCCTTCTGATTCTCTCCCCTATCCAAACTGGGGGGGTGAGCGACTGGCTGCATGGTCCTAGTTGCTGTCTGGGGCTAAACCACAGCAAGACCCCACAGCACTAGGCAGCCTGGGGCAGGAGGAGATGAGGGATGTGACTGTCCATACCCCCCCCACACACACACACAGCAGTGACTGTGGGGAATGAGGGGCAGGATGGAGGTGAGGACCTGCCGCTCTCACCGTGGCCACAGCTGGAAATGCTGACCCACCCACCACCCTCCGCCCGGGGGGCAGGGATGGAACCACCCCCTGCCACCCCCTCTGTAACAGCAGTAGTGACCCCCCCCACCCCCCCAAACCTGCGGGGCACAGTGGGGGTGGGGGGTAACGACGCCCAAGCCAGTGCCTGCGGGGTGTCTATGAGGACACGGGGGGACACACGCATCCCACCCAGCCGCCGCCCCCGCAGCTCCCGCCTTCCCCGAGGGGACCCAGCCGCGCTCACCGCCGCTCCCGCCGCCGCCGGCCCCGCTCCCCCCGCCGCCGCCGCCCGGAGCCCTCCCCACCGGAGCGGGCCATGCCGGCGGGGCGAGCCGGGGCGCTGCCGCCGCTCCTGCTGCTGCTGCTGGCGCTGCCCGGCCCGGGGCCGGCGGGTGAGTGCCGGGGGGGACACCGGGGTCCCACCCGGGAAGGAGGGAGGGAGGGAGGAGAGGGGCGGCGGGACGCTCCCCGCACCCCCAGGTTCCAGCCCCGACCCCCCAGTCCCGGGCAGGAGGGACGGAGGTGGAGCAGTGAGGAACCGGTGGGGTGGGGAGTTTTCAGCGGGGCGATCAGAAGAGGCTAAAAGATGATAAAGGACAGAAATAATTAATGGAAGGCGTTGGGTTTGGTTGGGTTTTTTCTCTTTTTTTTTCTTTCTTTTCTGTTTTTGTGAAAATCGGAGCCTTTTCTGCTGGAGTAGCCTGAAAGAGGAACTTGGATGGCAGCAAATCGGTTGTGATCTGCATGTTTTGTTTGGAAGTGTTCGTGTGTCCTTTGGCAAGGGCTAGGTGCCTCGCATTGATTTTCCCTTTTTGCTCGTTGGCCTTGACATACTTCAACCAGGCACTTAAATGCTGCTTTAATGCACGAGTGTAAGAGCAGGCGCTCTCAGGTAGCCCCTGCTGTCCTCGCTGCCCGCTCATTCGCCACAGTCAATTCTCCTCACTGCTGGGGAAAAGCTGATGAGGAGATGAGGTGAACCTGCCCTGGCCCCAAACCTGCCCCGACCTCCTAAGCCAGTGGCCGGGGATGTCCTGGGCTAAGCCCAGCACCTGGGCTGTGCCACAGTGGGTGTGAGGCCTTGGGACTCTCAGATCGCCATTGCCATCCTCATCCTCAGCTGTTTAATTACAGCACTGTAGTCGTAACTTTATCTAAATACAGGGAAAAGGACTAAAGATTCAGCAGAAGGGTTGGGGGCTCTTGTGTCCCTCCCTGCCCAGAACTCCCGGCGTGGTACGCTCACTTCTACCTGTGCCCACGTGCTACAGGGGCAGCTCAGTGGCTGCTGCACCCGCCTGTCCTCACCCTCAGGTACCTTGGACAGGCAGAGTCTGCCTTGCCACCTCTGCTGGTGGTGTTCTCCACGGGTCCTGCCTTGGCAATGGGGTTAGCAAGCCGACAGGTAGCCATGGAGATGGCAGGACACTTCTGGGGAGATCTTGGGTGTTGGTAACCATTCCTTATCCGTCTTCTATTGTAGCTGTTAGTGCCTTTGTAGATGGATACGGAAATTCCAAGTAGGGCAAGAAAATACAGAGGAAGTGGTGCCAACAGGTTCAGCATGAACATCTCCACTCTCATCCCTTCTTCTGTCCCTATAAGCCATTTGCAAAAGATGGGAGCTTTGCTATAACCATGCATTTCTCCCCCAACCTCCTCTGTTCTACTACGAGGGTAGTGGAGCAATGTCATGGGTTTCCATAGGTCCCACTCCGTTCCCCTTCTGATGCCCCACAACTGCAGGCACATACCTCAAACCATCAAGATCTCCCCAAACAGGCTTCTGTGTTAGTCGGGAGTTAGATATCTCTCTCATGTCAGTCTGGGTTTCTTCATCTGCAGGAAATGCTATGTGTTCCTTGGTGGGGAAAGCACAGCTGACATGTCTTTACGTTCCTTATATATATTGCCAAGGAAAAGGCAGGGAAAAATAGAGTGACTATCGTGAGATATAGCTGTGGGGGTTGGAGACATTCTTACTTTTATTTTAGGAAACGTATACAAAGATAAGAGCCATATAATTATTTCCAAGGCTAAGATTTCAGCAGCCTGAAAGTGAGACTTCCGCCTAGCATATTGAATTGTGGACTCTCAGTGCAAGTCATTACAGCTACCATTCCAGCTGGAAAAGAACATAGACGTATATATAATATATCTGCTACAAGAAATGCTCAGTAACCTACCGAAAGGGTTAATGCTGATGGAAAGAAGAGAACTAAAAGAAATAAGAACAATCCACTTAGTACCTTCTGCTACATGTTAAGCCATGGCTGCACATCAGAAATGTTTCTACTGAGTGGAATAGCTGGGGTTACACCACGAGAAACCAGGACAAGACCACCATCAGTGACATACTAGAATATTGCAGAAACACAGTAGGAAAAAAAAAAAAAAAACCAAAAAGAAGACATACATTCCCATGAAACACATTGCCATGGAGATCTCTCATGCTTTAAACTGACAGTCCTGTCTTGTGTATGTTTGTGGGCTTATTTTCTCAGTTGATCATATTCTAAATTAATGTTCCTCTGCCAAGAACTTGGAAGAGATAAATGTACTGTTAACAGATATTGTAAGCAAAGTACAGCCATGAGCAGTATGTTATATACAGTTATCAGCCTGTCAAGATACATTATAACCTATCATAAATCCACTGGACAGGACAGCAGCTCAGTGCAATTCACCTAATAAACCCCGTGCAAATGAAGGTCAGTTTAGCCCTTTACCACTCTCTCTGCTGCCTGTTGTAAGTACTTTGTGGTTTTTATATCAACAGGCTGGTCAGGGCATCATGCTTTGGGCAGGAAGAAATCCGCTGACATGTAAAAGGCTTCGGAAAGTGCTTTTGGAGCGTGGTTAATGGAGAAAAATCCTTTGGACCCTGTGACAGTCGGGGACACACATCGTTTCTTGGTGCTGTATGCACTGCTTGGATTATTAAACTGCCCGAGGGAAAGGTACAGAGGAGTTGGTGCACTGGGAGCCCTTCCAGCACCCAGGAACTTGCCCCTACGACTGAAGGTGCTCTTAGTAGAGCTGGAATTTAGAGCACCTATTCATGAAAGCACCACTGTTCAGTGCTACTCACAGAAACAATCTGTCACGCAGAAATAAAGCTTTTTTTGAACTAATTTGTGCTGGAGTTGGTCCAGGCCCCACTCACACAGGGAACTGGAGTCCCAGTTATTACAAGCTCATTTGGCAGCAGGTTAAAGGCTTTTACTACTTAAGAAAAAAAAAATCCCGGTACATACTTTATTATAAACTACTCTGTCAGAGTCCTCTTTTATTGGTAAAGAGTTACAGTGTTCGGGATGCTGCAGCTCACTCGAACGTAGTAGGTACAAGCAGAGAGGACTACACTGATTTCTTATACTCTTCTAAATCCGTGGTGACGCATTCTGTGATTTCACTGGGGCCAGGATTTCACCCTAATATTAACTGGATGATTTTTCCAGATGTGTGGGTACGGTTGGAAATACCAACCATAATTCAATAGTATTTCTACACCACCCAGAGAAGCACTGAGCAGAAATGGCACTACTCCGTTCATAGAAAGAGCTTGGCTGCCCGGGGAGAGGCTTCTTAGCTCAGTTCCAGCATCAGAGCGACAAAGCTGTGAGGACCCTGGTGCCAGAGCCAGCTTGTCTGTACCACCCTCCATCACACACGGAGGTCTGGCGTCCTCATTTTCTTAATCAGAGATTTTTTTTTATGTAAGAAATTTAACTCTTCTTTTAACACCGCTGACTCATAGAAATACCTTTATGTATTTATGTGTTATGTTATATGTATATAATGAACCAGTTAGTTTTTTCTGGATGAAGATAGTGCTCTGTGAGCCGTAAAAACAATGAGTTTTCTTACATGTCATAGCTGTGTGTTGACATCTTAAAAACTGGCAAAGTTTTTGACATCCAGTAGTCATCTGCTGAGGGGCATTTGGGAAACAAGCATTTAACTGTATTTTGGCATTTACAAGGTGCTTTATTCCAACTCTTAGTTGGCCTGACTCATGCAAATCTGCAGGTATAAGCTGAGCTGTCTCTTAGATACGCAAGCTAAGAGCGTAGCCATCTTCTGTTTCTGTGTGTAGCCCATCTCAGTTGCCACAACTCTTTATGTGTGGCTTGTAACCCACAGCACTCCTTGCAATGAAAGGAGTTCTGTCATTCCCATTTGAGAGTGAGAGTCTTGGTGTCTCCATTTCCTCAGTGGTATGTCCTAAGTCATATTAGAAGTTTGTGGAGTATTAAGGTACACCAACACTCCCAAAGAAAAGAGGACCAGAAACCAGGCTCAAGCACTGGGCACATGGTCATCCACGCTGCTTAGCTGATAGCTTCATCCCTGGCTTGTCTTTGCTTTCAAGGATGTCTTCTAAGCTGCCACTTACTATGAGAAAGAATTGCAGCAGGATATCTTGATTTCATCACAGACACATGTTTGATGTTGAGGAATGGGCTAGATGGCTGCACTCAAAGGCTTGCAGTCAATGGCTCAATGTCCAAGTGGAAACCAGGGATGAGTGGCATTCCTCAGGGGTCAGTACTGGGACTGGAGCTGTTTAACATCTTTGTCAGCAACATGGACAGTGGCATTGAGTGCACCCTCCGCAAGTTTGTAGATGACACCAAGCTGTGTGGCATGGTCGACATGCTGGAAGGAAGGGATGCCATCCAGAGTGACCTGGACAGGCCAGAGAGGTGGGCCCATGCCAACCTCATGAAGTTCAACCAGGCCAAGTGCAAGGTCCTGCACCTGGGTCATGGCAATCCCAGACACAAATGCAGGTTGGGCTTTAAGGTACCTTCTAACCCGAACCATTCTATGATTCTATGATTCTATGCTTATTTTGATCACTACTGTAGATTCAGAAGTAAATTCTATTTTTTAAAAACTATGAAACTTTTAAAAAGTACAAAAACATAGCTGAAAGTTTCGCAAGGTACTGAAGGTTAATTATGTATAGGTTATATTCCTTATATCTTTTAAGAAAAAAATCATTCAGACTCAGCCATAGGTATATGATCTTGTTTGCTGAGGAGGTAGGAAAAATCTGGGTTTGGATAAAGAAGATATCAAATAAACTAGATACTAGCTAAAAACCTACTAAAACGTACTAAAAACCCAACAACTAAATAAATAAAAGAAACCAAGTACTAGCTGATGACTTACTTGTCTGGGAAGAAACGTGACTAGACAGATATGAGACAACATCAGAGACTTCAGTTGAACATACAAATTTACAATTATCATCCTCAGCCTGCTTTACTGTTTATTCATAATTTCTAACCTCCGAGAAGCAATTACTGGGAATCTCTTCTCCATCAGAATCATCAGATGAGCCACATCTCTGCATATGAGAATCTTGCACGTATGCACTGCTTTTTTATAAGTATCCGCTCTCCAGGATCTGAGGCCCTGGGACCTGCCAGCTTCCTGTAAAAAAACAGCTCAGGGACACAGAATCACAAACTCACAGAATGGCTGAGGTTGGAAGGGACCTCTGGAGGTCATCTTGCCAAACATCCCTGCTCAAATAGGCACACCTAGAGCTGGTTGCCCAGGACCATGTCCAGCTGGGTTTTGAATATCTCCAAGGATGAAGAGTCCACAGCACCTACAGGCAACCTGTGACAGTGCTTGGTCACCTTCACAGTAAAAAAAAGTGTTTCCTGATGTTCAGATGGGACCTCTTGTGTTTCATTTTGTGCTCATTGCCTCTGGTGCTGGCACTGGACACCACTGAGAAGAGCCTGTCTCAGGTGTCTTTGTACCTTCCCTTCAGGTATTTATACTCCATCCTTCCTGAACAGTCCTAACTCTCCTAGCCTTTCTTTATAGGAGAGATGCTCCAGTGCCTTCATTATCTTCATGACCCTTGTTTGAGCTCTCTCCAGTATGTCCACTCCTCTCTTATACTGAGGAGGCCAGAACTGGGTCCAGCACTCCAGGTGTGGCCTCGCCAGTGCTGAGTAGGGAAGGCTCACTTCCTTCTGTCTGCTGGCAACAGTTCTTCTAATGCAGCCTGGAATATCGCTAGTCTTCTTCATGGCAAGAGCCCATTGCCGGCTCATGTTAATTTGGTGTCCACCAGGACCCACCAGTCCTTTTCTGCCAAGGTACTTTCCAACTTGTCAGTCCCCAGTATGTACTGGTGCCTTGGGCTGTTCCTCTCCAGGTACAGGACTTTCAGTCCCCTTTGTTGAGCTGCATGTGAGACATGCAAGAACACGTACAAGAAAGAATCTAGCTGTGCTCAGCCTGAACAAAGGAGGCAATTTCCCTGCACAGGAGCAGACTGAAATCTAGCTCTTTAACTGAAGGCATGGCAGTGCAGACAGGTCCCGGGTTACGTGAGCAAGGTTAAAGGACTAGAGTCACCACAGAACCTCTGCACTGTGCTCCATGGTGGTCCTATCTCCTCCGGCTTCATTCCCCAGTTCGTCTCAGGCCGGATACACTCCTGTGGCATCTCTGATATCAGGTTGGAAGATTCCAGCTACTTCTTTTTCCACTTCTACTTTAAAATGCTAAAGGAAGAACCAATTTTGAGATATTTCAGTACTTCCTGTCTCATCCGGAAACTAGATATAAACAAGTAGTTCCATAAACAGCAGAAGTGATGGCGCCTGGTTTCCTGTGACCTTTTATCTCCTGTTTGGATTATCCTGCATCCATGAATGTGAGCTTTATTCCAAGCACTTCCCATGGTGTGGATCCTAAACTGTTTCTCCTGCCATAGAAACCCTTCCTTGAGTCCTTCTATCCGTATGGGAAGAGGTGAGATGGACACATAGGGTCATACAGAGTCCAGACATGGCAGAATCACAAAATGATTACAAAATAAGCAACAAAGCAGTAGATGTTCCTACAAGTGCAAGCTGTGATAATAACGCTATTCAGATATTTTGCTTCCACTGAATCCCTGTAGGAGCAAAGGGACCCTTTGCTTCATTTTTTCATCCTTCATTGGCACGGGTGCTTCTGGGGTTATACTACACATGCCACAGCTTTAATGCTGTTCGGCAAATTTTACTTTTCTATCTGGAACTGAACCTGGAAAGAGAGGTTTAGAAGAAGCAAGTGAAAGGAAACATTTAGAAAAAGAGATTATTGGAAAAAGTGCATCTTTGTTTAGGATTTAGTAAATATGGGTGACAGATGCTAAGGATGACATATCGCACCAGATGTTTTATGTATGTCGGGAAAAGGAAGCATTAGGTTTACAGCACAGTGAATCTGTTTGTTAACCTTTCTGGCAGGTGATGAAGGGAGGACTTGCACATAAAAATGTAATTTCCATGAACTTTGGAGTATGTGAGGAAGATTAATCATCCTGTAAGCTTGGGTCAGATGCTCAGCTGACGTAAGATGATGTAATTCCACTGGACTCAGTGCAATTGTGTTGATTTACACCAGCTAAGCATATCATACCTACCCCTACACTTCATTTGTTTTCCTAATTAGAATTGAGATCAGAACATAAGCAGCGTTCATCACTCCTTCAGGAGTTATTCCATTATTTTAGTCGTTAGTAGAATGAACTACCATAACCCTCATATCCTAAACCGAAATCTAGTATGCAACTGTACACAACTGTAGGGGAGGACTTATTCTTGAGAGTCTTGGTTTGTAATTTTTATTCTCAATCACTTGAGAGTGAAAATCAATGATTAACAGCCTAAATGGCTCCAAATCAAAATATGCCAGGCTTCAGCTTGGAGCGGGTTTGATAGGATCAACATGATAATAATCTTCTCTGGGTCTTGGAAAAAAATAATTAAATAGTTAGAAATAACTTACAAATAATTTTAAGTCTCTAAATCAAATCCAATCCCTTTGAATTTTGCTAGTGTACCTTAGTGATCTTGTAAATTCATGTGACTTGCAAAGAATTTCAAGAGTAGCTTTAGAAGTGCTTGAGACTTTCAAAGCTATCCATGAAAGATACAGAGACAAAGAAAACTTTTCAAAGCCCTTGAGTGACTTCATCTTCCAAGCTATGTTCTCAAAAGTGGTTGAGTACCTAGGAGCCTAAAATAGATAGGAACTAGTAGAGCTTCTGTTGCTTCGTGATTTACCACATCTGAGCTGCGCCCAGAAAGCACCCACTTGAAAAGTCACTTGAACACAGTGACTTTTACCACCACAGGCAGAAAAACTTAATTATTAAGACTGTGTGACCATACGTTGACTTCTGTGGACACATTTCCAAGGCTATGACTTTGAAGTCATCAAAATCATCGCAAATGCCATCAGAATTTACAAAGCCTGTTGTAGGTGTGCTCTGCAATCTGAGTTCCTAGCACAAAAATCTCTCTGAGCCCCGTCAAAGGTGAAGGGACAGCAGCAAAAGTAGATGTTACAATGAATGGGAATAAGAAGAAATTGTTTATATCTCCCTGGTGTTGGAAGTCAGCTGCTGAGAACACAGGAGGCAGAAGTAAGTTGTTATAGGAAGAAAGGACTGGGGTGTGGGGCGAGGGCTGCAGAGGGACTGGGAGCAGTTCTGGTATTGGAATGGGGAAGGAAGGGCTGTCTCAAGAGTTACTTCATTTCCCTCAGTGCCCTCGTGGTAATGCCGTAATTTAGAGATGTTTTCTGTGGACAGCCTAGGGAAGAAAGCAAGGCCCTCTCTAATCCGCTCACGGTTGGTGGCGGTGAGTTTTTTGCTGATCGTTTTAGAGTCAACATAATTTTTCTATTGATACTGCAAAAATAACTTGCTGAATTCTGTCACAGAGCAGTTTTTCTCATCCTGTTCAGTGGAAAATAGTGTCTGTTCTGTCGTTCACAGACCACAAAGGAGATTTCCCCAGAAATACCTCCACAGCAGTAACTGGCCACTTCTTAATCTTACATACCTGAAAAGAAAAACTGGAAAATAGTCTTTTCAATTTGAAATGCTCTGTTTACTATTGTATATGATAACAATGATCTATCATATCAGAGATTATCAGAAATTCCAAGGTTGTATTGAAGTATAGTATCTTCATCATTTCCCTAACGATTTGTTTACCCCAAGATAATTTTATTCATTGAAAGTTTGGCTTAATGATACTCACATACACTCTTCATCTTTGCACTAGAGATCACACTCTGAAGGTATTTAGGAGCTTAAAAAGGCAGGCAGGACATACGATCTTACTTCTAAGGTGCTTGTAAAAGTCCCACTAGGCACATCCATGTTTCTTTAGGCAGGCAGATACAATAGAAAGTCTCGTCTGAGCCTTTAGACAAACAGTCTCACAGAAAGCTGAGGTGATTAAAAGGTGCTATTAGATATCTACTGGAATCCACAGAGGCCAGTAAGGCACTGGTCTCAAAACATCTACTTGCAAGAATATATAATACATTGTTTTTAGGTGACACATATATTGGGATTTTCCTGTTTCCTTTGGGAACCTATGAGTCTAAACCACCTCAGTGGAGTTAATTATTTTTTCCTGTAATTCATTCTAAAGTTTCCTTTGCATAACTTCATCCTATTACTCATAGTCTTACCTCATGGCCCACGGTCCCTCTGAAATTTAAAATTGCACATGCTATGTATGTCATATATGCGTAGAAACTTTCTGTGTCCCCTAGCACTGTCATTAGATTACCTTATACTTGGCTAGATTCTAAAAATATTTTTTAACGTAATCATTATTGTTTACATTACAGTAATGTAAAGTAATTAAACATTACATACGTACATAATTAATGTACATACAAAACATACATACAAAACGTACATAATTAAACATTAATGTTTAATTAATTGCTGTTTTACTATACCTTTCTGCCAGTTCATTAATGTCTTTGTGTTGCTCAGTTGCCACCCACCTGAGCAGTGTATTAACCCGGATGGCTCGCTCAGTCAGTGCTCCAACAAAGCTGCAATACAAATCTATACAATTCTAAGCAAACAAAACATATAGTTGGTCTACATTGTGTTTAAAAGGAGCAAAACAACCTATATCCCTTCCTAGACTCCATTTGTCCGAGTCCTCTAGCATGAGGTCATGATCTTTCCTTTTGCACGGCATTTCTTTCCTTCACAACTGTATTAACTGTGAAACAGAAACAGAATCTTCATTGAAATAGAGTGGACAGGCTCTGCAGAATTTTACATTTGAAAGGAAAAGGAAAAATAGGAGAAAAAAATCTACCAGTGCTTAAACCCCTCTATTTTGATATTGGGGGCACACAGAGAACAGAGCATCCTGTCCAGTTCAGAGCACAGAAGAGACAATATGCAGCAAAAAAGTACCCTGAGTTATTCTGCAGCCAGGATGGGTGGAAAAACAGGAGAGTTACATTTGACTTGTGAAGAATTTTAGAAGCTTATTTTGTACGTGGCTGTGGCTGGCACTCCTGGTACCACATAGCAGGGCTAATTCATGTACCGCTGGACTACTTTCAAAGCCATTAAACTCCCGTAGCTAGAGCACAGCATCTTCTCCCCCCTCACCTTCTCAGCTCCAAGCCCCTTGCCCAGCGGGTGACATCTCTGTAATGGCAGGAGGTGGAAGCCACTGTGGCATCTTCTCCTTCAGTAGGTTTCAGGACTCCCCGCAGGGATCGCAGTCAGCATGAGATGAACTGTGCCTCTTGTGCAGTGTGGGACCAGCGTCTGCGCTGAGGCGGAGCCGGTACGGAGGTGTTTCTCTGCATGCTGCAGCACAAGGCTGCCACGTCACCTGCCTCACGCTTGCCATGTTCAGGCAAACGCTTAAAAAAACCCACGAGAACTTTTTTTAAAGGTAAACCCTTACATCTTTATAGAATCACAGAATCATAGAATCCTCATGGTTGGAAAGGACCTTTGAGATCATCGAGTCCAACCATCCACACACACAAAAAAAAAACCCACCAAAAAACCAAACACAACGTACAATCTCTGCCACTAGAGCATGCCCTGAAGTGCCACATCTAGACGTTTCTTAAATACCTCTAGGGATGGTGACTCAACCCCCTCCCTGGGCAGGCTGTCCCAGTGCCTGACCACTCTTTCACTAAAGTAATTCTTCCTAATATCTAAACTAAACCTCCCCTGCCGCAGCTTCAGACCATTTCCTCTGGTCCTGTCATTATTCCCCTGGGAGAAGAGGCAACAGCCACTTCCCTCCAACCTCCTTTCAGGGAGTTGTAGAGTGCAATGAGGTCTCCCCTCAGCCTCCTCTTCTCCAAGCTAAACATGCCCAGCTCCCTCAGCCTCTCCTCATATGCCCTGGTCTCCAGACCCCTCACCAGCCTGGTCGCTCTCGTCTGGACACGCTCCAGCACCTCAACGTCCCTCTTGTACAGAGGGGCCCAGAACTGAACACAGCACTCGAGGTGAGGCCTCACCAGCGCCCAGTACAGAGGCACCATCACTTCCCTGCTCCTGCTGGCCACGCTGTTCCTGATACAAGCCAGAATGCTGTTGGCCTTCTTGGCCACCTGGGCACACTGCTGGCTCATGTCAAGCTGGCCGTTATGTTTGCCTCCTGGTTTCTGCACCTTTTTCTCCTCTCACTTTGCATTTCCAAGCCATTTTGCAAGGGCAGGATGAGCACCAGCTTTCACAACCAAAACTGTGAAAACATCCGTGAGGTTTGAGAACGCCCAACAGCAGCAAGCAGAAGAACAGCCCTACAGCCCGGTGCAGCGCAGCCGCCAGGAAATGTGACCTGCAGACTTCATTAAGATAAATCTCAGAACTATAACTCGTGTTGAGAGCCAAAGGCTGTGTTTACCAACTAAGCCACTTATAAGCAGTGTCCTGGTGCACTTGGCACCAAAGCTGCTGGTGGCATTTTGACTGCTGGTAAATGTTCTGACTACTCTAAATCCTCCAGCTATTGCGTTACCTCATGATCCGGGATGAATTCGTTGCCAGTGAGTTGGAGGAATGAGAATTGCTGCTTGTTTTACAAGAAGCAATAATAATGGAGATGATAAATCAAGGGAAATTATTGTATCTATCTGAACCATTAGAAGTTCCGTTACTTTCATTTTTTTAATCAAATACTTTCCGTTCCAGTGGACTACAAAGCTTCTTAATCAGGAAAAATAAACACAGTAAAACTTCCAAAAAACTGTAGTCACAAGGGACATCCCCAAGATAAAAGTTATCATTTTAAAATATGCTTTCTTATTTGTGTTCTTTAATAACTTGGATGACTAAAACTTGAGGAAATGTAAAGAGCCAAACTCCTTTTGGAAGTTCATAGTCCAGGCAGTAAAATCCATCCACATGGTGATCTCACAAAATAAGTTTTATGAGGCAAGTCAGTCATTTTCAGTCGCACTCATTACATTAGACAATACATTATACTTTCTACAGTCTTGTGGGACAAACAAATAAGATTCAGAGCATAATCTTCTGCCCATTTTGAATCTGACCCAAACCCAAAGATCTAGGGGCAATCCAAAACCTCACCTAAAACAAGATTTCACTTTGTATCCAAACTTCATAATGCAGGCAAAATGACGACAGAAGCAAGTCCTTACGAGGAGGTGACTCAGTATTCCCACTCCACTGCACTCTAAGTCTGAGATAAGACAGAGATTTTAAAAGCTGAAAGCTAGTTTGATGTCCTGCTAAACAGCTTGGAAAGCTACTTCAGCAGAGTTTCAACTCCTACGGAAACTATGTATAAGGCAGCAAAATATCTGCCCTGCTCCAGGCTGGAGGATGCAGCAGATAATGTCTGCACTAGGACAGGGTCAGTAAATGTGGTTCCTCAGAAAGCTATAGTCCTAGATTAGGAAACACATCTCAATATTAAAGAGTTCCCTGAGCTCTTTAGGGCAGACTCCCAGGGAGTCTGGAAAAGGATGCAGGGCTCAATGAAATAGGGACAAACTGCTACAGTGACCAAGAAATACATACGAATTTTTTCTCTTTTGGCTTTGCCAAGAGAGCATTAATTATTACAAGGAAAACAAAACCAAAACCTTAGTAGCCCAAAAAAGGGACTAAAAGAGCTTTGGTCTCTCTCTTCCGTAAGTACCAGGAACATCTGTTGCGCCTTTCAATCACTTTGCTCACTGCAAGCTGATTCTTTACTGTTCTTGTAATAAAGAGGTGAAAAAAAGATTTTTTTCGAAAGGTTGCTGTGGTGGGCTGACCGTGTCTGGACACCAGGTTCCCACCAAAGTCGCTCTATCACTCCCCTCCTCAGCTGGACGGGGGAGAGAAAATATAAGGAAAGGCTCGTGGGTTGAGATAAGGACAGGGAGATCACTCAGCAGTTACTGCCACCGGCAAAACAGACTCAACTTGGGGAAATTACTTTAATTTATTACCAATCAAATCAGAGTAGGGTAATGAGAAAAAAAACTAAATCTTAAAACACCTTCCCCCCACCCCTCCCTTCTTCCCCGCCTCAACTTCACTCCCCATTTCTCCACCTCCTCCCCCCGGGTGGCGCAGGGGGACGGGGAATGGGGCTTGTGGTCAGTTCATCACACGCTGTCTCTGCCGCTCCTTCCTCCTCAGGGGGAGGACTCCTCACGCTCTGCCCCTGCTCCAGCCTGGGCTCCCTCCCACAGGAGACAGCTCTCCACGAACTTCTACAATGTGGATCCTTCCCATGGGACGCAGTCCTTCAGGAACAGACTGCTCCAGCGTGGGTCCGTTCCATGGGGTGCAGTCCTTCAAGAACAGACTGCTCCAGCGTGGGTCCGTTCCATGGGGTGCAGTCCTTCAGGAACAGACTGCTCCAGCGTGGGTCCCCCACGGGGTCTCAAGTCCTGCCAGCAAACCTGCTCCAGTGTGGGCTCCTCTCCCCACGGGGCCACAGGTCCTGCCGGGAGCCTGCTCCAGCGTGGGCTCTCCATGGGGTCGCAGCCTCCTTCGGGCATCCACCTGCTCCAGCGTGGGGTCCTCCAGTGGCTGCAGGTGGATCTCTGCTCCACCATGGACCTCTGTAGGCTGCAGGGGGACAGCCTGCCTCACCATGGGCTTCATCATGGGCTGCAGGGGAATCTCTTCTCCAGCTGCTGGAGCACCTCCTCTCCTCCTTCTTCACTGGCCTTGGGGTCTGCAGGGCCGTTGCTCTCACATATTGTCACTCCTCTCCTCTGGCTGATGTTGTGCAGATATTTTTTTTCCCCCTTCTTCTCTATGTTATCCCAGAGGCGCTACCACCATCGCTGATGGGCTCAGCCTTGGCCAGCGGTGGGTCTGTCTTGGAGCCAGCTGACATTGGCTCTGTTGGACATGGGGGAAGCTTCTAGCAGCTTCTCACAGAAGCCACCGCTGTAGACTCCTCACTACGAAAACCTTGCCACATGAACCCAATACAACTAATTATAATCTAAGTACCCTTAGTGGAGAATTCATGTCTGGTTCTACTCAATGGTACCAAAAATGTGTTTTGGTGTGTGGACATACCTGAAAAATAAAACAGGATTTTGAAATATATTTACTACAAAGACAGTTGAGTGCGTTGTTTTTAGATCCATAGTTGGAACTCTTATGACCAAGCTCTGGACAGAAGAGGTAAATGCAACCGTCCCAGCACTGTCAGTCGGAGCATGCCTGGGCATCCTTACCTTTTTGCCCCTTTGATGAACAGCCCTAAATAAAGCACCTGGTCATCCATTCTTTCATCACATCTTTGAAAATCTGCTATAACTCTGGATAAAGAGCGTGTCCTGTTCTGTCAGTCTCAGGCGTTTACCGGATTGCAATTTCTCTTCATGCTGCTGTTGTAAAACCACTTTTTAGCTCTTGTATCTCTGTATTAAGAAGGATGGAATTTATCTCAACTTCAGGCAGCTGTACTGTAAATATTTACTTCTGAGCTAGTCATCTAGACTCACCTTATTGCGCTTGCACCTGTCCAGTTATAAACATCCGTCTTAGGATAAAGTGATTCTTACCCAACAAAGCACACATTTCCCTCTGCTTGTCACCAGGATAACCAAACTGACTCATTCAGATTTGTATCTTACGCTGCAGAAGTCTAAAGGGGGACAGACAAATCCTGCTTCAGATGTCTGCTCATTGCTTTGTTTGCTGTTGCTGCTTCGATAGAACTGACATCCAAAGCCACTGATTTTCTCCAGCTAAATGAATTTTGGGTGCTGCTGGAGGTGGAGGACACCTGCCTCAGCCCTTCGGAAGGCTGAGCTCCGCATGACCTCATCACTGTGCTTATTCTTGGACACCATCGTGACCATCCTGTTTTGATGTCAAGAGACAGCAGAGCCTTTGACAGTGCCCCCACGCACCTTTTTCATCATAATTGCATCAAAAAAAGCCCAACCAAGATGAAGAGAAATAACCCTCATTTCACTGATGAATTGAACCCACTACTGGGGTTCAATAATATTTTTTGGTGTTGAAGCATATTCATATCGCATAAGCATCTTTGAATCTGTTGGCCCTGACAATCCACTGCTTGTACCTCGTGTTATTTTCATGAAGATATTTCTGATTTGATTTGATTTTAAAGCTTTCTTTATCTCGAGCAAATTTTATGGAAAAGGCTGTAAGCAGAAACACTGTTTCCCTTTTACACTATTTAAAGAGCTAGAGGGTTTTGGTAAAGCCACAGGGCGCATGGATTTTGCTGGAGATGAGCAACGTGTGCTCCTGGCTTCCTGGGATAAGAAATACACCTTTGTGAACTCTGAGGCTCTGATCCTGCGGTGTAGGGCAGAGGGAGCTCGGAAGCACGCAGAGCTAGAAACATGAATCACATACAAATGTGGAGTGAATAACTCGCTTGGGGGCTTAAATTTCCCCTGCGCTTCTAACGCCATTGCTAGGTAACCCTTTGATTTGTCTTTTAAAATATGGCCCTAAAGCTGGCATTTGTCTCACCTGAACTTAGTCATCTAGAAAGCGTGTGCTACGCCAGGCTGCTCAGTAACTGACTAACACTCTTTTCACTCTTTTTAGTTGCTAAAATGAGTCAGTCCCACCCCAGGGCTGGAGGACCCATGCCCAGTGGCCCTGGAGTCGGGGCAGTGTGGGAACAGGGGGTGGCATTTCGTGGAGCACGGTTTGCCCACGCAAAAATGCCACACGAAGGGAGTTTCTTCCTTATTTGTATTGGACACTTTGGGGCATACGTTTACAAGCTCAGAATGGTAGAAAAAGTAACAGGAACTGTATTAGTGAACTACTTTGCATGCTAGGCTAAGCGGAACGACTATTATATGGACTGAATAATCGTAAAGGCTTGGCAATTCGACTGAACAGCTGAAATCAGTCCTGGGTACCAGACACAGCGGTCGGGTACTGTACGGTTGTGGACTATGTAGACATTGCGCCTGTGTCAGATATATCCTGGAATACTTACAACGCGAGTTTCTGAAATTAAAAGTTCTATTTCTGTGGTAATGGTGAAGGTTTAAGGACAGAAGCGTGCACCTGTGCTGTGCTGATTTTTATTTCCTGGCCATTTTTAGCGAGGATGCAGGAATGCAAAAGCAGGCTGTAGGAAGGCACGCAGCCAGCATTTGCTTTTCTGGTGTTCCTTTTGCTTTGAGTCCCAATAAGAGGGGTGACTCCACATCTTTGAACAGAAAACTAATATAACAACAGCTGACTTTCTGAGCCACTTTATCTATCTATCTATCTATCTATCTATCTATCTATCTATCTATCTATCTATCTATCTATTATTTTCTTAGGGGTTGAAAAGGGCAGGACTCTGAGGAAATAACTTATTTCAAGAACAGGATGAAAAATGCTGTTTTCATATGAATTCTGCGTTTTTAGACTTTAGTATGAACGCAGTTCTGTCCCCTCTGCTCAGTTTAAATACATACACAGAAATGAATGTTCTGGTATCTGGTTATATTTCAGTATATGGTGTGCAGTTTTGTAAAAATAATAGTGATTTTTCTATAGCATGAGGAAAAAAACCCACTGAAAAGAAAGAGAAGGCTTCTAAAACAGCTACGGGAGGCTCAGGCCCTGCCAAATTGCTTCTTGAGGCAATTCTTCATTCCTGGAGAATGGGTCATCTTTGTGTTGGAAGGAAAATAATGTCAATAGCTATAGAGTGCCTTCTCCTTGTCATTGGTGTTTGGTGAGCCCTACAACACAGTGCAAGATGTCAGCCTTGTACAGCTCTACATCTGCTACGTACTGCAGCATTTGGCACGGGGAGTGAAGAGCGAGCCAGCCCAGCCCATAGCAGGTAATGTGGAGGAGAACGCAGTCTGCCTTTTGGCCATAAGTGTGGCCAGCTCCTCCAGAAAATGCTCCATGGGTAAGACGCTAAAACGACTTCACTACAATGCTTTTGGCAAAACGCATGTATTTGATTAATCAGCTGAATTACAGGGTTTCAAATAAGCAGTGAGGCAGGACCAAATAAATGAAAACATCATCACTGGAGACCTTAGAAATTTTAACTTCAGGGATTAAGTTGTTTAAATAACCTTATTTCATAAAATGCAAACACGTCAATGTTTTCTGCTCGGATGGCAGCTGATGAGAAACAAGATTCTCCAGGCACTTTGTGTTTGCTTTGGTAGCAAAACAAAAATGCAAGGCAAGAGCCAGAGAAGGATGGCAGGCAGATTTGCTCGAAGCGCCTTGTGAAGAAGTGTGGTGCCTTTTTGAAGCCCCAAGTGCCGGAGTGATAAGACTACACGACAATCTGAGTTTTCCTGTTTCCCATCTGGGTCCTTGGGTTTGCAAATAAAAGCTTGAAAACACTAAATCTTCAGTTTCATGGACAAGTAAAAACAGTCCGTAAAGAAAAAAAAAAAAGAAAAGCCAACCTTGAAATGTATTTTTTAATTTTAAACACCATAAAATACTGGACTGATGCCACAGATTTTGAAAATTTGCGATTAGTTGTGTTTTAATAAAGCTTGAATCCAGATGGCTGCACAGCCTACTACTGAGTAACATCTGTTGTTTAAATTGCACCAGGAGCAGACTACCAAAAAATGATCTAACGATTGACTACTGCTTCTCATCTGTGTAGCCCACAGCTTTGGCTCTCCTGCTCCAGGATGCAGCAAGCCACTGCTGGCGGCTCGGGTGAGGATTCCTCTGTTTCTCCTCAGTACTGTTAGTTGGAGTTTGGGGTCATGTAAGCTGGAAAACTGCTCCTGACTTTCTACGTCCACTGGTTTCTGCTTATCCACAGGCCCACGAATGACCCCGCAGAGCTTTTCTAGTGCCGCTTGGTGTTTTGAAGTTGGCAAACGTACCTGGTACTCACGTGTCTAAATGGTTATTCCACCATTGCAGCCTGCTTGAGCGTAGGTCATCCTATTATAAGTAAAATTTGACCTTAAACCTGAAGACAAAGCCAAAAGGCAAAAAGCTGCCAAATCGCACTCTTCAAAGGCAACTGCTCAGCTCCAACAACCTCGTGCATCGGATTCTCATTTAGTTTACAGAAACCCATGTTCTTTTTTGAATTCTCAGACTAACATCTGAAGTAAATAACGTCCATTCGGACAGTCCATTTCTTTTTTATCCAGTTCTCATTTGGAAAGAGGTATTTTTTGGCTTCAAAGAAGGCAGATTCATTCCTCCAGTTACTAATACAGAGTTTAAAGAGATAGTCCACAGAAGTCAGTGTTGCTCTGAAGATACGTCAAGTTATTTTCTCCAATTGCTAAAGGCCATCACTCGTCACAGGAAATCTACAGAGGTTTATTCAAAATACAGCCACTTCCTGAGATTTTCACATTCTCCTTGGTTCAGATTTGAAAAAGAAAGTATTAAGCTGTATTTCTGGTTTTCTGAATATCCTGGACTAATTCCACGGGAATGAGAGCTCGCGTGTCACAGATGGCCGCAGAGAAAGGGCAGGAAAATTGCTACTGCTACCCAGTGTTTGTCCTGGCATCTTTCCTGTTTGCCTACCAGCCATTAAAATGCAATAATGCTTTTCATGAGTATAAAACTGTGGCAACTTATTCGGAGTTATGGTTAAATTCCACTTTGGCTAAATACACAGAGGATTTTCTATTTTTCCTATTAGTTCTGTAACAGCTGTGGAGTCCCAGTTATACAATAATATCTGATATCGGGCTCCAATATAAAAATGCTTCATAGGTCTTGCACAATAATAGCAGTAAGAGAAATAAGCAGTTGGGATAAGATGCTTAATGGTTTTCATGAAGGTTTTAGGTTTTACTCTCTTGAGTAAAACACAAAAGATTTGTATACAGGTCAGGGTGAAGGGTCTGCATTTGCATTTCAGTGCTAATTGGAGGGATGAACCCATGTCCTACTCCTGCAGTAATGTGCTTAGATACAAATCACTAATTGCAGCGTAGTGCAGATAAATCTCTTTGTATTTCCTTAGTATTAGCACCACCAGCCTGACGGTACAGGGGGTCTAGGCTTACAACTCCGTTCCACAAACAGTTTTTGGTACTTCTTCTTCAGATATCTCCAGACTTTTCTTTGCCTTCTTTGCTTCCACTCTCACTTGATGTTATCTCCTACTTCCCAGCCTGCTGTGTTCATTCTCCCAGACCCGGCTGATTCACATCTGGAACAGAAACCTTTGTTTTTCTGTCTTTTTATCTGCAGAACACCTCGCACATAAGGAGCCACCTTCTGCTAGCCAGATGGAACGAAGAAGTTCTGGGCAACCTACTCTCTGAAGTTATTGTATTTTGCTCCTCTAGTACACTCGTACGGTTCACAGGCATTGTGAAATTATTAACGGCCGAGGACAATCATCTTCCCAGGCCAAGAAGTGATTTCATGCTGCTGGGCAGGATTTGATGGGCATGTGGCTGCGTTTGGCTCTGAGGATCTGCAGGGTGAATTGGAGGGCTGGAGAGAGAAAACTGCAGACAGAGACCTTTGAGAACAGCTGGAGACTTTACTGCTAATTGCCTGGTCTAGTGAGATGTTCTTGGCACATAGCTTTGTGACAGAGGGAATAACAGTGTCTGATTACCAGCCAGAGACACCTAAGCATCAAATCCACCTTGTGCAAGGAGATGAGAGAATTGCAGGCCCTCTGTGCAGGCAGAGGGCTAGGAGGCACACAGAACTGTTTGCAAGGAGCCACAGGATCTCAGTGTGTACCCTCCAGGGCTGCATGCCTTTGGTGCATTCAAGGGGGAGGTAATTCCTGGGCTTCACATCGTCACACCTGAGCAAAGAACATACTGTAGCCTGTGTGTTTCCACTTAGCACCAGAGGAATTTTGAAAGGACTTTCTGTATCCTTAAAAATATCCTGAAGCTCATATCCTAGTAATGAAAAATTACATTATATGTAGTAAAATGTGGTTGTCAGACTTCACTTGACACACATCCCCTTCCTTTGGTCATGCAAATCTGCTAGTTCAGTCCTGCACTACAGCAAGACCCTGCAGACATTTACCAACACCTAGGGCTTATGTTCTTCTCTCTCTCCCAGTCTGAGGAAGGGCAGAGAGCTGCAAATCCGTCTCTTTGATCAGGAGGATAAACTGGAACATTGCTTATGGTAAGGCTCAAGAAGGTAGTGGTCCAGGTTGGAAGATACTTGCTTATGCTCAAAGAATCATAGAATCATAGAATGGTTCGGGTTGGAAGGGATCTTAAAGATCATCCAGTTCCAACCCCCTCCCCCGGGCAGGGACACCTCCCGCCAGACCAGGCTGCTCCAAGCCCCATCCAACCTGGCCTTGAACCCCTCCAGGGATGGGGCAGCCACAACTCTCTGGGCAACCTGTTCCAGTGCCTCACCACCCTCAGAGTAGACAATTTCTTCCTCATATCTAATCTAAATCTCCCCTCTCTCATTTTACAATCATTACCCCTTGTCCTACTGACCCACTCTCTGGTAGAGAGTCCCTCCCCATCCCTCCTGTAGGCCCCCTTTAGGTACTGGAAGGGGCTATAAAGTCTCCCTGGAGCCTTCCCTTCTCCAGGCTGAACAACCCTGCCCCTAGCACAGAATGCGGTCAGGTAATATCTGTTACTTGTACACTCCTAGGTACTCACCCCGCTCCAGAGCTCCAGCCTGTGCCAGCACCGTATCCATACCAGCACAAGGAAAGGGTTGGCAGGGGCAAAACTAGTGTTTTGGGTCTGCTTTGTAGAGCTGCAGTCCCAAAGGAAAAAGAAAGCAGAGAGGAAGGGACCAGCAGCAAACCTGAGCTTACTGTGTGGCTGAAAGCCAGACTCCTCATGGGCTGTGTGCTTGGTTTTTTGAACAAGTGCATTTAATTGTCTTTAACTTGAACAATTGCCCATAGATTGTCTTTGTTTCTGCTTCTACAATGAAGTAGGACTTTGTGTATAATCTTTGTGCACAGAAAGGTTTCCAGACAAGAATGTTCAACTTGCATGGTACATTTGTCCTCAAACAGGAAAAAGCTAGAACATCTACAGTCCTGGGCTAAGCACATAGATCAAAACGTATGCACGCAGAGCAGTACCGTTGTACGTACATTCAGCTGATCTGTCCTATATGAAGTGACGTTCTTCCCAAGTTGTCTCAACATGTGAAAGGATTCCCATCTGAAAGGCAGACATACGCCTCCAAAATGGGTCTGAAGGGTTTTCTAGTTAGTCTCTAGCCCCATTGCTCCTTGTCTCACCCCTTCCCATCGTAACAATTTGGAGAACTACGAAAGCTGTTGAAGAAATGAAATTCTGAACTGATGAAACCGACTGAATTATCTGGCAAGCTGTTGTAGAAACTTGCAAAGTTAGGGTCTACATCTCATTTTATCTAATAAATAAGGAGCAGCTGTCATTTCCGTGGTGTAGGGCAGTATTTTACACAGCAGGATGAATCTGCACGATCTTTTCCTGGACCTCACTTCCTCTTCCCACTGTCTGGCCCCTGCAGGGAGTGAAAGTAGCTGGGCTGTTGAACTTTGGACCGTGACTTCATGACCACTGAGTGTTATTTCATGGGAAACGCCAGTATTTTCTATATCCCAGAGAAAGCATATGCTACTAGAGTCAGTGACTCAGGATTTAGGCAGTGACTCACCACTAGTTTATTTTCAACATCTCCCAGAAACTTGTCCCTAGTGCTGGGGTGTGAACTTTATGTTTGTTACCATGTGGCTGTGGCAGCCAACTCCCAGCACTGAGATCCAGCACCAGTTCTCACAAAGCCAACACTCAGGCTTTCACTTCGTGGCAGGTTTGTAGTCAGGAAGATCTAAATATTAGGTCTGACTGGTACTTTAAGCCGCTAGAAAAGAGACAAACCCTTAGGGCCGCGGTCTCCAGCTTTGCTCCACCAGCATGCCTGTGCGGGGTGAACACACAGTCTTTTCTGCTTTGAAAAGAGCTAAATACTGATTTTTTTCTGGACTTAGGTCATTCAAGAAAATTTGTCCTGACAGAAGAGACATCTTTTAAGAGGACAAGCACTTAACCTCAATCTGAGCTAGACTCCACTTAGACTTGGAAATGGGATTTTGATCCCACTCATCGTAGACAGTGCTCGCAGTGACTTGTTATAAAAATGTCTTCAAATGTTGATCACAGAATCACAGAATGGTGGGTGTTGCAAGGGACCTCTGGAGATCATCTCCTCCAACCCCATGCCAGAGCAGGGTCACCCACAGCAGGTGGCACAGGAACGCGTCCAGGCGGTTTTGGAATGTCTCCAGGGACGGAGACTCCACCACCTCTCTGGGCAGCCTGTGCCAGGGCTCTGTCACACTCAGAGTAAAGAAGTTTTTCCTCATGTTGAGACGGAATTTCCTGTGTTCCAGTTTGTGTCCGTTGCCCCTTGTCCTGTCACCGGCCACCACTGAGATGAGTCTGACCCCATCCTCTTGACACCCTCCTTTAGATATTTATAAGCATCGATGAGGTCCCCTCTCAGTCTTCTCTTCTCAAGACTAAACAGTCCCAGGTCTCTCAGCCTTTCCTCATAAGACACGTGCTCCAGTCCCTTGATAAACTTTGTAGCCCTCCGCTGGACTCTCTCCAGTAGTTCCGTGCCCTTCTTGAACTAGGGGACTTGAACAGTACTCCAGATGAGGCCTCTCAACTTCTTTCCAGCTCACTCCACATACTTATGGGGAAGGTCAGTTTTAGCGCATTTTTTTTTTTGTATAAAAGAAAAAAAATAGCAAAAATTGCATAAGCAATTCTGTGTACACGTTCCCTTGCATGACCAAAGGTTTTACCTCTGCTTCGGTGACACATCAAATACATTAAGGCAGTTTTGTCCTGAAAATTTTTACAGCATGAGAAGGCAAACAGCATAATTTGAGTAGGCGAGAAGGAGACAGTCAAAGCACACATGATTCAACATATGTGAACAGCCTAGTTTTTCAAAGGTGTGAGAGCTGGTTGGTTTTATTCAGCTATAGGAAAAGATGGGCAAATCAGGACATTTGCAGAATCTTCAGTTTTCAACGCTGTAAAAAAAGCAGAACTGCCCTGCACTCCTGCACTCCAGGAAGGGCTGGCTGATTTCTTACAAAAGAGGAGGGAATTAGGTCTTCAAGAGGAATTTCAAAGAGCAGAAGATCGTAAGTTTAAGGCTGAGTGAGATGTAAAGTGTAAATAGGATCATGGGAAACATAAGCAAATACAAGACAAAGTTGGCTTGATCGGAAGCAACTTGATGAGGGACAAAATCTGTCCAGATGGAGCAGAGCTATGAGGGTCTTCGGATGTGAGGACACGTAGCTGGAACTTGATGCAATAGAGAAGTGAAACCTGAGGTGCAGAGATGTCAACCTCTTCCTCTCTCCCGTGCATCCTTGCTCCCCATCCCTGTCTGTAAGGGTGAGGCTTGCCCTTTTCCCTTCCTTGGTGGGTCAGTTTGCTGACAAAGAACCATGGGGCCGGCACTGTGGGTATCTGAGCTGGCCATCTCTCTGACATTAAAATCGGAGGCAGCGTAACTTAATAGGAAAAGTCAACACCGCAGAGAAAGAACAAGCCTGAACAGCCCTGTGTTCTCCCTTCGCAGAGGGACTGGCCCCGGCCACCACTGGCATCTGTGCGGGGAGGGCTAGCACGCTATTAGCATATCATTTATTCCCTGAGAGAGAGGAGTTGTATGGCAGTGGCAGCTCAGACGGACACGATCCCCGGGCAGTTGCATTCCCTCTTTCGGAGGCGTTGCCATGCGCACGTTTCTGCGGCCGCTGAGATGCAGAAGCAAACAGAGGGGTTAGGTGAAAAATGAACTCGTACGTGGGGCAGCTGAAAACGGTACAAAGAGAAGCGAAGGCCTCTCGGTGGCATTCACAGATGCCCCTCGCCCTCGTGTTACCATCTGAATTCTTTGGCAGCGCTTGGCATTTCGCACTGACTTTTCTTTCTCAGTGAGTTGAATGCGAGGGCTGATTTTGGTGTTCGTGCCGTTGCTTGTTTGTATTGAAGGAGCAAGAAATAGCCCCGTTCACAGACCCACCTTCCTTGTTCCGAGGCTCTGGGCACCCATTTAATGAGCCCTTGTACGGCACAGCTTACACTCTGTATACAAGGCAAGACAAAAGGGCAAGGAAAGCCAAAATAGGTGAAAAGGGCAAAGTAAGAGTGGAACGATCATAAATTTAGCTAGTTACAACCACACTAAATGTAGCAGGAATCGAGGCTGGCATTCTCATAGCCTGGCTCTGCTGGGGTGTGTTTTGTCTGGCATCATAACAGAGGTGAGCTTTTAATTGGTATGATCTTGAAATCAGTGGGATATCGGCATAGTAGGGGTAGTGGCTGCACTTCAAGACCTCCCATTTAAAGTAGCCCGAGCACTGCAGAAAGAGGTCTTAGATGAGAAACACCAATAAAAGCCACGGCGTATTTCAGACTTCTAGAAATTTTCATCAGAACCGTCATTCTACTCACAAGACGAAGGGTGGAAAAATCTGGCCCCTATTAAGGAAAAGCTCTTGATTAAACCAGCGATTTTAGTGCAGCTTTCAAAGGAAAATACTATTTAAAGCTCCTGTTTCCTCATTTTGATAGATTCCCCTGGGAAATCTATGTAGGAATAACTCCTTCAGAAAACACAGTGTGCTGTCCTTTGAACTTGGATGAAATTGTGCATGAAAAATATAACAGCTTGGTATTCTTTTTGCTAACAGAGTCAGCAGAGAGAGATAGGTATGCAGAATGCACAATACATACATATATATATAAAATAATAATCTGTGCCAAGGGAAAAGAAGCTTAGGGTTAAAGATGACCTGGGAAAACGGAGTGTGTGTCTTGTTTCTGCTCTTGCTTTGAGAGCAGGATTCTGCACTGCCGAGTCCTGCAAAATCATCCTACCTCTGCTGAGAGAATATGATTCTCCGTGCAAAAATGAGACGTATCCCTGCCTATGCAGAGGGGTAAAGGTGCTGCAGCAAGCAAGAGCTTTTTTTGTGATGGTCATCAAATAATTTAAGATGGTGTCTGTAAAGGGGGGGTGAGTTATATAGGAATGTCGATCCGCCAGGAATTGGGAAGGTAAACAGAAAGTGGGCTCAGACATAGATTTTGAAGCAATCTGGTCACGTTCTTAGCCCAAGCACAGGGCTTCGTGGTAAGCACGTGTGTGCCTAATGCTCATCATGCTCCTGAGTGAGGACCATAATGGGGGACAGTATTGTAGAGCAGGGGGTACCTGGCATTGGTTTGCACATGGGGTAGAATCAGAGAATGGTTCGAGTTGGAAGGGACCTTAAAGATCATCTAGTTCCACCCCCCTGCCCTGGGCAGGGACAATAGCAACTCAGTGGGCAAGAGTGACGTCGTCTGTGCTGATGGACAAGTTCATTGCTTTTGAGCAGTATTTTGGGGAAAAACTTGTATATTGACCAACAAGAAGAAAAACCAGCTAAATAATACCACTTGTCAGCAGTGGATTTGCCAAGTGACAGATCTTGGGTGTCCATAGTTCTAGAGGCTTTTGCTTGCATGTAGCAAATGTCTAACCCTAGGGCAAGGGTCAGTGTCAAGGATAGTCCAAATGAACTGATTAAGCTAAATCAAGGTCAAAGTGTGTCAAACAACATCTTACCTCTCAGGAACACAATTACTCAAAAAAACCAACACATTTTCAGAGCTTCACAGCCCAGGTATTATAGCAATCTATCCTGCATTGATTTTTTTTTTTTTTTTTTAAATTCCCCTGCCACATTGTGGCAATATTTCCACAGAACCAGGTTCAATAGCTGTTTTATGTTTTCTTTTTCCAAGAATGAAAAACGTCATCTATGGGATTCATTTGACCAAACACAGCCATCTGTTTCCAAGCTAGTCACCCTCCAACCTCCTTTAGACTCTCTGCAGAGAAAAAACACTTTGAGGGAGAGATTTGTCTCATGTTAAAGACAGCTAAATTTAGGCAAGTCAATTGTGCCCTCAGACTATATTTCTCGCTTTTCTTTGCAAGCAAGCTGAGACGTACGAGCTCGCATGTTCCCATGTACACTGAAAATGTCTAAACATAACTGAGGTGAATGCCGGTGCTCCCTATTTTGTGCCTTTTTTTCCCTTTTTCTTTTCAAACCCCACCAATGTTACCTTTTTTGCTCAATTCCTGATGTAATTTCTGATTTGTGACTACTCTGTCACTGCCAGGTGAGAACACAGAGTTACCTCCCTTCTCCACACCGGGAGGAGACCACTCTGTTCTGGAGGATACGGTGTCACCAGCTCTTAGTGCTACAATCATTATCATTGTCACCGTTATCATATCGGGGAGTGCTTACTTGTGTTTCCTGAAATACATCTGCTCTGGATGCTGCAAAGCTACCCAAGTAGTACCAGCCAGAAGACTTGATCCCAGCAGGTCCGAAGAACAAGTCTAAGCTCACCTCATCAGGTGATTTACTGAGCAGTGGTAAGAAATATCTGTAACTAAGAAGAAATATCAGAAAGCAGAGGAGACAGGCTACTCAATGAATAACAACAACTATCAGACTCCTGCTTAATATCAGGGATTTGCCATGCTGTCCTCTGTGTAACTTTATTTGATTCTTCCTAGGTATAAAGAATCTTCTTCAGAAGTTTTATGATGAAATGTTACTATAGATCACACTTTCCTTTATTATTTGGCTGTCTCTGACAACGTCTATCATTTTCTCTCATAACATCTGGTTTATTGCATTTTTATTGACACTTCTCTGCTTTCATATTTGATAATGGATTCGGGGTTCCAGAGAGCTGCCATGGCTACCAGGTGTTCTCTCCTGGGGAGAGAGAAAGAGCGCAGGACTGGAGACCTTGGGAACTGTCTGAATTTGTCATCTTTTGAAACTGTAAAGACAAAATGGACACGCTTTTGGAACTCTAAAGACAAGCCTTTGGTCTCCATATACTGATAGCTGAATGATACACTATAGCTTGCATGATATCAGGTCAAAATAGATGATCTAGTGATCTTCTGACCATAAACTCTATGTTAACAGGTACTCACATTTCTGTTACTAACAGATCTTTAAAGTCCATATGTCACTTTTTCTTTGCTGTTGAAACATTTCAATTTTTGCCATGTGACCAAGCTGCTATTGGGCATCTACCAGAACAACTACACTGACTGTTAAAACTCTCTGCTGATATCATTCTGGCCATGCCGGTGCTACCCTTCCAGTTACACGTCCCATCCAGTGAGTGAAAGGTGTTTGAACCATGTTAAGTGTGGGGGGGAAAACCCACATCTGGATGAAATAAAAAATGAACCTGAAGCTTTCTGACAGCAGACATTTTTACTTTTTCCTGGGATCAGCTGGGAAAATGAAGCTCGGAAGAAAATACCAGTGGAATGGCTCTTCTTGCGTCATTTCAGCTTAAGCTGAATAGGGAAGTACTGGAAAGCTTTTTGGAAGATCCGATTGTGGGCTCTGCTGTGCAGCTCCCAAAGCAGAAGAGGTACAGATAAATAAATGTAAACACCAAGAGATGGCCTGTTTGAGACCTACCTGTGTCAAGTCTTTGAAATGTGTGTTGTTTATCACTAAAACGTTCTCTGAGACAACTACTATATTTGCCCTCTTACAAAGGTACCTCTCCAGGACACCTTGCTTTCATGTCAGCCTCTCCTCTTCCCCTTTAAAACAAAACCTAAACAGTTCTGGTCTTTGTTTTTATAGTAAAAAAAGCTCAAAAATGGGATATTTGAAATGCCCATGAGGAAAATTTGAGAGAGAAACTCTTATTTTTACAATTCTGCCTGTGTGGGATGAGCCAATTCACATTTTTTGGAACAGCTGGGTTGGCAGCACTGCATGCCAGGCAAGTTTTGGACCTGATCTGCGTCCCTTGGGCATCCAGTGCCCCTAATCCAACAGGAAAGATGAAATACAAGAGCCAGGACCACTGCTGTTCTGGGAGAGGCCCCATGGAAAGCAGTGGAGCTCTGCATTCAGACCTGGATATCATTGCACGGATACATTCCATTATTTTTATTCAGATTTCACCTGCAGTTGACCAGCAGTATTTATGCTTAAAGCTGATATGTTTATCTTGCCAAGTCAAAGCTGTATATTGCGTTTTGCCGCTTAAATCTCTATGTGTTTCAGTAGCTCTCTGTATCTGTGTCACTAGTAAGCGAACCGAAGAGCTGATTTCTCTCAGATAAGAGACTGACCTTGACAAATCTACTTTACAGCTGTGCATGTTGGTGAAGAAAACAAAATGAATAATTCTTGATCCTTCGTTCATTGTATAAAATAACCATTGTAATTTTATCTGTAAAAGTTTCCATTACTTTCGTTTCATACCAGATAGTCATTTGTGAAAACCAGCTAGCAAGTCTCAGCATTCCGAGGAAAGCCCGTGAGCCCTGCTGGTAGTTGTCAATATATGCTGGTAGTTGTTGGTATTTTGACAGCTGTATTGACAGCACAATATTTTGTATCTTGTTTTCAATAAAATTTTTTTCTCACATCTTAACCATTTCTGAACTGATACTCCTAAATAAAGTCATCAAATGCATAAATCTGGTTCTTCTTGACTATTGATGTGCTCGGTTTGGTTACTTCCATTCTAGGTACCTGTGGTACCCTGGTTTTACATAAAGGAATTGCTCTTCTCAGGATCATTTCAACAAGCAGTCAGCCTGCTGCCAGGGCTCTTCTGGCTGGGAACAAGGATGTCCCCCTCCGTAGGCTGGACTTGAGAGACCTGGATGATTCCTTGCTTTTCCAAAGGTCTTCTCTGTGAACACCTCAGAGCAGGTCTAACACCTCCAAGGACCTCTGCGTATCTGCCAGCACCCGTGCAGCTTGGGAGGAGCTACATGGACATTTCCCACCAAATCCACAACCACCAGGCTGCAGCGCTGCCAGCGGATTCCTTCTTTCCGTCCACTGAGACCTGCTCCACTGGGCAAGTCATTTAATAGGAATTAACCAAAAAAGAAACAGAAACAGCTTAGTAGTTAGGGTACTGCCCTGGGCAACAGGAGGCATGGGCACCGCTCCCTCTCCCTGGGATTTGTTTCTCTATTTGCCATTAATCGTCAGAAAAGAAGACATAACCGGGAGTTATGTCCCAGACATGGATCCGCTATTCTCCCGGCTCAGCTACCCACTCAATCCAGAAAAATATAGGCCTGATTAATTTTTAACATTTTTATACAGTACGTGACAGCAGTGCTGAGCATCACAAAGGTTGGAAGGAGCCGGGGGGAAGTCAGCTAAAAAGATTTGGGGATCAGAGCTGAAAAGCCTCAGTACCGGTGGCTTGCAGGGAAGCCTAACCCCATAGTCCTCATTTTTTATGCCCATTTTGCAAAATACAATCCGTCCTCCTTCGCTCATACTCCGTCCTTAGGAAAAAGGCTTCAGCAAAGGGGCTAAATCAACAACAACAACAGAAATCCTGTGAAGGCATCCACCAGAGGGAGTTGCACGAAAGCAAGAAAGCCAGGCTGACACACGAGTGGTTGTAAACAGGCTGGGGAGCGCTGGCCGTGGGCTCCCCAGGACGGGCAAACTGCTCCCCGCAGCCGCTGGTGAGGAGCCTGGGCTGAATTCAGCAAAGTGCCGACCCAAATCTGCATAATCTTAAGTGAATACTCAGTGAACTCTAAGGAATTACCCTGCGCATCGCATTAAGCAAGTGTTTTATTAGAGCGGGGTCAAAATACTCAGCGCTTTGCAGGATCATATGAGGAAAAGAAAAGACTCTGTTTACACCTCGGCTTTTATTTTTCCCGCAGCGGTTCACTTGTGAGAGAGAAAGCTAAGCCAGGGCCAGCCCGGCTCCTGGGAGGCCCGGGGAGGAAGCCTTGGAAGCAAACCCGACTGCTTCCACTCGGGAAGAGCTCTTGGTGAGGCTGCCCCTGACGCGCAGAAACCGCGACGGATCCCGCGTCCCAGTCCCAAAGAGAAAAACGACGACATGATGACAACTCTCCATCGAAGATAGAGGATAAATCTCTGGTTCTACGTGAAGTCTACCTGTGAGATCCTTTTGTCCAATTCACGTTAATACTATTTTCAGCAGAGAGGAACAGTGCGTACTATCCCTTTATCAAAAAAATAGTCAAATTCCCGCCTCCCTTTGCCCCAGAAAGCGGGCTAGCAAAACACTGTGGAAACATCCCAGATTAGAAATACCATCTTAGACTTGTTACGTTTGGTTTGGGTTTGTTTTTTTTTTTTATTTTATTTTAATGCATCTCCTGGGTATCCGAGAGTCTTGAACAGTTCATAAAAGAAATTTAAGAAAAAGCACAAATGTTCTTGCTCCACTCTGCTGGAGACTTCACTCCAGATTCCGCTTTATATTAGAATAAAGGAGCACAAGGAGTTAATCCCAGCTATGCGCTTTGACACAACTCCCGGCTCAAGGCAAGCAGAGGCTGTGAGAAGATGTTAAATGAAGGTGATTCCTGCCTCGATGAGATTATTTTCTAATAAGAAAAAAAAATAAAAAAAAAATGCACCACAATATTAGAAAAGGACTAGGCTGTTGTTTCTGTGACCGCAAGAACTGTCAGGGGAACAGAAGGAGATGCAGAGATGTTTTCTCCTTAGGAATTCCTGAGCCTGAATTCCAGCCCCGAAAGCCGCCGGCCCCCAGCCCAGGGCACAGCCCTTTGTCACCTCTCCTCCCTCTGCAAACCAGGCATCTTAATACCCCCCCTTTTCACAGGAATGCTAAAGAAAATGCCTTGAAGATGAAGTGCCTGTATTGCTGTCACGCTGCCAGTTCTCCTGCGCTGCGCAGATTCATATGGTAACAGGAGCCAAGGTCAGGGAAGCATTAGTCAGTCTGAATTTGGCAAACAGGGGTGTCAGTGTCTGATAGCCCTCGCTTGCAGATTAGATTAGCGTGAAATGCCCTGCCTGGGTTATCCTTGAAAATCACTCCGGCTACTGCAGGAGATGGCTGTTCATTGCCTGAGCAGGGTGGAAAGAAGGACAGTTACTTTCAACATACATTTGCTTCACCAGCCCTGATTTTCCGGGTTGTTAGCGTTGGTTTAAGCCTGTATGATTTGAATGTGAATATCCCTCTTTAATGGGGAGCTACCAATCTGTTCCTATTTAAGCTAATGTTCTTTTATTCCTTTCCTCTTTTCATTTCTAAGCATAGACTTGGGGTTGTCCGGCCTGGAGAAGAGAAGACTCTGGGGAGACCTTATAGCAGCTTTCCAGTGTTTGAAGGGTGCCTACAAGAAAGCTGGAGAGGGATTTTTTACAAGGGTGTGTAGTGATAGGACGAGGGCAACAGCTTCAAAGTGGAAGAGGGGAGATTTAGATTGGAGATCAGGAAGAAATCCTTTGCTGTGAGGGGGGTGAGCCCCTGGCCCAGGTTGCCCAGAGAAGCTGTGGCTGCCCCATCCCTGGAGGGGTTCAAGGCCAGGTTGGACGGGGCTTGGAGCAACCTGGGCTGGTGGGAGGTGTCCCTGCCCAGGGCAGGGGGCGGCACTAGATGATCTTTAAGGTCCCTTCCAACCCGAACCATTCTATGATTCTGTGATCCAAAAGGTGTCTACTGACAGGCCATTTTCAATGGTGGTTGAGGTCTGTGGAGTTCTCGTTGGTCCTATCCAAGTGTGTAGGATTTTGTATAAGGAATTACTGCAGAAAGACTGTGATTTCACAGCCCCCCAAGTCTGTACATCCACGGGCTGCAGAGCCCCACAGAATACCACCTCAGCAATGCAGGGCATCCACATCAGTGTAACTTCTTACCTGACGAGCCCTGCCATAAGCAAGGCTGATGAGCTTGTGTGCAATGGCCTGCACCTGCTGTGCTCCTGGTTTTGGAGCCAGACAGCTGGGTCCCGGTCATCAGGCACCATGTTCCACTGCCCCATGCCACGAGGGGCTGCTGGTGAGTTCGGCCTTCTCTGCTGGATTGGAGAAAACATCTGGGATGACAGCAGGTAACCTCCGTCCTGTGACAGGAGACGAGCAGGTCATGTCTATCAGGCTTTTTTTCATCATATCATAGAATCATAGAATCATAGAATCATGGAATCATAGAATCATAGGGTTGGAATGTCAATAATGTTCCTTTGCAAATCTAACATATCTATTTTTAAAACATTTTCTTGATAGAAAGGCAAACATTAAGAATGAAGAATAAAATGCCAAGTGGGTTCTCAGTACAGTTTGCCAGTCACCTTTTGCCTGCTGTCACTTGTAGTCTAGAGGAAAGGCAAGTCTTTTGAAGCACTGATATTATTAGAAATCTAAATATTTGCACTGCCTCTCCGTGTCTCCATCAGTCTCACATAAGACACCGGCTTTTCTGTTGGCAGTCATGGAGGTCGAAGTCCCGATGCCAGCCAACCTGTGCTCACCAGGAGGCTGGGACACAAAGAGTTGGGGAGACAATACGGATCCAAGTCACCCCTCTGCTCTCCTGCCCCTTTGCATAAAACATTGCAGTTAAATGGATACTCAGACTGCCGTGGCGAAAGCGGGGACCGCTGCCTTGCAGCGACACAGTGCTTCAGCTCTGCTGCCTTTACGGCCCTTCCCGCCTCTTCCCAGAGCGTGCACTCACTCTTCGGGCAAGTTTTCATCCCTTTTGCAGCAGTGGGAAAGCACAAAGGGGAGTACCAAGATTGGGCTTGTGTCAGTATGAACAGGACTTGGACAGTAAACCTGGCCTAGAGCATTTTTCATTTAATACTGTGGGACTCTGACAACAAATATATGTTTTTATAAGAGTTCCTTGTATTCTACACACCCTGACCCTCATTTGGTAAATTACATATGGTAAAAGAGAGTGAAACAGCCATCCCGAAAAGGAGACATCTCCCAGCTCCACAGTCATTCTGACAGAGATCTCTCAGCCCTATACAGGCAAATCAGCTTCCAAAAAGCAACATGTTTCTGGAGGGACAATATTAACAAAATCAAAGCGCGTGTGAGGAAAGTCCAAGTTGAGGCCAGGAAGGCATTCGGCTGCCGGTAAACATTCGCTCCCCTTTTTTGGTAGAGTCCCCTACCGCTCCCTTGTCCCCTTTTTTGCTGTCACAGTAAAAAAAAAAAAAAATCTCAATGAAGCCATAACTGACACAAGGCATATTTAATTTTTGCAGTGAAACCAGCGTGAAATAGCGTTGGGCTGAATTAAAGCCGTACAAACTGGGGATAAGTCAAAGCATCCCAGGCCAGACACAACGCTGCTGAAGGCTGCGATGGAAGCGGGGCCAGGAGTCACATGGAGATGAGTCCTTGCAAAGAGTTGTTTATAATACAGTCAAAGTCAAAACATAGTCCAAGATGAGATTGCTGTAAATAAAGGGAAGTTTTATTAGTTCCAGATGGCATCATAACACTAAGTTTTGGATAAATCAAAGCCAACATGTTGAAGAAAATAACCACCCCTTTTGGCCCATCTTACAGAATGAGGTATTGGCATCAGAGAGCCTCGCTGGATACGGGGATGGTTATTCGCATTATTCGCATACATGCTCCTTATGAAATAAGAAAGAAAATAAAACCAAACAAGAAGAGGGGCTACCTCTTCCACATTTCTGTTATAGTCTGGTCTCTGTACATTTCACCAGGTGAGACTACGGGAATCTTCTTTTTCTCCTTGAGGAATTCCGGTTGTTTCAAACCTGAATAAGTCACAAATTTCCATCTGAAAAGTCAGCTGTACTGTGCGCAGCTACTGGCAGGGAATAGAAGTCGGGGTTGTCTGTGCCTTGATTATCTTTGAAGCAAGAGAGCCAAGTTCATGAGAAAATCAAGGGTGGCTCCACTGAACCCAGTAACATAATTTTGATTAGCTACAATGGGTTCAGGATTTCACCCCAAACATTCCTCCTGCAGTCTACAAACTGAACCTGAATCTGAAAGTTTGTCTTCCTCTCACTTTTCCATCACCATTAATCTGCGTTTGGACTTTCATAAACAGTTGTGTTTATAATCCATAAACCAGAAACCCACTTTAATGCTGTGAACTGTGCTGTCCCCGCAGAGCTCACAAGGAGAAGCGGCAGTGCGAGTTTATTTTAGTCCGTCAGACCAGTTGTAAGGTCCTGTGTACGCGCAGGAATTCGGTCTGCTGCATAAGCAAGGGCCTGACATGTTTACGTGTTTCCATAGTCACTTAATAGCCACCACCTACAAAATCCCCAAGTTTCGCATGTTTTCAGATGAACAAAATTCCACCTGGATCCCAGACTTCATCCTGCTCCCATTCAGACTTCCCCAGCTTCAGCTAACATTTGGGGTTTGGCAGAATAGTATCTTTACTTAATTTGCTTAATATTTTGCTCAGTTCTGTCTGTTTCTTTTGCTGGCTCAGTTTCTATCTGCACCTCATTGTCCACATTTTTAAAGTGGTGGGTTCCTCTTTGCCTTGGTCTGTGTGCAGCAAATTCCGTTTATGAGCTGCCACGTGGCTTTTTGCTGATGCTTCTTTTCTTTCTGCAGCTGGGGCTCCACTGTCTCTTCCAGGACCAGCAAAACAAAACTATTCAAACATCTTCAGAAACTTTTCAGGTTATGGTTTCTGGTTTTATTAATTCTTCTGCTGTTTGTGGAAGTTGACTTCCCAGAGAATGATTTAAGCCAATGCCATCCCGGCTTGTGTTAGAAATAGTGTGACCAGCAGGAGGAGGGAGGTGACTGTCCCCCTGTACTCAGCACTGGGGAGGCCACCCCTTGAGTATTGTGTCCAGTTCTGGGCACCTCAATACGAGAGAGATCTCGAGGTGGGGGAGCGAGTGCAGAGGAGGGCAGCAAAGCTGGTGAAGGGCCTGGAGAATAAATCTGATGAGGAGCGATGGAAGGAGCTGGGACTGTTTAGTTTGAGGAAGAGGAGGCTGAGGGGAGACCTCATCACTCTCTACAACTACTTGAAAGGCCACTGTAGAGAGGTTGGTGCTGGTCTCTTCTCACAGGTCATTAGTGATAGAACAAGAGGGAATGGCTTCAAGCTGCAGCAGGGGAGGTTTAGGCTGGACATGAGGAAAAAATTCTTCCCAGAAAGAGCGGTCAGACACTGGAACAGGCTGCCCAGGGAGGTGCTGGAGTCACCATCCCTGGATGTGTTTAAGACTCGTTTAGATGTGGTGTTGGGGGATGTGGTGTAGGGGAGAACTTTGTAGAGTGGAGTTGATGGTTGGACTCGATGATCCCAAGGGTCTTTTCCAACCTAAATGATTCTATGATTCTATGGTTCTGTGAGAGTAGCAAAACTAATGGGAAACCTGTAATATTTCATCAGGAACACAGGGACTGCTCTAGTGGCATGAAAAAATTATTTTTACATGGCTGTGGCCTCTGCTAAGATGTGCATGCCCTTCCCGATGGCCCTCCTCTGCTGGGATGGGGTGTCCCATGGCCCTGTGCCGCAGCACCGCCACAGCAAGTCCCCAGCACTGCTGTGGTCCAACCATTTTTCTCCAGTGGTGAGGTGAAACCATGGCTCTTGGCTGGAGGGTGTCAGTGAAACATTCACCCTGGTTGTTCCCTTCCTTCATATCAGTGTGACACTGGTGTCCGAGACCATAACTCCAGAGCCTCAGCCAAGAAGTGACTACACACCTCTCAGCATCACTGCGCATCACCTTGCAGATGGCAATGGCTCAGATGAACCCAAGCAAGACCAAAGTGATGCTGCTCAAAAAGGAGAAATGCTTTAAAGAGCTCACTCGGACACTGACCTCACATCACTCCATAGCACACATCTGCCCCCCTCCACAGCACGCTACTCCCATGTTGAAAAACTTGGAGTCCTTCTCAGAACCCATAAAGTTTGGACTGGTCACAGGACAACACTATCTAAAAGCACCTTATTTCATCTCTGACAAGCTAAGAAATGCCCTTATTTCCTCCTGGATGAGGCCTTGGCCACCCATAACCTCACGCCTTCATGACCTCCCATTTGACCCGCTGTGATTCCTTATTGGAATCTGAATGAGAAGACAATACAAGTCCAACTCAGCTTGCTTTCTCCATGCTTTGGGTTTGCATGATTACAGGTGTCCCCACTGGCTCCCAGGCAGCTTCTGGTACCAGTGATCAAGCCCATTTTAGTGGTACTATCTCAGGAATAAGAAAAATAGCTTAAGACAAAAAAAGAAGCCTTTTTTTTCCTCACTGGAGTCTGGCTATTAGAGGAGATCAGACAAATTCAGTCGCCGAGAACCTTCAGGAAATTAGGTAAACTCTTCCTGCCCAGATCAGCTCTGTCAAAATGTGACTCAGTCTTTGTCGCTGCAAGTAATTGTTGTTTCTGTCCCAGCTGCAAGGTCATCTCTGGATTAAAATATATGCAGCTTACTTTTGATGAATATTCACCGTTTGAAGGTAAATGATGAAGGCATTTAATTTTCCATAAAAACACTCATCGTTTACGCTGATCTAACTAGTCCTTCCTCTGAGACAATGTCACATAAAGCCGAACTTCCTAAATTAAGCTAAAACCAGTTACTAGGAAAAAAAATGAATTTCCCTAAACACTAGGAAATGAGAGAAACGCCATTACGCATGGAAAAGAAGGACATTTAAGTTATTATCCTTTCCAAAGCTTTGTATTATAATTGTCACTCTTACAATAACACCTATATAGAGCAATTCAGATAAGAACCCCCCTGAGATAAGCATTGTGCAAGGTCCTTATAGTATGAGGCAACCCCCATAATAGCAAGAAGATTAATGTTGAAGAGACTGAGGTATTTCGTAGCTGAACACCCTGTCAGTAAAGTTGGATAATAAGCCTTCTTTTCACACGCCACCTGCCTTCAGCGAAGGAGGATGAATTAACCTGCACGGTGCACCGCATTAATGACTTCCAGTATTCAGGCTGGGTCACTTGGGATAAATCTGCATGGGAGACCTCAGGCAGACATGAACTCACTTGCCAGGGCTCAGAGCAGGTAGGGCATAAGCCAGCTCTGACCCGAAGGCTGCGCGACCACGTTAGCACGGTGCTGAGGTCACGTTCCTCTGCATGGCTGGTGTAACCGAGGGGAGAAAGCAAAGAGCAGGGGGAAAAGGATAATTCTGTAGACAGAGAGAATAGAAGAAGAGGGTGTTTAGTGACTTTCCTAAGATCACACAGAGGCACTGGCTGGGATGACAAGGGCTACCAAGATGCCGAGGGGACTGGAACACCTCTCTGAAGAAGAAA
The DNA here is from genome assembly GCF_963924245.1 of Chroicocephalus ridibundus. NCBI lineage: Eukaryota > Metazoa > Chordata > Aves > Charadriiformes > Laridae > Chroicocephalus > Chroicocephalus ridibundus. The sequence continues at coordinate 1,856,556 of NC_086284.1, forward strand.
GGCTGAGGGATTTGGGTCTCTTTAGTCTGGAAAGAAGACGGCTGAGGGGGGACCTTATCAACACTTATAAATACTGAAAGGGTGGGTGTCAGGAGGATGGGGCCAGGCTCTTTTCAGTGGTGTCCGGGGACAGGACAAGAGGTAACGGGCACAAATTTGAGCATAGGAAGTTCCACCTCAACATGAGGAGGAACTTCTTTGCTGTGAGGGTGGCAGAGCCCTGGCACAGGCTGCCCAGAGAGGTGGGGGAGTCTCCGTCTCTGGAGACATTCCAAACCCGCCTGGAGGCATTCCTGTGCCACCTGCTCTGGGTGACCCTGCTCTGGCAGGGGGTTGGACTGGGTGATCTCCAGAGGGCCCTTCCAAGCCCTACCATTCTGTGATTCTGTGACAACAGGGCATGGTAAAACAAGACAGATCTCCTTTTCTGGAGGGTAATCAACCCAACATCGTCTGACCTGGGTTTGGAAAACATGTTGTACAGACCAAGCATTTATCTCCTTTTCTTTCTGACTGTGCTGGCTGCAACTTTGCCAATCTTGTGTTTTTCTTTATGCATTTCTTTATGATTTCCCTATTCCACCACCGGAGCCTGGGGTGAAGCGTTAGATACCGGTGGGGAAGGTGAGTGCACGCAGAAGGAATGCAAGTGTTGGAGGAAGCTGGGCTGCCAAACAGCGTCTACTGCTGAAGGGTACGTTAGTGCTGACACACTGGGTTATTTCTGCTGTGATATTACCCGGGTGTCTAATTAAAGACAAGGTTAAAGACGCAGCCCGAGATTTAAAGTTGTGAATACCTACGAGCAGAGATTTCAGACTTTGCTTTAGTGTTTAAAAGGTCAGAAGCTTTATAGCTCGTGCTAATCTCCACTGAGATGCACCTCAAACACCCTCTCAGGTAGCACAAGCCCAGCTTTAGGACACTGGGACAGCAGGGAATCATTCCCCTGCCAGGGCTAATCAGAAAAGGTTGCACTAATGAGAAACTTACTCAGATTTTTCAGACTTAAAAATGGTTGGTAAAAACATTGTTGGTTTTTTAATATAGGAAATCAAACAGGGTTTTTTTATTGCAATCAAGTCAGTGCATTTTTTTAATGCATAAAGTGCAGGGATAAATAACATTTTTCCATTAGGCTTTATTTGGAAATCAAAAGAAGTACAAAACCATATTTTAAATCTAGCTACTTATCCATGCCAAAGAGCATGAGTCACACACGATGGTATTCATGGAGAAGCCAGCAGAGCTTGGAGAAATATCTCAGTATAAGGTTTCGGTTCCATATCCAGAACCAGACAAACCAAACTGTCTAGAGGGTGAAATCTGAGAATAACAACAGTGGTCAAGATTTTCAAATTTGGGGAGATAATTTCTCTCTGTGGGACTTCGATAAAAAATAATGTCATTGCTTGAAATTTTGACTCCTGCAAAATTTCCAAGAAGTTAACAGGCACCAGAGGTGTGGACTGCCACGGAAACTGGGGTGGGATTGAAGTACCTACCTGTGGGTGTCTGCACGTGAGCTAGGGACTATACTCTCATTAAACTAAATACGGACGGTGTCTGCAATAAAGTCATAGTCAATGGAGTCTGGAAATGACTCAGACAACTATCAGGTGACTCCTTCGGGGTGAGTGAAATTATGCTGAAGGCTCCATGGTCTGTGTTAGCTGGACCTCCATTGAGTATAAAGGGAGCATAGACACTTAGACCACATGTACACACTGGCACTTGTGTGTTTTAGTGTCTAACTGAATCCCTTACCAGACGTTTAAATATGGACCGTCTGTAGTCAAGATGTCTCAAGCTACGACTAAACCAGTTGCGTCTCAGGTACACCCACTCCATACAGAGGTTACTCCTTTGGGCACACCACGCTTCCCTTGCACATCTACTTCTTCACAGCAAGGAAACTGAGGGTCTCAAAAAACCCCTGAACCAAACCCCAGAGGTGAACACCCTAGCTCAAAGCAAAATGCCAGAAGAGTTCCCAGCTCTGTCCACATGGACAACACAACCCACTCTCAAGCTGCAGTAATTACCTTACCATGCCTTGTGTCTACAGGTAACAGGCTTGAATCCTGAGTTTGAAGTTTGAACTCCAGCCATGGGAGAATGGAGCCAGCACTAACACTGACAGCCGCTTTGCACAGTGCTGGCATGAAAGGTATGAAGATTCCTGACCAAAACCACTTTCTATCATGCTGTTTCCATGAAAGCCAGTCTTGGAAACCAAACATACACAAACACTGTCCTACCAGTCCTTGCAGCCTCCCCTGGCACGTCTTAGAACTGGCCCAAGCTTTAAAATATTTTTAAGAACTATTCAGGTTTTGTTTCTTTTTCTTTTTTTTTTTTCTCCTTTTTTTTTTTTGTTCATTCATTTTCACAACCTGTTTCCCATGGGCAAATTGCAACAGAAGCCTGCTCACTAACTCTTGTTACATGGACCTTTAAATCTCTGCAGGGTGACATTGGAAATCAAGGGTTTCTTGTGTTCATAAAGAGCCCTGCAATATCTAATCTATATAACAAAGGACAGGAAGGGAGGGAAAACCAGCCCTGAAGTCCTCAGAGTTAAATGTCCGAAAGGGTGAGGAACGCTGACGGAGGGGGAGGCGTGTGTCTGCAGCCCAGCCAGCGATTGCAGCGATGCTATAACCAAGATTAAGCCAGGCTTACACCCAGAGCACTCGGCGTCACCCTCGCAGTAAAGGACATCAAAGAGTACATACGATGACGAGGGCGCTCAACAGAGCATAGCCTCTGGCAACACATAGGCAACGTGTTGAAAAATGAAAGAAAATGAAGTGACTGGAGGGGACAACTGGCGTTCAGGGCTGCTTGGCTCTGCATTTTGCTCTGCTGTTCCTGGGGTCCAGCTTCCTCAGGAGCTGGGGCTGAAGAGTTGACCACTAAGCCATGTGTGCCCCTCGCCCAGCCCAGCCACACCGACCTCTCGTGATCCTGCAGGGATGCTCTGCAAAGGCACAGATTAAAGCCTGGAGATGTTTCGTGGGAAGGGGTGGGCCTCACCGAATGTACAGGACATTTTTATAACCCTGCCCCTCGGGCTGAGGCTGAGAAAACAACAACGAAGCCAATCACAAAGGGTCGCATTGCCAAGTAAGGCAGTTGAGACTAATGATATAAATACCCTTTGAACAAGACATCTTTATCAAGAGAGGAAGTATTAAGAGCTACAGTGACCAGGCAACACGGGAGAAAAGAGGATAAAGAGGGACTGAGATAAGGTTAATGAAGAATGACAAATAGAGCCAAGTGGCTTTTTCCTGTTTTAAAAAAAAAAAAAAGCCCCTTCTACTTATCGAGCTCAAGGACAAAGTGGGGACTTTCCTCAGCCAAGGAGCTGAACAAAATCAGCCCCAGCAGCAAAAGGGAACTGAAGCCCAAGTCCTCTCCCTTACCAATGTGGGGTGAAGCTCTGGTCCAGCCACAGGTCATCCTGCTCCTCCTGGGAAGCCCGCAGAGGATAACATGGATTATTCCCACGGGGCACGGACAGCCCCGGGCAGTCCCTGGCAGTGCGCCAAGGGCTCCGGGCACGGCTGCTCCTGCTCTCCCTGAAGCCAGGGAAAGCCAAATGCAATCAGGTCCAGGTTCAGCCCTGCAAAAACGTATTTGGTTGCCTAGACATGTCATTTTGTTATTCCAGAAAAGTTCCAAGAAATAAACTGAAAGGATTAATTGAAGAGCAACAATTAATTGAAAGCAGAGTGGCATTTTCTGGCTAACAGACCCTGTTGCACTTGCAGCAAGATTTGTTTTCATCTCTCTGTGGTGTGGTCTTAATTCCTAATAATTGAACTCCCTACAGCCATTTGCAAGCAAACCTCCCTGGCTGTCACCCGACCCGAACCTCTCCACTGATGACTACCTTCCTAGTGGATGGAAAATGCCGCGCGCTCGGCAGCAGTGCTGGGAGACAGGGAAGAGCCCGTCCCAGTAACTGGCTGGCTCAAACAAAACTGAAGCCAGTGGAAAGAATCCAAATTACTTTCGAGGACGCTGGCTCGGGGCTTTTGAGGTTTCAGGCCAAGACGACAGCGCTAGTTGTCACAGAAGCAGAGCAGGTGTGAAGGTCAGGGAGAGATTTAAATGATAGCACCCACTGCCTGTTGCGCAGCCGTCCTGCAGAGCAGAGGCTGCATACCGCCACACTGCCTTGCTAACGAGCGAGCTTTTGCTAATCAGTGTCAGGACTCTGAGACCAATCATAGGCCTTAATTAATTGACGTGTCCAACCTGACCTCCCTGGACCCATGCCGTAAGCAGGCTTGTCTCCAGTCCCATCTCTGGCCCCATCTCCTCCTGCTCCTGACCAGGCTGCCTGGATGGACCCTGACCTTGACTTGTCTGATGGCCACTGGATGGTCAACAGCGCTGGTCTTGGTCCACCTGTGGCTGTGCCCTGTTGGGGACAGCACTGCCCGTGCTGGGATCACCCTCAACTTCCAGCTTGTCTTCCCTCGTGCAGCAGCCCCACTCTTACTGCTCCTGAGCAGGCATTTTAGTGTCGTAGAATCACAGAATCATCTAGGTTAGAAGGGACCTTTCAGATCATTGAGTCCAACCATCAACCTAACTCTGACAAAGCCACCACTAAACCATGTCCCTCAGCACCACGTCTACACATCTACCTCCAAGGATGGCAATTCCACCGCTGCCCTGGGCAGCCTGTTCCAATGTATGATAACGCTTTCAGTGAAGAAATTTTTCATAATATCCATCCTAAACCTCCTCTGGTGCAACTTGAGGCCATTTCCCCTTACCCTATCACTTGTTACTTGGGAGAAGAGACCCACCCCCACCTCTCTACAGCCTCCTTTCGGGTAGTTGTAGACAGTGATAAGGTCTCCACTCAGCCTCCTCTTCTCCAGACTAAATTACCTCAGTTCCCTATGATTACAACCCCTAGTTATGATTTCTCCAGTGGAACATATATCTAGCCTACATGACGACCCCATGAGCAGCTAATGACGGCTCTTGCAGGCATCCCAAAGTGCTTTCCATACCCTGCTTCACCAACCTTGCCAGCTTCAGCATGCTTGCAGCCTTCCTGTGAGCAAGGCAGCCGGGCAGAGGTCTCCTCACTGCAAGTCAAATCAAGACATCTGACCTTCAAGAGCACCTTGAAGACATATGGATATTCTCCAGATGAAGATGGATTCAGTTTCCAGGCCAGCCAACTCAATACTCCATCTAAATTTAAGATCTGAAGAAAGTGGTCAAGTGAAAGCTTGGATTTCCATATAGATATAATCAGGTTAAAAATAGAGTGTTATGTCATTGTAAATTGTATGTTATATATAAACTAAACCAAAACAAAACCAAAAAAGCTTCATATACACACATCCGTGCACTTTCATGGTTTCTTCTAGCTCAGCTCAGACAAGAGGACTTGGGCATTCCTATCGTTCAGTCTCAAATTCAGATTTGGGAACATTGGATATGCCATTTCTAGCCTAATTTATCCAGCAATAAGGTAAGGTTGTAATGGCCCATTTCTTAGAATTGCTCTCAGTCATAGGATATTATTGGTTTATGTGTTTAAAACACAGATTGATACTCGCTTCAGATGATGTGCAGGTAGATCATCACCTGAGAAGCGTATCTGAATAGCAAATTAAGAGCATTAATACTAACTTGCGTTACGATAAGGCTGAAAAAAAATTGGAGAAAGGGTTAGTGGCAATAAAATGATGGCTGGGGAACTCTTAGTAGCTGTTCTTTGCAACAGGAAGACCTCTTGCGGGAGCTGCAGAGGGACTTCCTAGCTCTTACCTCTAGACAATGAAACACATTACGCTGAAAAGTGGTGGTTGCCAAGAATATCTGAAATGAAATAATTCCACGTGGCATCCTTTGTGTTTCCACATGGAGCCTCTTTTGACCTCTAAAAGCTAGTCCTTCTCATCGCTGTTATCCCATGCAGATACAAACGATCTTCTCTAGATCATTTCACGAGTGTATACGCTGAGACGCAGCTTCAAAGCAGCCTGTTCTTCACAAGCTGCAATGTCCAGCGCAGGCAGGCCTGCGCCTTCCCGCACAACCACCACATCACTCAGGATATCTGGTAATAATTTGTTCCAATAACATTTTGAGTACTCTTCTTAACAATAATTTAATTTTGTGTTTTAATCAAAAAAAAAAAAAAGCAGATGTAGGCTGCAGCAGAACAATACCCTGCATGAAATACCTTCTGAGCTCCAGACAAACATGTTTTAATAGACTTCCCTTGCGTATCATTTAGGAAGATTTTCAAATGTACAGATGCTATCCAGTTACCAGCACTCCACTGGCAGCTGCTTCACAGACCTTTTCTACAGCAAAAATAAGCTATCAAAAAAATGACAGCACAAGAAAAATATGTCCAAAATGATAGCATTTGGTGAAAGTGCCATCTGCTCCTTGAAAAGCAACAAGCGTTTAATATCCTGTAGTCACTCTCGCTTCTCAAGCTTTTTACGGATCTGAAATATTTGCGGGACAAAGGTCCCAGAAGTCCCAGGCGAGGGGAGAGATCCGCTGCTGCAAAAACAAACCCAGAACTACGCAGCTCATCCACGAGACCAGCAAAGAAATGCCATTTGCTCCCCTGTGCCCGTGTTTAGACCTGCCCCCTTGCTCAGCGAAGCCCCCTTCCTTTGGACCCTTCCCTCCCTAGAGAGAAGGGGAGCTAGCTTAAAATGCACGGAAAAAGTCTGGAAAATACTAACTTGTCTTACTTCACGCTGCGGAAGGATTTTACTGTAAAGAGAGGAGAAGGACCCAACAGATCCGGACATGTGGAAGTGCTTCTTTGTCGACCCGAAGGTTTTATGGAAGCTAAACCAGGCTTATTATTGAATTTCTTTTTGTATGCTGTAAATTACTGAAGAGAGGTCCCAGATTTCAAAATCCGGCCTGGATTTCAACCTCCCAAAGAGCTGAGCTGATAGATTCTGTGGTTATAGTTCAACTCCTGTCAAGGAGCCAGTTGCAAAACTGGCATGTGGTTCCAGCCTCGGATTTTGATTATTTTTGGACCAAGAGCCGGGTGCGTCTGGAGCTGGGATTTTACATTATGTCTCTATTAAGTAACACTTTGCAAATGCTCAGCCCAGAAGGAGAGAGTACATTCCAAGGGGCACAGACTGTTTTAAAATTACATTGTTTTCTAAGTCTCAGGTTCCCATCTACTGCATCATCAGGACCTGAGCAGCATTGAGAGCTGCGCGCAGCTGGGCAGGAGCCGCCTGCAGCCCACTGCTGGAGCATCGCCCTCGATGGAGCCGTCCCACACCTCACCCGAGTCCTCTTCTCCCTCTGCCACCCTGCAAAACCTGACCCGTCACCAGAAAATTCTGCATGGGTGTCCCAAGGATGCGATCAAACTGGCCACATCATGCCTCTAATGGCAAAACGGACCATGGGACTGCGAACCTCTCTGTGAAATCCCACCGTGGGGCTGTGACCAAGCTAATGCTTCTAACCTATAATGCTTACATAAAATACTTCAAGGGTGGGTGTCAGGAGGATGGGGCCAGGCTCTTCTCAGTGGTGCCCGGGGACAGGACAAGAGGTAACGGGCACAAACTTGACCATAGGAAGTTCCACCTAAACATGAGGAGGAACTTCTTTGCTGTGAGGGTGGCAGAGCCCTGGCACAGGCTGCCCAGAGAGGTGGGGGAGTCTCCGTCTCTGGAGACATCCCAAACCCGCCTGGACGCGTTCCTGTGCCACCTGCTGTGGGTGACCCTGCTCTGGCAGGGGGTGGGACTGGGTGATCTCCAGAGGGCCCTTCTAACCCCAGCCAGTCTGTGATTTGGTGATTCTGTGAACCTTGTGCCAGCCCTCCCTTTCTTCATCGTGCCAGTCGTGCTCCAAAAGCTGAGCTTTAACAAGGGACTTTCCCCACATAAAACCCTCTGAGCAAAGCAAACCCCATAGCAACAAGCTCTGGGTGCGAACGATGGAAAGAGGGAAAGTGGGAAATCTGGTGACCTTCCAGGCCGAGTGCCTTTTCGGCCGAACTCTGTGTGATGATGGGTGGATGAGGGGAATAACAGACCTGTGGGTTTTAATTCTGCCATAAAAGAGCCCCTGATCTTTGATCAAAGCAATGGGAAAGCCTCTGCATGGCATTTATTATCTCTAAGTTAATCTGTCTTAAGGGTCTGAAAAACACATTGCATCTGCGGTAACTTTTACTATTTCTGGCCATGTGAGCTTTGTCACTAACATGTCTGGAGCTCTTGAAAGTGCATTCAATAAGCATGAACTAATCCTCACGCTAGCCCAGTGAGTGAGTGTGGGTGAGTATCCCATAAAATGGCTCGTGACCCCTTTGAATCATACCCCAGGGACAGGGCGGGTGCCGGTATTGTGCATTTTCTGCATATTCAACAAAATAAGGATTTGGGGGTTGCCCACGTCCCTGCGGCTCCCTCCTATCACGTGCACCACTTATAAGGCAAAAGGCACAAATCAGTATTTCCTCAGAGAGGGGTCACAGAGGCACAGACAGGAAAAAGTAGTTTCTCCCACGGTAGTTCAAGAGAAGAAATCTGTCTCCTGCCTTACAGAGCTCTGTTAATCACCTGTCCCTGCTCCGTCTTACCGCTGATGAAGTCAGTGTGTCTAATCAAACTTGATCTGAAGGAATTGCGATTCACATCTTACCTAAAGTGACTGCCAGGGTTAAGCAGTCTTTTAAATATGGAGTTCCTTGAAATACTGATACGTACGGATGTTACTCAATAAAGATCACTCTTCTAAAATTATTACCCATATTAATTACAATATGATTTCTTTCTCTTCCCCTCCTGCCTGCTATAAAGTGCTAACAGAGCTATGAGAAAGCGAAGTGCTTTTTAACTCTGGATTGCAAACCATCAACACAGCTGCAGATTCATTTCCAGTTGCAGATGCTTTCTGGCTAATGAAGTTAGAGCCAGAAGAAATGCCGTTGGGCTTTGATGTTTTAAACAGTTTACGGGCCTGACTGTTGGAAGGGGAAAAAAAATAACCTTTTATTTGTACTTTGGGCAAATTAATTTTTGAAATGGCTGAAAGGCAGACAATGAGCCTTGCACTATCATGCTTGCAGAGGTTGAAGCTAAACATAAAAACTTCTTGGACGGGAGCCTGAAGTGCTCCCCGGGGAATAATTGTGCAACAGCAGAGGGATGAACTAGATGATGAAATAAATCTTTTTTACCATTACTGTCTGTGATTCTAAAGTTATTAGAGTGCTACTAAGGACATGATAGCAGGAAAGATTTTTAAGACTCTTGTAAGACTTGCGAAACAAAAAAAAAAAAAAAAGGCAAAAAAGCCCAAAAGCAAAAAGTTGTAAAAGCCAAAGGCGCTGCCAGGCTTGCTGTGCAGTTCAGGCAATATAGCAATTCTATGAATTTTTAGAATTCACCAAAACCACTGGAAAAAGGACGGAAGAGCCAAGTGACAGTCTGCAAAGCGGGAAAAGGCTTGGGAGCTGCCATCAGAGTGCATGTCGAGGTAGGAACCAGAAGCAACTGAGGCAGTGGAAAACAAATCTCCTGCCTAAAGGACGAAATCACGCAACGGGCTTGTGAAGGACAGGACACCTCTAGTCTGCTTGCTCCCGTTCATATCGTATTTTCAGTGATCAGAGCAGGTGGATGGAAAATTACCCATTGCCTGGAGGCAACTGAGTTGGATGGCCAGGCTGGATGGGTCTTTGAGCCACCAGGTCTAGTGGGAGGTGTCCCTGCCCAGGGTAGTGGGGTTGGAACTAGATGATCTTTAAGGTCCCTTCTAACCCGAACCATTCTATGATTCTATGATTGAGTGTCTCCAGATGCCAAGGGTAGGAAACAGGGGGCAAGGAGAGTCTCCCAGCTCAGAGCTGGGGTCCTTGAGCTCCACAGGGAAACTGTGAGGGATGTGAGAGGAGCAGGAAGGAAAAGGAAAGCAGGATCAAAGACCCTGTGTAGTTTGCTGCAGGTCAGAAAGTCCCTCAATTAGCTGAAATCTTGCTTCCAGACATGCCATGAGGGCCAGTGGAGATGTAGGAGCCTTTCTTCATTTCCTGGTGTTTGTGCTCTAGTGAAACTTGCATTCAAAAGACCTTTTGGACCATTTTGGTGATCTTATTATATGAAAACAGTTTGGGACTGCTTTGAAACTCTGTGCTCTCTCTCTGGCTCCTTTAGGAACCTCATTCACCATGCGCCAGAGCATCTTGGTGTCATCTTCCTTCCTTTTGATAGGCAAGGTAATCAAAAAGATTGGATAAGGCTTGGTTTTTCAGAAGTAAGAAGAGGTGAATTACGGGCAACAGTGTACAATGAGTGAGAAGGAAATTCTCAGGGAAGAGTGACGGAAGAGAGGGAGTGGAGCCATGGTCAGAGCTCATGAGGTGCAAACTCATAGAAAGCAGTGAAAAACAGATAAGTGATTTTTGAGTCTTGGACAGCAAGGTGGTGTCTGTGGAAGTGAGTAGGATCCTATCGCCCAAATTCCTGGAATAAGAGTCACCCAGATATCATAAGTTTTCTACACGTGAGGATCCTCCAAGCATGTCGAGATTTGCAAAAAACCTGGCTTGCAACGTATTTCCCCTAAATAGTCTTGCAACGCTGTGAAGAACAACCATGAAAAACCTTTCATGTGATTTAGGTTTTTTGAAGGTGGTGGTGGGGAAACTTCTCCACCCACAAACACAGCATCAAATCTTGCTCAGTAAAACAGCGCTATCCTTGAAACATGTCTTTAATGTGGGGGCTTCACAGCACATGGCATCAGCGCTGGAGGAGCACATGAACCTTGTAAGGTGAAGGAGAAGATAAGAAGCAACAGAGGGAAAAGTTAGTGCTGTGAGCTGCCCAGGCGAAGCAGACGTACTGTGGCTTTGAGATTTATGCTACAATATCTTGCATGGCTTTGAAAAGGTCACACATAAAGGAAGAAAATGGTTAGTAGTTAAATGCTGCAAAAAGCATCTGAGAGGAAACAAGTGGACAGGAAGGGATGGAGGCCTTTCTGGTAAAGGTCCCAGGGATTTGGGACAGAGGCGGGCACCTACAAATAGTGCCACAAAAACAGGAAAACCTCTTTGAAGGTCGAAGCAATTTTCCTGTTCCTGAAGCAATACAGAAGGGAGTTGGTGGAAGCAGGCATGCCTGTTGGTGAATGTGGTGGGTTCTGCTTGTGTTACATGTGGTCAGAGGGTCAGAACAACACCAAACGTGGAATGAGATATGAAGCACAGGTTTCCTGACTTCAAGGTGGTTTCCAGAGCAGGTGATGTGATACTGGGCCATGTGTCCAGAGTGGTGTAGCCAGCATAAAAAAACCCCACTCATATAATCACAGAATCATAGAATCATTTAGGTTGAAAAGACCCTTGGGGTCATCGAGTCCAACCATCAACTCCACTCTACAAAGTTCTCCCCTACACCATGTCCCCCAACCCCACATCTAAATGAGCCTTAAACACATTCAGGGACGGTGACTCCATCACCTCCCTGGGCAGCCTGTTCCAGTATCTGACCACTCTTTCTGGGAAGAATTTTTTCCTAATGTCCAGCCTAAACCTACCCTGCTGCAGCTTGGTAGCTCTCCTTGCAAAGAGAGGAAAGGGTGAAGGTATTGAAAGGGGGAATGAAAAGTGAACTTATAAAATACAACGAAAAGATGCAAAGGCCCATAAATGTGCAGAGCTAGGCATGGCCAAACAGGGACAATTTCAATTTCACTTTTTTTTCAGTACTTCATTTAGTTAGTTTCCTTAATTTATTTGGCCTGAGGCACAGTAAGTCAAGTGGCAGAAGGCAAGGAGTGACCGTGCTGGGGCCCATCCCAGGTCTGCCTCATGGTTAGGACTTGCATTTTTCTTTGAGGACTTCCCAATTCTCCCTCACATCAATGGCTTTCACTGGATCCCAAAAAATCAGAACAATTCTCAGAGATGGGCAGAATCCCTAATGGCGTGCTGCGGAGCTCACATCTGACTCACATCTCTTTGAATTTTAAGAGGAAATAAAGTGTGTTTCAGGCTGACCTTTTAAATCTATCTATAGTACTTTGATGTTGCTAGACCAGAATCTGAGTACCTTCCAAATTTAACAGTTTTAGCTGTCAGCTACCTTTCCAAAACAGGAAAGTTCTGCTCTCCTGTAACTGAGCTAAGAGCCTTCAGCTCCTTTTAGAGACAATGGAGAGAAACAACATTATTCAGTGATTCATCTGACCTATTTTAAACATCAACTTTAGGGAAACTTGAATTGTGACCTACAAAATGGCTTCTCCTCTCCATTGACTGTGAAGAAGTGTTTATCACATCGTGGACATCTGCATTTACTCAGCCCAAATTGCATCCAGAGAAGCTAAGGCCCAGACTAATTCTCTTTATTTCATTGGAGTTTGACATTTAAATGTCTTCCAAATCCGTGAGTGGTTACACAGACAGGAGAAGTAAATCCAGGTCTGAATTCCAGTCTAACCTCTGATCACTGGATTATCTTCCTTCTGGGTCTGGTATAAAATGACAAATGGTTTGGTTTTAGCTTATCTTTCACTTACAACTAAATTCTCCAGACAGGTCAATATGGTTTGAATTCCGTTCAACAGAGTGTAAATATCCCCAGAAGGTCAAATCTCACTATTTCCTCCATGTTAGAATTCTTGCTCAGAATTAAATTGTCTGATCATTTAAAGCTTAATCCTAACTCTAATTTGTCTCAGATTTACACCACACCAAATCTATCTGAAATCACATCTGTCCAGATTATTTAGCTTCAGATATTTACATTTGAATCTTGACAGAAAGCTCTACAGCTGTTTGAGCTGTCATCTTCTGCCGTAGGTTAGATGAAGTTGTACAATAGGGTGAAAATGGTTTATAGAATTTCTTTGTAGTGATATCATTCAGTTATTAAAGTTTACAGTTAATTTCTCTTCTAACTCAACTAAAACACCGTATTTCCCAGGGAAAACAATCATCTTGCCTTTCTTTTCCCTTCATGTATGCCCGTCCTCCTCCGTGCCGATTTTCTCTCCTCTTCTACTAGAGCTTTTCTCCTTCACTGGGGAGGTGGAAAGGGGGTTTCCACCCACTTCTGCCTGTAGCTGAACCACAATTCCCGTAATGAAGAAACAGATGTCCAGTCCATCTTTTTTGTCCGTTTTTTCTTTGCTGCCTTCAGACCCCTTCTTCTCCAGTTATCCAACTGCGTATGCAGCTCTTCCTGGTATTGCCTTCAAAATGCTTTGAGCGGCTCTAGAGCTCTAGAGCTCTCCTGTCTCAGATCCTCTGCTCCCTAACTCCTGTCAGCTCTCAACTACACGTGTCTCCGCTCAGTGACTCTGCCTGTTACTGAGGCTCCCTCCTACTGTCCTTTACGAGATACCGGTTAAAGGTTCTAAGATCTCGGCAAACTCAAGCTGTAAGATAGTGATGTTCCTGATGTTCAGCTTTCTGCTGACATACTCTTGGAAACTTCGCTCATTCCTGGGTTGAAACAAGGAGATGAAAGAAATTGTTGCACAGGTTAAAAGAAAAAGCTAGCAACATTTTGGGTAAAAAAGATGCTGTTCTAGTGCTGCTGGATTTGAAAGAGCTTATATTTTAGCAGACCAGGGGTTTGCAGCAGTCATATTTCTCTTATTGATTTCTAAAAGTCTGCCTAAATCTGACCAATCTCTAAGCTCTCAGGAACAAAAAAACCCAACAACAAACAAACAACTTATATTTGCTCTACAGAAGCTTCTTCTGTGCAAATAGCTACCGTCTTTGAAGAGTTTGTCCTTTATTGCACATGCTCAAACCTTTCATTTTTTCCCATGTGCTCAAACCATTTACACTCCTGACAGTGTGGTGAGAACCAGAGCCTGGCGCTACCCTGACTGCAAAGGCATCCAATCCACCAGAACTCTATGACTGCTCCAGCTGAAGACGACAGGGACAAACATTGACTTTCCCAACGATGAAGAGCTGTGGCTGGTGCTGGAACCGAGGGTTGGGACTTGGTATCTGCTCTGCTCTGGGTGACCCAGACTCCCAGGAGCACCAAGAAAGAAGCATTTCAATTCAATGTGAAAATGTTTAAAATAAGAGTAGGAAAAGGGAAAGGATTGTCAGGCAGCTGGAAATTTGGGATTAGGAAGAAGTGACAGAGAAGTTCAGAAGGATCTAAATTTTCATGTGAGACCGTGACTTGGGGGCTCTGGTTCGAGACAGGTAGTCAAAAATAGAGATGTGGAGTCAATGCAGAGGTGACATATAGGCTGAAGACGGGAACACACGGGCAGGATATCCTCCTCTCCTATCTCTGTGCGAGCCAACTCAGACCCCTAGTGATAGGAACCAGCCCAGGTGAAGGGGTGGGCTTAAAAAGAGGAAGAAAAGCCAGCACAGAGGTAACTGGTTGTGGAAGGAGATGGGGACTGGACTGAGAAGCCTGGTGAGTGAGCCTGGGAGAAGAAGCTTTTGTATTGTATTCCTTGTCTTCTCCAAGGAACTTGCAGCTGCAGTTAATGTTTCATATAGGCAGGGAGGAGTATTTCCCACTAAAATGGGGCAGGGCTGGAGAAGGGTTCTGGTTTGGCACATTCACAGCAAACCTGCATACCGTGACTTCATGATTTTAATCTCTAATGCTTTCTTTTTTCTGGGCTTTTTGCTGTTTTATAGATCAGCTTCTCCCTACGCTAGACAGGCTGTCGCCAGGCAGAGGCCTGCTCTTGCCAGTCTCTTGGTCTAGCACTTTTATAGACACCTCTTGACTTTGACCTTAGCAGAAAAAGCTCTTGGTGTTTGGGCAGTCATCAGTCAAGAGGAAGGGTTGAACACCACCTGTCACCTTGTGGATAGACATAGTCTAGCAACTGGATCCTGCAAGACATGAATCCCATGCAGTTTAAGAGACTGGGGTCTTGTTTTCAACTTGCTGGTACCCAGCCCACACACAGCTGGTGGATGACACAAAACTATGATTTTGTTTGTGAGGAGGTTGCTTCCTCCCTCATCATTTGCGTCTTCTTGAGAATGGATTGCATCCAAACATGTTCTTATCTTCCTTCCCTTCCTAGGCTGGGCTTGCTCATGCCCATTGGTATTTGAAGAGTTGTTCAACACTCCAAAAGAAATGGAGCCAGCTTTGTTTCCAAGCTCCTATTACTCACCTTCTTTATCTCTTAGCTAAAAGCTTTAATGGATCTGTTTTGCTAGAGCATTTGAGGTTGGAGGCTATGAAGAACTTCAAAGGTATTTAATAGCAGCTTTGTCACTGATTTTGTAAAAAGACCACATAGTTTGATTAAAGGTAAACTCAGCTTGCAATACTGCACAGAACTCTGCTGATCTATTTTTACTGCATCACAAATAAAGCTGAGGAGAGGGGGAAATCCCACTGACTAAACAGGACGTGCGGGAAGGATGGAGCACGTCTCCCTCCCGTATTACCCAGGTACTCATTAACTCTCTGATAACCAGTTTAGACAACGCAAAGTGGAATGTCTCCAGCACCAGATGGTAGTGATGAGGAAGAAAGAGGAGCGCAGCATACAAGATAAAACTTGGCAGGAAAATATACACAGGAATTTCTGTTCGTTAGGGCAGAGATTGGGATCTGCGAGTCCTAAGTTTAACCATTCCTACGTTGGCAGGAAGTGTCTGAGAAGTATAAGGACAAAGACAACTCCCATCCCTGGATACACAGCTGGCCCACCCGCAAAAACCCAACCACCTAGTGATGCAGTTTCTGATTTAGCTCAAATGGTGGAGTGTCTGTGCTGTAAGACCACGGTCCACGTGTGCTGATGGCCAGTGTGGGTACCAGATGGATCCCTGCAGAACAGTTTAAGTTTGCAATCTCCCAACTGTTCCAAAGTTCAGAAATGTGAGCATCCTCTTGGCCCACGTGGCTTTAATTCGAGGTTGATGTACATTGATAAAACTTCCTAATTAAAACACCACCACGTGCTTTCTCCAGGGTGTCCCAGAGCTTTACAACATATTCTCATTCTGTGCCACAAAGAACATTCTTTTAATGTTTTTTTTTAATAAACAAAAGGCAAACTTAGGCAGTAGTAGTGTAAAAGGTTTATTCTTTAGAAATAATCAGTTACCTTCAATATCTCTCTGGATGCATGAAAGTAAGGCGTCGTAATGAGGAAAGTATTTTCCCAAACTAATGAAAAGTCTCTCTGCCTGAAGCAGAAGAATTTTATTGACAAGGATCCTATATAGGCTTTCATACACTCGCTGCGTAGATAGACAGATATTTTTGGAATGCATCTCCTGATGAGATATCAGGGCTGTTATTAATTCTGTCTGTCATTTTTATTGAAAGCCAAACAAATTGCATACAGTGCATGAAGAACAAATGTAAACCTTCAGTGGCAAGTAGTGCAAGAACCCCCAAGATCAAAGCAAGCCATGCTTTCTCTTTTACTATATTCTGACTTGGTAAGAACATTTCGCAGGCACGTACCATGCTCTAAGCAGCAAAAATACACGCAGAACTCAGAAGTTGCAGACTTTGATTTCCGTGTTCATTAAAGAGTTGTACTTGGTCTCCTGTGAAGTGTTGCGAGACCTGAAGCCGCCATATGTATTACATTCAGAGGGATCATGTGAAATAGTTCATTAAATCCTGCAGCCTGTTCCCAATTCACCTTCAACCTACAGGTCTTTCACAAAAGCAAGCGCGGGTTGCTGGGCATGTGGCTTCCTACGGCTTGTCCCTTCAGCACCAGGATCTCTGGAAAAATAAGGCACTTGAAAGCAAGCAACTAGAGTGAAGGGGCCGGTGCTTGGTACAGACGTAGCCAGAAGTCTCCCTGCACATCAGTCCAGAGGCTGCAATTCTCCCTGTATCACAAGGGAAGACATAATTACGGCAATTTGGGAACAGCTAACAACAGAGATGAGCAAATCAAAGCCAAAACCCAAACCGCAATAACCCAAGAAGGAGATATGGAAGTACCTTGGTCGAACCTAAGAGCGATCAAACAGGATTTTCTCAGGTCAGATGGGTACACGACCTTAGCAGTTACACCATGATGGTTCCGGAAACCACAAATCCCAGCTGGGTGCCAAACAGCCAGGGCTACCCAGGACTTCTCCCTGCTGCCCTGCGGTGGGGGAAATCGGTGTCCTGGCAGCCCCCAGCCCACGCCAGGTCACCCCTGGTGCTGGAGACCCCTCCGAGGCCGTGGCAGAGGCAAGGTGGTGATGCAGGGAACCGTGCCCCTCCCACCAGTGGCGGCTCCGAAGTAGTGGGGGATTGCATGACCTAGTGCTGACAATATTCCTAACTTTGTTTCCGGATTTAACTCTTTCATTCAAATATGCAAAATATTTCATACCTCAAACAGAGGATTTCTGCTAAAGCCTTCCATAAACTGACTTCACAGACTGTTTTTGTAATCTTTCCAGATTGCAAGAGTCAAAATGGGGAGGAAAAAGAGGGCGACGCTATTTTTTTATGGGTCAAAAGAAAAGATTCTTCTATTTCCAGATGTCTCACAGCCCTTTCAAGTGTAGAGGGAGATATTATGACAGCAGATGTTATGATTCTTGGCTTCAGAATCACATCAAAATAGTGTTTTATCTGACATCAAAAGAATGAGCTGTTTTATCGTCATGATGATGATGAAGATCTTGCGACTTCTCGGATTAGTATCAATGCAAATAAGGCAGCTATAGAGAACTAAAAAACCACACTTCTGTCCTTAGGCTTTATCTGTGGTTTATCAGCTTCTAAACAATCAGCTCTATGAAGAAAGAGAACCAAGACAGAGTTTATGGTCCGGATTAGTGCTTAATACAAATGAATGTACACAACTTTTTCACAAGCTTGAACCCAAGACAACTTTGAGATTTTGTCCCATAAGACCCCCAATTATTTTGATAATATTACACAAAAAGCCATACCCCAAAACTGTAACCTTAATTGAAGTTTTTATTTCTGGTGAACATTAAAATAAAGATTAAAGCAAGCGCGATGAAATAGGCCATCTATTTTGCACATAACTTATTGCAGATTCTTAGCATTGCTCAAGCAACGGTTTAATTTATAATAATTGGTTTTGGTGGACCTCCTCTAACTGGATTTCAGCAAAGCAATTGAAACGGAGCCATGTAGGGAATTATTAGCCCAAGGGTCTGGCTGAAGCAGAGACAAAAGGTGCTGAAAGGGGAACCATGAGGGTAGAGGGAGGTTACGAGCACAGCTTCTCAAGCATCACTCTTAGCCAGTCTTAACTAAATATATTCCCCAGCAACATTTGCACAAGAAGGAGGATCACATTAATGAAATTCACGGATGACACAAAGCTGGGAAGAGCGGCAGAATATCTCACAGGAAGAACTCAGGGAGCCGATTACTGAGAAATACCCTCAAGATATTTCATTATACAAAGCTTAAGATCATGCACTTAAAAGGGGATTGTGTTTCCTGAATGAGGTCTGGTGGAAACAAGGAGACAGAAAGTCTGTTTTTACAGTGAAGCCTGGGAAACGTGAGTTTCTAATGCGGATGTCTCCACAGTACCTACAAGCTCAGGTCCAGTTAATCTTTTTATCACTGGCAACAACAGCAGTGGCCACCGGTACTTAGAAAAAATATGAGTATTTCTGGGTACCCATTTGTAAACAGTTACTTCATTGGTACGATGAATCGAACGCATCTCACAGCTTCTTTCAGATTATTGTCTTATTTTTTATTCTTCTTCCTGTTAAATAATTAATCCCCACAGGAAGCAGGAGGCAGGTATTGAGTGGTTCATCCATAAAGGTGAGAGTGTGGCAATCCCCCTCCCGCTCGGCTGCGGCCAGAGACATCTCTGGGCATGGGGAGGAGTCCTGCCGAGCAAAGCTGCTCTCCTTCCACCTGCGGAGCTCACTCGGCCCAAGCCTTTATTTCAGAGAAAAGAGGTTTCAGTTACCCGCACATCTGGTGCCTTCCCAGCATGAAGGGTTGCCTTTCCCCCACCCACATGCTCTGGGAAAGCTTTTCCTGCCCTTTCATTGCCACAATGGTCGCTCAGAAGGGCTGGCTGAAGAGAAGTGCTCCCACACGCCTGGTGACATTTAAGCCATGTGGCAGATCCCTTTGCGCACGGATCCTGCTCCCACCCAAGACAATAGCAAACTTTGGTGGGTGCGGGATGAAGCCCAGTGTGACATTTTCTTCCACCCCACGCTTCTTTGCTGAGTGAAGCTTTTGTGAGATCCAGAGGATAGAAAACCCCTGTTGTTCCACCTGTTTCTGTAGCCTCTGGTCCCACGGCCAGTTGACCCTACTCTGCAGTGGTGCTTACCTCTCACATGCTCTTTTCCCTACCAACAACGAAACAAGCCCCTCTGTGCTCCATTCAGAATGAACCAAACTGCAATAAATTCAGGTAAAACATGACTTTTGGACAAGAGAATTTGGTGAATGCTGTTGAGACCTTCTCGCTCTCTACAACTACCTGAAAGGAGGTTGTAGCAAGGGGGGTTGGCCTCTTCTCCCAGGTAAAAAGTGACAGGATGAGAGGAAATGGCCTCAAGTTGTGCCAGGGGAGGTTTAGGATGGATATTAGGAAAAATTTCTTCACCAAAAGGATTATCAAACATTGGAACGGGCTGCCCAGGGCAGTGGTGGAATCACCATCCCTGGTGGTATTTAAAAGATGTGTAGATGTGGTGCTGGGGGACATGGTTTAGTGGTGGGTTTTGTCAGTGTTATGTTAATGGTTGGGCTCGATGACCTTAAAGACCCCTTCCAACCTAGATGAGTCTATGATTCTATAAGCCATAATATCATCTTCGAAGCATCCTTCCCATGGGGACCAGAACACCACCACAGGACAAGTTCTCTGAACCAGGGTCTGATTGGGAACTCATTAGAAAAATAACCTTGTATAGTAATTCACAGAAACCGAAACTTTGTTGAAACATCCTGATTTCAAAAAAGTTTTTATCAGAAAAGTTTCTTTGACCCAGATGGAAATTTTCAGCCAAAACCAGAGCAGGTGCCGTCTGCCTGTCCCAGAACGCCGAGACCAGCCAAGCCATTGGGTAGGCACCCTCTTTGCAGCAGCAAAGCACAAAAATACCAGTTGAAGAGGTTTTCCGAAGTGCACCTTATCTCCTCATTTTTAAGGATGTCCACTCTTTTTCACCATGGGAAGTTTTCTTTTCCAAGGATGGCCAGGAACAGAAAAAGAAGGATGCAGATGGTGGGAAAATACCAAAAAGGAATTGTTTTCTAGCTAGCTCAGGCTTAAACTCATCTAAACTACCCCATTTAAACACACCGCTTTCTGTATGATGGCAAATACAGTTCAACTTCAGCTCAGAAGTGGGACTTTATGTTAGAGAAGCCTTTAATGAACTTTTGCAAATGTGAACGTTTTTGCCCTCTTCTGCCCTGCCCATAGCAGTAAATACATCTGGCTTCACAGGTAAGGAGATGCAAAAAAAAAATAATTTAAAAAAATCTTCACGTGTGTAACCTGTGACAAATCACCAAATCATGATTATGTGGCTTAAAATAGTTATAGGTCATTTTTTAGGATAAGATGGAAAAATTTATTATACCTTATTACTGCTGTCACTCCAATAAGAGCTAACAATGTTCATACTCCCATCGCACGTCAATATTCCATGAACACGCTCTTTGTATTGGAGTTGGCCAGGCTCGCCAGAAAAATACTCTCTACTCACCGAATTGGCATGAACAGTGATTTCCAAAACTGAAACGAGTGCAAATGAGCAAATGTCAGTTGACATGTATCAGATACTTCCATTATACGTGCTATGTAAACGGAGTACTTTATATCATGATCATTTGCTTCGTGAAGCAACAGAAGTGTTTAACTTCTTGTAGATCTCTGCTGATGCATACTTATCTTTCAAATGGAATTTATTGTAAGAGAAATAAACATTGTCCATAAAAAGTTTGCAGATGAACGTTCATTGTCTCCCCTTGAGCCACAATCACTTAATTACTGTTCGAGATCTTTAGATAAAAAAGCAGTATGAGCCTGCTTCATGACTCAGCCTATTCTCATTTAGTTCAAAATCAATCCACACCCAAAGCACCACCGATAATTTTATCCTGGGAATAATCAGTGTTGCTAATAGCGTTTGGGGCATGCTAAGATGTTTCTTTTCTCTTCTCTTGTTTAATCATTTACCTATAAAAGCCCACGCTACCTTTAACAGCAGGCACGATGCACACGCAACCTAATAGTCAGTATGTGAGACAGGAAAAAACATCTTCTGGGTGGAAAAGATCAGGTTCCTAATTCTAATGTCACTGATTTATGCTTTTCCTGTGTACCTATAGATAACTCACAGCCTAAACTTCTCATGCGTGCTGCACACTGGCTTCAGATTTGGTTTTATGCGCTCATTTTAAGAGGCTTAATTTACTTCATCTCATAAGTTTTTCTTCTGTCCCTAGTAGAACAGGGAATGGAAATTAACAGTACTATTCACAAAAACCCTACGGACATGCACATCCATCCATGCGCGTATATACGCAGCAGCCCATTCCCTAGGACTCTTGCTCTCCTGTGATACAACTCGTCTTGCCCCTTTCACTCTTCGCTGCTCTTCTCTGTCCGCGCTTCCTTTTTGCTCCAGGGAACCAAAGAAGCTTTTTGCCCACCCATCATACTTGATCCACTCTTTGAAAACTTCTTGTCTCCAGGCCTGTGCATATTGCGTTGGCACGCTACCAAAACGCGCTAACAAATGGCAGATTAAGTGGAAACACGGAAAAGAATTTCAAGCATGTATTATACTTGCTCGGAGTTCAGCGCGCAACGTTTTAAGACGAGGGCTGCCCTCTAAACAGGCAGGCCTGGGAATTCAGCTGCAAAACAATTACAGATGCAAGGAAAATACCTTTCCTCTGAGAACGAAACTTGATGGTATTCCGCAGTCTTCAGCAGGCTAAATTCACTGTGTGCTCTGGAGGAGCCCGGCATGGTCTGTGCTTTCTCGAGACCTCCGTTTCCCTCTCCAGCACTATTCTCCGAGGGAGTCATATCATATTAACTAGAATTTTTCTTACGTCAACCTCTTAAAGATGCAGGAGTAGAAGACTGTAATCCTTTCCATTCACAACTGAAACAGCCCCTCTGTACCCATCTGCTGTTCTGCCTTAAGACAGGAGAATAATGAGGCACTCGATTCAGCTCTGCAGACTCTCAGCATTCATGATCAGCCGGACAATGAAATTTCTAGTGTTGTGCCTGTATATAGTTTAGTTACTCGTGTCTCCTCGATGAACTATGTTGGCTGCATGGCCGTCTTTCTCATGGTTTAAAGGTCTGGTTTAAAAAGCCCTCTTTGCAGCACCAAAGCACATACATAGACTCCGAATGCAGTTTCCAAACCCGCCCAGCAATGGCCCAGCCCCGCTCTGAATGAATACGTCGGCAAAATTACCACCAACTCAGGTGGGTGCAGGCGAAACAATGCTGAGCTTTAGCACAACAATTCTGCCCACGTTATCTGAGATTTGCTTTTCTTTCCAAAAGCAATCTGGACTGTTTGCATAGGGTGTACAGTAAAAAGAGACTCTCCCACCGCTGATTACATTAAACTTGCTGCATACGTATTTTTAAAAAAAAAAAAAAAACCAACAACTTGCTCAAATTACTCTAACTCGTTTGCCCTCTACACGACTCCACTCTGCCAGTCACCTTGAGAGAATAAAAGATCTCAGTCTACCGTCCAACAAAGCAGTCGAGAACATAGGACCAGTGGATGGGAAATATGGCCCGCAAGCCAGGACTGATGTTCTCAAGCCCACGTGATGTAGCGTGCACATCCATAAACCAGGAAGGGTATATGGACAGCAATTCCCAAATCAAAACGCAGAACATTTCTGCACTCCAGTGCTCCTCAAAAAAACGTAGGTCTCACTGTTGGCTTCAGAGGAACTTTTTTCTGACTGCATCAACTAAAAGAAAAAGAAGATGGACCTGATTTATGATGTTATACTGACTGGTTCAAATTCCTCCATAGGTCATTGACCCTAAAGTTAATAAAAAAATGTGACTCTTTAGTCTAATAGGTCATTTTCAGTTTTAACTAATCTGGGCTCATGACTGGCTCTGGAACGGCAACAATTACATGAAAGCTAAGATTGATTATTACTGTCCAAAGACACTGAGTAATTAAGCCTACTGAAAAAGACACACCAACTTCTATAAGACGTGGGGACAAAAGAAAACTGAAGGAGAATAAAGAGCATTGAGGATATCAATGCATCTGTTCTGTATCTGAACGTCCTTCCAAATAAGTAACTGAAACGAGACTGAAAGTGCAACCCAAGCACAGTAAAAATACAAGAATGTCTGCATTGAAATTCCATAACTTTTCTTTATTCACTGTGATACATTCAAACAAAAGTGCTCCAGATAACAGCCATAAAGTAAAGAAAATTAAAATAAAAGGCAGAAAAAGACCATCAGATACATATTTTGATTATTCATATTTCAAAGCATTAGTAACTGCTTGTATCTGAGTGCACCAAAAGCCCACAAGAGGGTCCATGTTTTTGTACGCTGCACCTATAAAAATAATAATCATAGGCAGCTCTAGCAAAAAATGTTTTTCAGAACTAGAGCCAAAGCCATCACAAAGATAAAGCACCATCAGGCATATGTTTACAAATGCCATAGTAATTAGTAGAGTGTAAAAAAGGCTTAGCTGAATTAACATTTTCCTTGTATAGCACAGGGAACCTCTGCTTGGATTCATTCCTTCCCAGCTCTGCCACTTCACACCAGGGACTTGCATTTGCCCCACAACACCAAGAGCCATGGGCAACTCGGTAAGCTTCAGGAGACAGTGAGATGGATGGAAGAGAAACTGGAACTGAAACCAGTGTCTATCCTCCCACTTAAGAAAATAATATTGGCATGGCAGCATGTACTTAACCATGTTGCTGCAAGAGAGTGGCACAATCCACCTGAGAAACCCTGTTTGTACAGACCACGCTGACTTCCCGATGCTGTTTGCTGAGCTACAAGTATTTGGCTGGACTGATTTTACCTATAAAAGACAGTTCTTGTTTCCAACTACAGTCCTGCTACAGTAAAAATGTAAGTCACTTATCTGTAAGAGACAGCAGAGCATCACTTCAGAGCAAACTCAGACTGCACCCTACAATGTGGCTCTATTACAGCTGCAGAATTACTGAACTGTGCATTTGCCACGAATTATTTGTAACTCAACAATTTGATGGGGGGGAGGATTCCTACCCCAAACAACACAAGAAACTGAAGTCAAGATGCCATACAAATTACACTGTCAAAGGGATACGACAGAGAGACACTTAAAAATCTAGGGTCCCTCTACCTGGTGCATTTTTAGGTAGAACAGCGTGGATCTTCAACAAAAAGGGAGGAAACTCAGTTGACTCCTTGTCCTGCTCTCCCCTTTACCTGCTTTGCAGGCAGCAATTCAGATGGCCAGCAAGAACCCAAGACAGGCTTCCCCTCTGAAAATCTGAGTTGCTCACATGAGATTTTTCTTAAAAGATCTAAGTAGGTCATAACAGAAAACAAGCCTCTGTCCCCATACATTTTCTACAAGAGTATATCCACAGGGATCCTGCTAGGTGTAAGGCTATGCCCCAGATGCTATAAAGATTTAAGCCCAATTGTTTCCCAAAGCAGGATGCAATGGCACTGCTCATACGACCAGCATCATCTTCACAGTCAAGTCCTTGCAACATCAAGGCCTGTTTGCTCAAAAAGCATTTTTCTTAACTATGTTACTAGTAAAGTCTCAAATCGCTCAGACCGAAAGAAGGTTAGAAGTGTTATGCAGTTATTTACCCTTCACGCTATTTGTGTGGCATTCATCTCCCACAGAGCATGCCTTGCCCTTTTCACACTCCCTTTTTCATGCAGGAACACAAAGCTGTAATGTTTGGGTTGCAAACACCATTAAATGCCCCTCTTCAGCCCCCAACAGCATAGAAATATTTTCTTTTAAAAGTTCACATCAAAGCATTTCTACTAATCCTAGGATTTATTAAAACAAACATTGTAGGCATGAGATAGTCAACAGCGTCCCTTTTATAAGATTCTTTGGAGACGGTTCTGATTTCGTACTGTTTACTGATCCGCCCCTAATTAATCTTCAGTTGCTCAGCTGCAAATTCAGCAAGTCCACCTGCTCCTTCCCCACCCTGCAGACGTTCCTTTCTCCCCAGTTTCAAGCTGTAATGACAGCAGCACACAGCCCCTGTCCTGAGAACAAAGTGGCTTGCTTGAAACGCTATGTATTACATCCCGGTGTTACAAGATCGCATCTATTTGCAGCAGAAGTCTAGCCTTTCCTCAGATGAGTAATTAAAACCAGTCATAAGTGCTTTCTAGGAGTTTCATTGTCTTTATCCTTCCCTGCAGTCAAGGTAGTTGCCTTTGATCCAATAACAGATCTGTGCGTATTTGAGGGGTGTGATACGAACAGCTACATTGAAATCCTGTGGGGTGCCATTCATGTCCACCCACTGATGGCCTGAAAATATTCCGATAATTTTACGCTCCCATTTGTGATTCTGCCTCTTCCACATCCTCACGTACACGCCAGATCCACTCGCACCTGGCTGGGCATCACACTGCTGGTACAACAGGTCATACGTTTCATCTTTGACATCACAGAAACGGTAAACCAGGTTTCCCGGACGATCATTGTCGTAACCAGAGAAGTGAATCCTCCCTCCAGGCAAGTGTCGTGCTGGTGGGCTCACACCTATCTTCATAAACTTTCTTTTATGAGGCTTCTTGAGCTCCAGCAGGGCATAGTCATAATCCATGCCAATGTCATTGGCATTGCCTTTGATCCATCCTTTGGGGACGTGTGTCCGTTTCACTCGGATCCACTGGAATTTCATTTTCTCAGGCATTGCTGAGTTGGTGATATTGGCCCCTTTGCTGCCATCTTTCAGTTTGGGCTTTAGGAACCCCACCCGCAGTTTCTGAGCTCCTTTGACGTAACTCTTGCCATCATGGATACAATGAGCAGCAGTAAGAACATGCTTTTCAGCCACTAGCGTCCCCGTGCAACCTGTAGATAGCTTCACCGACGTGGAGAATGGGTAATTCAATAAGAAGTCTTTCCCAAAAATGCTAAACCTGCTGTCATAGCCATAGATCTGCCTCTTAGTTCGAGATTTGCCTTGAGACCCATCACCACTGTTGCTCAGAATATATATGCCCACTTCAGTTTCAGTGAGGCTACCATTAGCGTACAAGGTTTCATAGGACAGGTAGTTCTTCACTTCTTCGTAAGTTGGCAGCGGAGAACTTTTGTGGCACTCTGGGCCACAGGGAGATACCACTTCCAGTCTGGCTTCAGCATCAAACTGCGGTTTGTCCAAGTTAAGGGTAGACCGTGGCAGGATAACTGGAACTCTGTACGATGGCCATGTTGGCTTCCAGTGAGAACTGGAGGGCATCACATCTTTAGCAGCACACAAAAGGAGGATTAAAGTGGACAAGCCTGCCATTCTGAATGCCGGTCTGTGGAAAGCAAAAGAAGTCCAGTTACTCACCCAAACATCTTGCAACATTAATCTGCCTTGCTAAGGTAGATAAATACTAACCAAGTATATATAATAAGGGTCAAGCGATTTGAATGGAGTCAACTATCATTAAGTGCTTCAGTTTCTCAATGTTAAACTAATGCCTTAACCTGTACCTTGAAACAAGTAGTCCCAGGTTAACGCTGAAACACAGAGCATTTAACCCTTAGGTGTGCTGAGCAACCAACTCCCAGCTGACATTGGTGGAAAGTTATGGTATTTGCCTTCCCACGGTGTAAAGAAAATTCCGAGTCATCGTAAATTCCTGCATTCGTAGAATCACAGAATGGTTCGGGTTAGAAGGGACCTTAAAAACCATCTAGTTCCAACCCCCTGCCCTGGGCAGGGACACCTCCCACTAGACCAGGTTGCTCAAAGCCCCATCCAGCCTGGCCTTGAACCCCTCCAGGGATGGGGCAGCCACACTTCATAAACCATAGCTCCTGCAATGAGTAAATGGGTCTGTCTTTATCTGGATTACAGCATTGTCTGAAAGCTCCCATCTACTCTCTTACTCCACTGAGGGAGGTCCTTAAATGACCTCACACCATTTGCTGTTTTTGCCAGAGACATCAAGTGGATGGTAGGAACAGGCGGGTGGACAAAGAAGGTAACCTGAACAGGAGCTGGGTTGCTGAACGTGACTGCACGGGAGACTTGCTTCCCTTGGCATGAGTTCTACCAGAGGAGGGTCTCTGCTCCACGTAGCATTTGCTCTCCCCTAAGCTTACATGAGAAAGGGTGACATGATTACACAATGAACACAGCTAATGAAGTAAGTTTACAATTCTTGAGGGAATTTTCAGTTAACATACTGGCTTACTCCTTTATAAACTCGAATAATTAGAAATGCAAACCAACCTCCTCTGAGCACAGGGAGGCAAATGGGACTGTAAATGTGTTTATGAACCACAGGCAGAGTGTCTCAGACTGCAGAGAACAGCATGCACTAGTGCTGTGTCAAGAAAACGTGTAACTTCAGTTTATTTGAAAATTAGCCATACAGCTGAATCACTGCAGGAGGCATTGCGCCCTGGGCAAGAAGGCAGGCGGGATCTCCCTCACACAAAGATTATTCAAACAAAACTTCACAATTATGTTGAGCTTACACATATTTAAATCCCTGCTGAGGTTAAACTGATCACAACGGCAGGATCATTCCTGAAATACCTCAAATGAGTAAATCAAAGCAAATCACGCAGGAGATGACCACAGCTACCTAAGAATAAAAAAGAAAAATCCTTCTCTCTAATGCTTTTTGTAGGAATACTCCATCCCTAAGCTGCACTGAAAAAGACCTCGGAAGCTACAGACTGCTAAAGTCCAAAGGTGTCCAACTCAAATATTGGGCCTGGGTTCTTCCGTTGTTGGTAGCATCCTCTTTGGGAACAAAGGCTATAATTAAAGCACACAATGTTCAAAATATCAATTGACTCATGCAGGATATCAAAACATTTCCATTCCAAAAAACAGACACAGATGAACAGAGCTGATGTTGCTGATGCCCACAGAGAAAGGTATTGACTCTTCCAGAAGTGACCATTCTGCTGGTAATTTTTTCATTAACAAACAGCACATCTTTAAAGGGACGTATTATTCCTAGAAGGCTTAAGCTCTTTAGAATATATTGCTTTATACCTAACGGGCAAGTCATGCTGGAAAACACAGGCCATTTTAAACACGAATCAGAATTGCGTAATTTTGCATGTCCCAAAATTGGAAAAGACCTGCTTATGTATTCAAGGAAAACCACCGGCTCCTCTGGCTCCTGCCACAGCAGAGATTAATATTTGATGTGACTAGGCTTTGCAAGCTATCAGGCATCACTTGCTGTATATCAAATATACTCCTTGTATAACAGTGATTAGGAAAACACAGAAAAAGAAAGTAAAAGGGACAAATGTTATCACTCCAACCCCACAAAGACAATATACACTAGCATAATTTTTATACATATATATATAATATAGCTCTTAACTGCCCTACTCGTGACAGTGAGGACTGTACGCAGAAATGTTTACTGGTCTCCCAGTTAGAAGCTGAGAACAGACTGAATTACAGTTATGCTGTGCATCAGAGAGCAGATCCCGTCATTAAGAGCACGTATTTATGAGCAGTCTGCTCTCATCTGCTTCACACCAACGTTATTCCCACAAATTACATTTGAAGCTTTCCTGGTTGATGGAATCTCTGCCTAAATTGCACCACTTATGCCACTTCTTGGATCCAAAAATCATTCATGCGAACAGACCCAGTGCTGGCCTTTGGCTGGTTTATTTCTCTGGCAGGGGAAAATTAGAAGCGTCTTGTTAGTAGTTACTTGCACAAGCTGCAAGATTGCCTCCTGCCTGTCAGCGCTGCGACCTGATGAAGGGACTCCGTGCCCAACAGCTTCCCTGCTTCCTCCGAGAGCATCACCAGGGCTGAGAAGGGAAATTACCTCTCCCTCCAACCTGCCCTCCTTCATCTCCCTGCCGTCACCACTGCAGCAACGCCAACGCTTCCCAAGGCAGTTTCAGACAGCAGAGGGCAGCCGCCCGATGACGAGAACAAGACAGGAGCTGGGAGTCGAGCTGGCCCCCAAAAAAGGCTCCAGAAGATGGTTATCTGTGTCTGCGCTGTGCTCTAGTACAGCAAAGCAGGACTTACTCCATGCCTCTGCGCGAGCTTTCCCGCACCCCTCCCCTGCTGCCTCTGTGCTGTGATCACATTGCAGATATATGGGATAAAAAACCCTTTTCATCAGTTACCGAACTTTTCTATTTAAAATGTTATTAAAACCTAACAATAAAATACAGTTGTGAGTTTACAGCTGATCACAGAAGCTAAACAGTGCTCCTCACAAACCAAGGCATTTATTGACGTCTTTGTAATTTTGTCTTATCTGGAGACATAACTGGTACTAAATCAGTTCTGGGCTGCAATAAATAGAATTAGTACATCTTATTAACCAGATGCCGAATTAGGACGTAGTACCTCTTTGCACCAAATGTAGAGGAAGGTGTAGAACCTTCCTCTTCAAAAAATAAAATGGTTAAGCAAAAAAATTACGGAATTTAAAAAGTAATCTAAATTTAAAGAGAGACCTACCGGTTTGCCTCTTCTTTCCTTTTCCTTTCTCTTTTCCTTTTTGTTTAAAACCAAACCAAAAAGCTGCAAAAAACCCCAGGGTTACCACTCTCTATGTTCAGCTATTTATTCCTGGGTGACCCTGCAAGATGTTCTCAAATTGAACAAACTGGTAAGAAGCAAGTGCTTCCCTGAACGGCTATCCCAAACCGATAGTGAATGAATTACGACGTGCTGCTCTACTGTAGTACTGCTCTTCTGTTTCTATTTAAACTGTGTCATAAACTCAATCCACCCTTCGACTCAGTACAAAGCCCAGCTCTGATATCCAGCCTAGGAACCCCCTAGAAAGCGGTTTGTACATAATCACACTTGCTAATGGCATTAAAATTGTTTAGAGAATGGAAACAGTGACAGCTACCCCGGGGCTCCCCACGCCGCTAAAACACTTTACAGACACATTTCCCTGCCTGCTCTGGGCATTCACGCCTTGGGATACAAGTTGGTGAAAGAGAACTGCCTTGTTCAGGACGGACATGAATCATTTTCTAATAAGCAAGTAATTTTTCTGGAGGAGTTCACTACTTCTGGGGCGGTTCTTGTAATAGACGGTTAAATAACAATAAATCTTGGAACATGCAGTATGAAAGCCCGTGAAGCGCACCGTCTCCATTACATTTTGAAATGAAGAAAGTTTTTCCACAGTGCTGGAAACCAGAAAAAAAACACGGAAAAAAAAAAAAAAAAAGAAATTGAACCAAGAGAGTAAGAGCGAAAAACCTGCCTCAACCCAAATTATAAAGGTGAACTAAATCACTGCCGTGCCAAAATACCTCGGCTGCTTTCCTTAGTCACAGAACTTGTTAAAACACAGCAAAAATAATTGAGTCGCGCTTTAAGAATTACAGAAGCCTCACTGCCACTGAAATCTGACATCTCTATTAGCCTGCCCGCGATGCTGCGGGGGTCACACTGCCGTACCCGCTGGGCTGAGCGCTGTAAGAGGAGATGTCTCAGAAAACCTGAAGCGAACTTTGATACCGACAGGCCAAGGGCGACCGTTAACATATACAACGGGCACAGTGCGTATTTTGACACATGTGTCAGTGACACACGGAGAGGAAAGGGATCACATTATGTGTTTACCACTTAGTCCAATTCCTACAGAATAATTGTACTGCCTCCTTTCGCCCTCTTCCCTCTTTCTCTCTCCCTGGATGCAAAGAGGCTTCGGTTCCACTGAAGAGCAAACTAACAGACAGACAGCGATGGCCAACTTGAAGAGAAGCGGGCAAGCTGCAAGCGAGGAGAAGCTGCAAGCCAGGAGCTGCATCCCCAGGGCCACCGCAGCGCCGGGGGATGCTCAGCCCCGGGGCCGCCCCGAGAGCCGGGGCCGCGGCGGGACCTCACCCGGCGCCGCCGGGGGCAGGAGGCGAACAGCCGCCGCAGCCTCCGGCAACCGCCTCCCGGAGGAGACCGGGTGATGGATTTCTTAAAGAAAACCCCCAAAATACCGATGCTCTTAGTCACGGTGATGAACCAAAGCATAGCACCGCAGCGGCTCAACCGGAGACCTACTTCCGAACGACTCCCAAGTCGCAGCAAAGACGAATTTTTTTTTTTTTTTTTTTTAATCAGCTGTTTCCTCACCCTTTCCAAGTTAGCCACCGACCCCAGCCAGCGGCGGTGCTGGCCGCCCCGGCCGGCGGGGAGAAGCCGCCTTATCCCTTTTGTTCGCCGGCCGCCGGAGCGGCGGCGCCGGGTGCGCTCCCGTTGATGCCAGCCGGGTTAAAAATTAAGCTCTGCGAGGAGGGCTCGGCCCCGAGCCGGGACAGCGGCTCCCGCCGCCCGCTGCCCCCGCACCGCCGGGGCTCCCCCCGGCTCCGCGCCCGCCGGCAGGTGAAGCGCTGGCCCCGGGGCACCGAGGGGCGAGAACGACCCTCGCTACCCTCCCCGCCGCCCCTTTGTCCCCCCGGGGGGGTGACCCGCACCCCGCGGCACCCTCCCGGCACGTACCAGCTCCCCGCGGCGGCGGCGTCTCCGGGAGCCGTCAGGCAGGTGGCGGGACCGGTCCCATCCCTCCCTCCTTTCCTGCCTCCCGCCGGCCGCCTTCCCTCAGAGGCGCGCTCCGAGCGGGGCGGAGCGGGGCGGAGCGGCGCCTCCCGCAGGTGGCTCCGCCGCCGGGGCCGCCCGGCCCCGTTCCGCCCCGCAGCGCTGCCGGCGGCGCCGGCCCCCTCTGCCCGTCGCACCGCTGCGGGGGGCCGCGCCGGGCGAGGCCGGGGGCAGGGCGTCCCTCCGCGCAGGCCTCCCCGGGCCCGCCGCCGCCCCAGCGCACCCTGCGGGGCGTCACCCCATTTTTTCCCTCTTATACTGCTGTTTTCGTTTATTTCCTGAGGGAAACCCTATGTTTTTTTCCTCATCCTTGTTGTTATTCGTGGTGTCCCGGCACGGAGGGCAGCTCAGGGGACGCCAACCCCTCACCTCAGGGCTGGGCGGGAGGTGAGGGGTGCAGTGGTGGCACCTCCGCAGGCTCTTTGTCCACAACATCTGGGTCCCCAGCATGGCAGGTCCCCTCTCGGAGGGTCCCCAGGCGTGGGGTGAACCCCCGGGGTCCCTCCTGCCATCACAGGGCATAAGCTCCTGCGTCCCCGGTGTGGCAGGTCCCTTCTCGGAGGGTCCCCAGGCGTGGGGTGAACCCCCGGGGTCCCTCCTGCCATCACAGGGCACACGCTCCAGGAGCTCTGCGGTCTGTCCCCGATGTTGCCTCATCTGGCAGATATTTTGGATTTAATTGTCAGACACATTCTTTGCATGGGTTTTAATTACTCATCCTTCTTGAATCCTTATAATGATATCTGGCAAGAAAAGAGGAAAACAGAGCCAAGAAGGCAAAAACCCTGCAATGTGTTTTAACTCCACAAGAAAAATCCACAACAGGTTTTGCCAAAAATTCCCAGCTGATCACCATTACCCCAGAAAGGAAATATAAATTTCACAGGAATCGATTTATTTGCTGCCTTCTGCTGACCTCTTCACCCTGCTGTTACCCTTACAAAGGACTAAGAGAGCTTGAAGCATGGCGAAAGCTCTGCCCCACGCAAGCACCCTACAAGGAGCTGAGATGTCACAGGATCTTACATTCTTAGACGTGATTTTTCTAATTTGTGTCTACTTGGGCCTACGACCAACCCCATTTGGGTCTGTGGAAAGGTTTTAACAGATGCTTGGAAAAAGCAAGTGCTACAAAAATTATAACTACTCAGACAAGTCTTTCTCAACTATGAAAGATGCAGGATCCCACCAGAAGCCACAGGCAGGAAGCAGGAGAGACCAAGGGGAGCTCTGAAGCTGATGAATTCAAGGAAAGGGATGAAGGACCAGGCGTGAAATTCCTACAACTACCTATATCTGCAATGGTTCTCCAGAAGGATATGGCAGGTTTTTGTCTCCATACCCAGGGTTTACACAGCTTTTGGGTTTATTTGAGGCAGTGAGGCACTGGCCCAGGTTGCCCAGAGAAGCTGTGGCTGCCCCATCCCTGGAGGGGTTCAAGGCCAGGCTGGACGGGGCTGGGAGCAGCCTGGGCTGGTGGGAGGTGTCCCTGCCCAGGGCAGGGGGGTTGGAAGTAGATTGTCTTTAAGGTTCCTTCCGACTCTAACTATTCTATGATTCGATGATCTCCAACAGAAATACAGCTAGGGAATACAGCTGCTGTCAGGGGGAAGCAAGGGCTGGTGACATCAGTTCTTGGGCCACCAGGAAATGATCATGCAACAGTGAAGAAGACACCTGGAGTATCAGTAGGCAGCTAACAAGTAAGACTCCATTAACAATAGCGTACTAATCACAGATCCCTTTCTTATCTGAACTTGCCTCCTGATTATATACGCAGTCCCACTGCTCAGGAAGCTTTGCCCTGCCACCTCTGTTGTTTTGCATGGATGGAGGAGGTGGGCCATGTCTTATAGGAGGTGAAAGCATTGTGACGTTTGCTTACGTAGTGGGAGGGAGTCAGGGCTGCAGCAGTGGTCCAGGTGGGCTCTTGCTTTCCATGGGCATACAGCCTCTTCGGTCACAACTGCCATGTGTGCTCCAGGGCCTTCCCAGCTTTCCTCGCACAGGCCTTCCTGACTGTTGTAGGTCACCACACCAAACAAGGCCTCTTGATCACTTTTACTCTCCTGACAAAGTACAGATTGCCCTGCAGTCGCTTCTAGATGACTGCAAACCCTCCACTGAACAGGTCTCTATATGTCATTTTCCAGCTTTATCTCAGATGTATCAGCCTTCCTGCATCACACAGCTGTTTTCAAGAGTCTCAGTGGGAAGAAGGAATAAATATTGGCATAATTGTTTCCTTCTTTGTATGTTTTCCCCAATTTTTTATTTACAGTGACTGTGCGTAAATTCTGACTGACTGAAGGGGGACTGTTTGATCTCCAGACACAAATTCAAATAGACACAATCGTTGAAGATACGCCACTGATAGAAATGTTTACAGCAGATAGGGGAGCAGAGATACACATGGCGGGATTTATCTCACTTAACTGCAGGGGTCTGAGCTACCCTGGGCTATCCATGGTACAATACAGGACCACAGACCTTCCTCATCTGGAGCAGCAGCTGGAAGTCAGTGCTAGAAAAGATGAAGGCACCCCATCCAAAAAAAGTGTCCATAGATAGAGACATCCCACCACACTTCCGATGGTTTCTTGCTGTGACTCTGTCTTCCCGTGACTAACTGCTGTCTCTCTGCTTCTGATTCGGGAAAAGGATCATATTCTTTTTGTGTTACGTTTGTACAGCACCTGCCACCCCGGGGAGCTGGTCTACAGCTACCACTCCACGGTATTTCAGTTACACAGATCATAAGACATTACGTGCCTCTCCGTACAACACAGAGAGATGAATAGGAGCCACAAGGCTTGGTGTCTGCAGGACCCCTCCTGAGAATGGAACCTTAAAGAAAGTGTCGGGCAAAACTTCTTTCATGCCAAAAGGAGTGGAGAAGAATGTTTAGTTTGAAATTTAGCTACAAGGCATTTGGTTGCCAAAAAAACTTCTAGATTTTTATTATTTTTAGGGCATACATTGAACCCAAAGCTCAGAAAAGGCAGTTCTCCTGGCCTGTCTTAATGCCTGCCTGCAGAAAAAATGAATCACTGTCCAGTTCTCCCCAGCACCTATAGAAAAAATCTAATGGTTTAACTTTCTAATTCAAAAGAGGACAAAGATAGCAATTACAGATGTATTTTTTTTCCCTATGTGTATAATTCTTAAGAAACAAGAGCTCTGGTGAACTCGGGCTGCATTAGGTTTTTTAAAAAGCGAGTGAAGCCCAAGATTTGAGTGTTACTGTGAGCCATTGTTGAGGCAAAGAGCAGCAAGTGACAACATACGTAAGGGTGAACTGAGCTGTACTATATTGTCAAGTGATAACACACAGGCTGACTTTTCAGCACCTTGCGAGTAAGCTGAAAATGAAACAGTCTACAGGTGGGAGCCCTAATGAATGGCACTGTCAGGAGATAATTTCTCATGGTTGAAGAAATCTTTTATTCTGCAGGGAAGTGAAGTAACCTGGCATTATGGGCCTGCGCCAGATTCCGCCGCAGACAATGGAGTGATTTCAGAGGCCACTGAGTCTGGAAGGAGGAATGACAACCCACAGTTGGCTCAAATGAGTCCTCCCATTGCTCGCTGCTGATGTAATGCAGCAGAAAAGCCTTGGAGTTCCCCACTGGAATGGCAGCTACTCCGCAGGCTCCTTCCCCCTTCCCTGGGACAGAGACCCCTGCTCACAAGTGCCCTGTTTCCCAAACCTCTTTCTAACTGCGGGAGGAAGAAGTTGAAGGTGAAAGCACTCTCTATCCCTTTGAAAACAGTCTGTTTTGAAGGCAAGGATGATGCAGACTGGGGCTTTGGAGAAGCAAGTCCTATCCTCATCTCTGCCGCTACTTCATAGCAGGACTTCAGGAAGGCTCTGCTGCCTCGGTTCCCGGTCTGCGCAATGAGCGTGAGAGCACGTTCTATCTCAGTGCAGTGTCCCAATGATAAATAGAGTGGTGACTGTGCCATGACTGGGTGCTGTGATGACGGGGAGGGGATGGCCAGACGTTTGCCTCAGATAGGTTGCACCACAAGATGACACTACTTAGAGAGAATGAACTCTTTTTCTCAGGTTTTCCAAGACTGTGGATGCAAGGCCGGGGGGGAGGCACTTATTCCTAGTTTGCAGAAGCAAGATGCTTTTGCTGTCAGCTCCTAAAGGAAGCATGCGAGGACTGGGAATCTGAGTTGTTTGGTTTATGGAAAGATTGCCAAGTGGGAAAACTGACAGCTGGATGTATACAATGTCCTTCTGCTGTCGGCAAAAATCTTGTCATCAGCAAGTGTGACGCAGTGGAGCAGGGTGGAGGGCTTTAGCCTTTGAGAGGATTCCTCTGCCCAAATAAAGACAACTAAAAGCTAAGTATGACCACTCTAGGTTCCTTTTGCAGGCGTTTAGGGGATACCTCAGGAGGAGATTTATTACATCCCAAAACAGGATATAAGATAGGCCAGGCAATCATTCCTTAAAAGCACTCATTTCCTTCCATCGTCTGTTAGGAGAGGTTAAATCTAACTTTTTGATGCCTACAGTTACGTGAAGTGAATCCCATTCAGCCTGTCCATCTTCTTCCTGGGTGAACAGGGGTGTTTGAGCACGTAGTTGCAATTCATCCTAACAAGGAAAGGTTTCTACTGCACAGTCCCACCTGCAGACGTAACTGTGCAACTAAAGAGCTTTGCCTGAGACAACCCAAGCTGTACAGA
Organism: Chroicocephalus ridibundus; assembly: GCF_963924245.1. Taxonomy (NCBI): domain Eukaryota; kingdom Metazoa; phylum Chordata; class Aves; order Charadriiformes; family Laridae; genus Chroicocephalus; species Chroicocephalus ridibundus. The sequence goes on from NC_086284.1 coordinate 1,893,041, forward strand.
AAGTTTCTGAAATTATTGAAATAGTAATCTACTACTATATGGGAAACACAAGAGGAAAGATTGGACTGAATTGGTTTTTTCCCCTAGAATTCTCAATTGAAAGGCTTATTGGGATTATCTGTGTCTGTCAGACAGGGCGTGGGATTCTCTAAATACCTGCTTGAAATAGAGTATATTATGTAGAAAGTTTTGATCAAACTATCATAGAAAGATATCATAGCATAGAAAGAAGAAAATAAGGAAAAACATTTTGAATTCAGCTTGATTCAAAATTCACAGCTACATATTTACTATATATGCTCTTATCCATAGAGATCTCGGGAATTACTGCTATTCATATTACTGAAAACTTTTCTGACAGGGATATTTAAACTAACAGTGGCCCTTTAATTTCATGATAGTGAAAACTTGTTGAAATAAAACAGGCATCTGGATTTGCTCCAACGAGACTGAGATTCTTGTAAGACACTGCATCTTCACCATTTGGGTAAACAGCATATCAATACAGTGAAGTAATCTCAAAATAGCACCTGAAAAATAAAACATCCACTGCAACTGCACTCCCTGAGAACTTCAGGGATTTCCTGAAAATGGGAATCTTCAGTGTTATGCAAAACTGGATGACATTCATCACTACCATTTTTGTTTTCACTCTGCTAGGTTTAGATTCTGCTGTCGGTTTCACTGCTCCGTCTGGCGGTTTTGAATCCGCCATGTGCTCATCTAAGAATGGTGAGCTATAACACTTTATCAGTGCCGTATGTGCCCATGAAGCTACTGTATAGTGAGAAGATCGTTGAGGGTATGAATAGCCTGCTTTTCAGCTCCTGTTGGAGATCATCCTCACCTCGTGCCCAGCTTGTTTAAAGAGAAGCCTGTGTTCAATGCACACGGCAAAGGAGAAGGTTCTCCCTGCGGTTGTCTCAGGGAGGAGAAGGTTATGTCAGCCCATGCCTGCAGAGCAGGTGAGCTCCAACCTTTACCACCTGCCCGTCAGCCTTTGCAATGATGCTGCGTGGCTGGTGCTGGGAAGGGCCTTTCTTAGTCCTCTTGTACAGCAAGAGTTGGTAGGATTTCCAAAAAGATGCTTGAGTTTGATGTCAGACTTAGTTTGATGCCTGGTCATGTTGCACCCAGCATGAAGGCACCCTGAAGTTAGCGGTGTGACTCAAAAATGAGGGACCACATCATATTTCAGACTATGATCTAGCCACGCTCCATCTGGCAGCACAGGCAGAGCCTATGCAGGTAAAACTTCCCTCAGGGAGAGGAAGGGTTGAAGGTGGTGTTCTTGGCAAGACCATCCTGCAATGGATGTAGGGCCTATGGGGACACCTAAAGCAGGTGTATCTCCCCAGCTTATTGAGACAAAGAAAAAGGAAAATGAGGCAGGGATTGGGACTATTTTAATAAGCGGTTCTGCCTTCATTTCTCAGTCAAATGAACCTTTGCTGGTAGAATTTCTGTGAGTCCACATGTGAATCAGTGCTCCTAAGGGGAATGAACGTAGAGGTCCAGGGCATACAGGAGGGCTCTTTAGCCATCACAGCCAGCACATGGGACTCTCTGATAGGGGCCTCTGGTCTGAAACGCGAAGAAGAGTCATATTAGAACCAGGAGAGGTCAGTTATGATTAGCTTGGAAACAAGTAAACAAGATGATTAACCGCAGCTAATTTTAGCCACATCAAAATTAAGCCAGCAGCCTAAGGAAGGCCATCTTTAAGTCAGAGGAGAGGAGGTGTCTCCAGAGGGCAATCCATCCCACCCATGTTAGGTGCTGCATTTATTATGGAATGAACTGCAGTCTGGAATTGTTTTCCCTTGGGCGTCAATAGAGGCAGCCTAGACAGCTCATGTGGAGAGGACATTTGGCTTTTAAAGTTAGATGGAAACACACCATTCAGAGTTAAGTGCTCCTCATCAGAGAGTTGCTCTTCAGCAGCTCTTGTTCACATCTTGTCAAGAGCTTGGCTTGTTTTTCAGATCTAGTCTATCCAGCTATGAAAACAGCGATGATTTTTGTCCCAAATCGGCAACCTGTTTCACTAACCTATGATCCTTTTCCTTCTCTTGTGGCAGATGACATCTTTCATTTGCAAGGTAATAATAGCGATTTTATGCTTCTCAGCTGTGACTGTATTTAGTTATGGCTGCCTAGCTCCATGTGAAACGTAGACAAATTGGAGGTCATTAAGAAAAGAAAAAAAAACCAACCAAAATGATTAAAGGTAAATAAAGAAAACTTGTATAGTTTATCATATGATGAATCTAACAGTCTACGCTTGCAGTGTAGAGTATATAGGACCCTAAGGAGGAATTATTTCACATGGCACTAAAGAGTATAATGACAAGAGTATAATGCGATGAGATAAGAGAAGATATATTTGGGCTAAATGTCACCAGAAAAATTTCTGACTGTGTGAACTGGCTGTGAAATAGTATCCCAGGGGATTTTCCCCCTCCTTAAGGATATATAAACTGTGTGAGGCAAAACATTAGGAAAGGGAACAATCCTGAATACCATGTAGCAGTTTAGGTAATCTAATAGGTCTTTCCTGGCACTAATTACTACCATCTACAGTTCAAAGCCTAGAAGATAACAAAAAACATTTGATGATGTGTCTTGCAGAGACACATCCCATAAGGAATATTTATAGCAAGTCTGGATTTCTTATAACTTATTTCTGACACAGTGTGCCTTTAAGTGCTGTTCAAAACTCAAAGACGAATGTCTAAAAATAGCCCCGTGCTGCTCCATACTACGTACCACATACTTACTGGTGGTCTGTAAATATTTCCTTTCTTAAACGTACTGAGTGAAAAAGCCTGTTTCTGAAGTGTCAAAGCTACGCACTCAATCTGCCCTCTTTCAGCTAAGTTGGGATCCCTTCTGTACCAAGGAGAGAGACTTAAGTGGAAAAATTTGATTTTTAATGACATGTATACAGCCTCGCACAAGCTGAATCAGATAAAGATATAGTGACTATGGACCTGAGTCTAGGACCTCAACACCGCACCAGAAGCTGAGCGATGCATCAGACCTGTAAATAAAATTTAGAATTTAACAGAACTTTCTCATCCTCATTGAAAATATGCACTAAGACAAGCAGGCTTGTCCAAGACAAGCTTGTCCAGCAGACAGGCTGGACCGATGGGCTGAGACCAATGGTATGAGGTTCAACAAGGCCAAGTGCCGGGTCCTGCACTTGGGTCACACCAACCCCATGCAGCGCTACAGGATTGGGGCAGAGCAGCTCGAAAGCAGCCTGACAGAAAAGGACTTGGGAGTGTTGGTTGATAGCCGGCTGAATATGAGCCAGCAGTGTGCCCAGGTGGCCAAGAAGGCCAACAGCATCCTGGCCTGTATCAGGAATAGTGTGGTGAGCCGGACTAGGGAAGTGATCATCCCCCTGTACTCGGCACTGGTGAGGCCCCACCTCGAGTACTGCGTTCAGTTTTGGGCCCCTCGCTACAAGAGGGACAGTGAGGTGTTGGAGCGTGTCCAGAGAAGGGCTACGAAGCTGGTGAGGGGTCTGGAGGACAAACCTTATGAAGAACGACTGAGGGAGCTGGGGTTGTTTAGCCTGGAGAAGAGGAGGCTGAGGGGAGACCTTATCACCCTCTACAACTACCTGAAAGGAGGTTGTAGAGAGATGGGGGCTGACATCTTCTCCCTGGTGACAAGTGATAGGACGAGAGGAAACGGGTTCAAGTTATGTCAGGGGAGGTTTAGATTGGATATTAGGAAACATTTTTTCACTGAAAGGGTTATTAAACATTGGAATAGGCTGCCCAGGGAGGTGGTGGATTCACCATCCCTGGAGGTGTTTAAAAAAAAGGGTAGATGGGGCACTTAGGGACATGGTTTAGAAGTGGCTCTTGTCAGGGTAGGCTAAAGGTTGGACTCGATGATCTTAAAGGTCCCTTCCAACCTCAACAATTCTATGATTCTATGATTCTATGATTCTATGATTTAGCCTACATTTGGCAACAGCCGAAGACAGCATGTCTGAGATGCATCCCATATAACTCCATGTTATCCTTCCACGGCCACCTTAGCAGAATATTTCCTGGGACAGGAGGGAGGAGTGAGCAGTGCACTTGACCTAGAAATCTACACAGGTGCTTCTCCAACGGTAGTTCAGCCAGTCTCGGGAGAAGGAAAGGTCCTGACACTGCCCTCATCCTTGGGTATTAGTAGGAGGATCCCACATAACTATTGTTTGGAGTAGTGGACCTGGGCCATGAGGAAAGACCCCAGGCAGAAGTACCAGCTTTTGCTGTACCTTAGGTGCTGCGACACGCTTGGTCTGTCTTCACTTGATGGGCAAGTTACCCACACGAAGAGGGTTTTATAGCCGGAAGGAAGCACTGCGACCTGGCCTAACAACCTGCACTGCCCGCCGGACTTCTCTGCCCCTGATCAGTGCATCTGCACTGAGCCCCTCTCAGCACTGCGCTCGGCCCCTGCGCCGATCTCGTTTGAGCCAGAAAGACATTTGAAAGAACAGTCAGTCTTGAGCTAAAATTCATCACAGTGGAGGTATGCATTACGGCCTTTAGTTCATCATTGGCTAGTTATTTCTATTCATACTTCAGCTGTTTATCGACATGCGTTATGGTCAAAGGCCTTAGAAGTCTAAGTATACTGTATCAATACAATTGCTCTTATTCTAAAACTTATAATTTCATCAAGAGCAGTATTATTCTTTGAGAAAATCTGCTTCCATAAATCTTAATTATATTACTTTAATCCTTTGTGAAATATATCATCAGTCTGATTATGTGATCTGAGATTGGAATCAAATAGAAAAGCTCACAGTTATCCGGGTAATTCCATATATCCTATTCAAATGCTCGTGTCACCTCCACTTTCTTGCAGACCTTAATAGTTCCCCTTCTGCTTTAGGACTAATTCAAAATTGACGGTAATGGACAAGAGACCTTCCTGACAAGTTTTTGAAAACTCCTGATTTTAAAATGTCTAATTTTAGTAACAGCTGTAAGCAATAATATTTAACTCCTGCAATGATACCTCTGTTAGCTGGCAAGGCTAATATATATTCTCCATGTCGATTTTTGGTCTAGGAAACTGTTGTATGTCATTTTCAGAAAGTCCCACTGTCACTGTGGGAAATCCAGGATACATCATTCAGACTAAGTCACTTTCTCTATACATTGCAGAGAGATGTTTTAAGTAGGTATTTATCCTGTGGTTCAAAAACATTTGAGATCAATGGTTTCCCTTATCAGTGACAGAAAGAGGTGATGCCATTTTTGACATATAATTTCTGCTAGTTTGAGATAACTGCTTGCTGGCTTAGTTATAACAAGTGATTTAAACTGTTTGATCACAGAAATCCTACCACTAAATTCAGTAGTTATCAGTTAGGTCGAATTGATGTTTATTAATGAGCAGGCAGATTCCTCTTGCCTATTTTCCAGACTGAGTATTAGCTTAAGGAAAATTAGTTATTTTCTTCTTTGCAAGTCTCTTGGTTGCTTTACTGATTTCTTTCATGATGTTTTAAATTTGTGCTAATGTGCGTGCTTTTTTTCTACCTTTTCACTCTGCTCTTTTTCTATCAGCTTAACGCCCCAGCCTGATCCCAGAGAAGTCTATATGCCTTTCTCTTGATTTGGAGGCCACCTAAACTGTCCCATTTCCCGAGGAAAAGCAGGCCAACGTTTCTCAAAGCTTTAACTTGAACTATTTACCTTGCACTTACCTAGCTTCTGCCTAGCATTTACCAGTTCTTCCAGATCCCCTGAACATTCTTCTAAGCATCTCCCTGCTGAGGTCTCTGCTCTCAGTAGTACATGAGATGACCTGTCATTAGGATTCATTTAGACCATCAGCAGTCACTAAATCTATTTAGAGAACCATAGAATAATTTAGGTTGCCTCTGGTGGCCTTCCAGTCCAACCTCCTGCTCGAAGAAGGACCAAATCCAAAGCTGAGCCTTAGATTCACCTCTTAAGTCCAGTAAAGCCTCTCTCCTGCAGAATATCCATCAAGGACCATCCGCTGCCTTTGAACAGATTGTGAGTTCTTCATGGGACCGTGTACAGCCTCACAGGTTGAGCCAACCACAGCGATCCACCCCATACCCTCCATTCCGTTCTAAACTTCTTGTGCATATACGGCTGATGAAAACAATTAAGAGCAAGTTTAGTGGTTTTGTACAAGAACGGCTTGATTCTATTCCCAGACATGTGAAAAACAATGAAAAGAAGCAACCTTTTTTCCCCATTTTCTTCAAGTGTCCTACAAAAAAAAATATTTCCCTGGAATTTTTCATCCATTGTTTACCAGATTCTATTTATTTATTTATTTATTTATTTACCATGTTGAAGCTGGGTTGTCAGACCTGCAGCATACAGCAGGTTAACTTCCTGAGAACTTGAGTAAGTTCCTTACTCTAACTGAAGAGATGGGTTGGATAAAGTGAAATAGGGTGAAACGAAGGAGTTTGTGATATACAGGAGATCGACTTAGATAACACTATGCATCTTTTACTGTAGCAATCTGAAACTATGGAAGGCAAGGGTTATAACAAACATGATGTCCTGATACAAAAGGTACCACACATGTGGCATGACTCCGAGTATACTAACTTTACTGATTTGGACACATACCATGAACATATTTTAAAATAAATACTTAACAAGCACTTCTTAAATATTTCCTGCATTGCCAGCATGAAGGAATAAGGATACAATTCTCCATTGTACTGCGACAGGCATGGCTATACGTGGAAAGGCAGTTTTAAAATAACAAATTCTCTATTATGTTTCATTAAAAGCCAGCTGTTTGCTACCAGCAATGAACACAGAAGGGTCTGTGACAGCAACGCTCCAAGTCATACTTTGTCTAAGCGTACATTGCTTATAGCATTATGCTGCTGGCCTGTTCCATTATGTGACTTTCAAACAAACTCTCTTTTACCCTTGCTGTAAAGCTAAGCACATTTTTTGTCTAAGTTCTTGGTAAATAATCACTGTATCTCCATTTACAAAACCAGAATGCAGCAGAAATTCCTAACTGAGCCTGTGGGGCTGGACAAACGATCACAAATGTTTAAATATTTGATTGGAGAAAAGCCAAATTTTGAATGCCATGGAGAGTGGCCAGTGCCAAGCATCCAGTTCTTCTACGGGACCTGAGCGTTTGAGCTGGAGCTAATTGTTTACCCAGTCTGTCTGCCCGGGCAAACAAGCTCCTCGAAGCTCATTGCTGTGAGTCTGCCCGGATCCCCATTCCTCAGCCTTTATGTACTTATTAGGCTTACAATAAAGGACGGCACCGAAGCGAGCGCAGACGTTAACAAAGCCAGGGGAATGCCAGGCCTGGTCAGAATTAAATCAGTGCATCGCGAACGCTCTTGTTCTGAATGTGAATACGGAGGTTGTGTTGTGAGGGTAGGCGAGTGGCAGAAGGAGGGTGCAATGAAGTTGCGTCCCCCGTACTGAACTCGACAGGGAGAGCTGACAGCTGACTGAGCCTTAATTAGGACCTGACGACCCGATCCTGCAGGCAATATTCTCATTGAAACAAATGGGAGCTCTGTCTGATTAAGAATAGTGTTGTATTGTATTGCTAGATATATTATTTGTGTTTCTCCAGAACCCACATGTCCTAACTCAGTTTGTAACTGTGCTGTGCTATGCCTTATAAAAAAGAAAAATAAAATATACTTTCTCGCCTTGTTTTGCAATCAAAATAGAAAAAAACAGTCTATGCCTATGTTTGCACACCCTGTTAGTGGCACAACCTGGAATAAAGCCAACATCGCCTGAACACTGCTATCCAGTAGGCACTATTACTCTCATTTAATTAGGTTTCTCAGCGACATCCCTAACCTTAGTACTTATTCACCTTTGAATTTCATATTCTTTCATATTCCATATTCCTAACAGGAGTTTCAGGAGACTGACAGAGATCCCATGTGACATTTGGTGAAGGACATAACTTTTAATTTGTCTCCAATGCGCTTGAGGAGAGAGAAATACATTTGTGGAGCTGATTTTATTTCTTCTGGGAAATGTTTGCGGGACAGAAAGCAAAAGAAATACAGAGCTAGAAAACATCAGCTTCTGAGGTTAAACCAATTCTCTTTTCAAAAGTTATCTGAGGAGCTGTTTGTTTTCTCCAGGTGGTTAATTAATTTCATAGTTTGACTGAGATCATCCAGTGTGGGAATTAAAAAGAGACTCTCAGTTTAGGTGACAACCTCTGTGATTTCCCTCTGGCGTCGGTGGTGTGATGGAGCATCAGAAGGACCTCTGGGGCACCAGCAACCGGCGCCCGTAGCACGTGGCGCCATTCTCTGTGCTGCAGTGAGGGCACCCTCTGGTCTTCCTCACTCCCTTGGCCTTGTCTTCTGCTGAGACAGCTGATAAACATGACAAAAAGTGGTGCTGTTGGAAGACTGGATTTAGATTACAGTTGTAAGTAACAGTTATTTGGCAGTAACTCTGGTTGCTGCTGCCTTGGACTTGATTTGAACAAAAGGGAGAAGCTCCATGTGTCACTGTCTGGCCCTGGAAAAATGCTCCTCTGGCCGTCTTTTCTAACCCACTGAGGAAGGTTTTGAAGTACGTTCTTCTGTGGATGGAGATGGAATCACAAAGGAGACAGGGCACTGAGGGAGGCCCTCACGCTCCCTGGAGGCAGAGGACGTCCTGGGGAACTCCTGCACACTAACATGCCGTCTGGGAAAGAAACAGGAGGAACGTGAGGCCTGTGCAGCTGCGGAGCGACACCATCAGTGCAGTTACAGAGGTGTGGGGGATGGTTGCCTGGCTGGAGGGCATAGGTGCGCTCAGATGGAGCTGCAATACATGCGTACGCACTTTTTAGGACGTATAGAGAAGAAGGCAAGAATTCTCAGTGCCGAGGAGAGCTCCAGCGTGCAGGATGTCTAGATATCTCCAGAGGTCTCTTGCAAACTAAATTTCTCTCCAATTCTCCATGAGACATTTGCCATGGAGGATTATTCTTCAGCTTCACAGATCTCTCATCAAGAGGCCAGCCTACATTGTCCGTTTTCCTTTTTCACAGTTTATTCCCTCTGCATTCTCCTAGATAACTCTTTTTTTTCCCCTCCTGGTCATTTGCCGAAATTAGTGATAAAACTGGAATTACAAAGACACTGCCAAGAAGACAAGTTCCTGACATCCTCTGCTGAAAAATCACTTGTGCCTGGGAATGCCAATATTTATTTTGGTAGACTCACATTCAGTTGCTTCTTGCAAGCATTGCATTTATAGAGGAAAACAGGGCAACCTAAGAAACTGCCATTGGTTAAATGATAAGAGTGGAAGCAGGGCGGGTTTTCTGCACTAGAAGTATGAGTTTTACTACTGTGAAGTATTAGAAGCCTAAAAGCCTGTTAAGGAGCAGCCACAGCAAAAAATTAAAGCTGCGAGTCTCGTAAAGGGATGGTCTGGGATAGAGGATCCTGAGGCACAGGAGTGGGCTAAGCAGAGGGAGTTAAACCTGCACTGACACCTCCAAGTCACCTGCACCGATGTCCCTAAGTCACTTCAACCTTAACTGGACTGTCCCTGAAATCATGGAATCATAGAATTGCCTAAGTTGGAAGGGACCTTTCAGATCATCGAGTCCAACCATCAACCTAACTGACAAAAACCACCACTAAACCATGTCCCCCAGCACCACGTCTGCCCGGCTTTTACATACCTCCAGGGATGGTGATTCCACCACTTCCCTGGGCAGCCTGTTCCAATGTTTGATAACCCCTTCTGTGAAGAAATTTTTCCTAATATCCATCCTAAACCTCCCCTGGTGCAACTTGTGGCCATTTCCTCTTGTCCTATTGCCTGTTCCTTGAGAGAAGAGACCAACCCCCACCTCGCTACAACTTCATTTCAGGTATGACATTTTGTCTTCTCCAGCCCTCTGTGTCTCCCTCTGGCTTTTCCCCCTGGAGCCATCAGAAGAGGGGACGTTTCCCTGTGCTGCCCAGAAGCCCGTGATCATTTCCGTGCCCAGCTGTGGGCAGTATCATTCTCCATTGTTCCAGCAAAGAGTAACCCGGAGTAGAAATTCACTTTGAAAGCTGCTTTGCAAAGTGTTATTTGAAGAGATACTGCTATCAAAGCCGTAACGTAACAAAATGCCAAGTGAAATTTTGAAAGCTTACATTTAAGCTTTTTCTTAAAATGTGTCAGAAGTGATTCTGACCAATCTCTTTGCCTATTCAATGATATTCATTTAAAACAGGTGAAAACTAATTTCCAGTGACAGAAGCAGCTAATTGCTTTGGTTTAAATGCAATGGAGAGGAAGTATGTAGTACCATGCTTATTGCTTTGGGTGGTTCCTGCAACCTCCTCATTATTTGGATGCCAGTCCTGCTAGACGCCGTCAGAAAGAGCCTTCTGCAGTTTGAAGCAGACGACTGAGATGCCACCTTAATTCTGCAGTTTTCCAATGATTTCCAAGGAAGAGGTCCTTTGGCGCTTAACTGGGAATGACTGCAGATTGGCAAAGTGTTTTTCACTTAGAGGTCCCTTGGTGGCCAAGGGGATAGTAGTTTTGTCCAAAAAAAAAAAAAAAAAGATATTTTTTCAAAAAAGCTGAATGCAGCGAATTTCAGACCCTCAGTGGAATCAGGCACTGCTTCTGTCTCCAGCAGAAGAAAGGGAATGGCAATAAGCAAATGATGGAATGAGATTTGTGTAGGTAACTGTGCTGATCCCTTATTTTTGCCATCTCTGGGCTTCCCACAACAGGTACAGGTTTTTGCATGGAGAAAAGAGGCCACGCAAACTAGGCAGGATGCACAACAGTGCCAGAAGGGAATTAGGACCAAGTTACATGCAGGTGATTGATGCAATTTGACCGAGTCCCTCGGGGTGCAGTGCAGTGCAGGGAGCAGCTGGCACTCAGGCAGGCAAAAAGGAGTTGCTGGGATACAGCAATCAAATCCAAATCACAGGTGAGCTTGAATGTCTGAAGGACAAGGAGCCGGTGGCCAGGCAGGGGCTCGTGCCAACCAGTCTAAAATGTCAGCATTTCTCTTGCTCGGGGGATACATTCTCTACTCTGGGCCAGGCGGCCTGAAAATATCCCTCTGGTGAAAGCAGGTGATTCAAAACCTGGCAGCTCAGCTGGTTCCGTGCCCTGTGTAGAGATCCCTGCGAACCCACTACAACACAAGGCAAGGGTGGAGGCATCCGCGGGACTAATAGCCAGCGGGGAAGCAGAGGGACAGCTTGTCTCATCCAGAGATGAAGAGGAGCTGTGGCAGTGCCAATGAGGAGAGCAGCTGCCTCCACACTCACCCCTAGGTAAATCCTCGTTGCCAAAAGACAGCTTATTCCTCCATCCTCTTCTCCTCAAAGCTGGAGACTTTCTTTCTGGAAGTCTTCTCACACTGTTCCTGGAGACGTATCACTGTGGAAAGCTTTTATCCACGTTTTGATGGATTGTACCAAGCACACACATATATACATATAAATTAGCTGCAGCTCTCACTAAACTGTGTTGACACTGTATAAGAGCAAACGAAAGGACAGTTTGACTTGCTATCTGGATTTCACCAGAAAAAGAGATTAGATTATGATATACCTATATCATAATGCAACTATAGTTAAAGCATCTATGACTGCCTGAAAATATTCTAACAGCATATTTTTCCTGTTCCATCTACATAGAAAGCTTCCTCTGTAACAGTGCTGACTTTGGTGATATTTTGGTCTTGACTCCTTTGACTAATTTTTCATTTGACAACAACTTGTTGTCTCCAAGCATATTTTGTTCTATGTTACGTTATACTAATACTCCGAAAAGCTAAAGTCAGAGTTGCATTCTTTGCTCTTAACATAATAGAACTGGTATTAAAATGTTGGCACTTCTTGTGGAATGGAAACTTGAGGTTTCAGCTAGATCTAATAGCATCTGTTTCACAGAAAGGGAGAAAAATTGCCCTTATATCTACTCCCTTTATTATTTTAATATAGACGAAAACTTTAGGAGCATGGACTCACACCCGTTTTGTAGAATCCAGCTGTACTCTCATAAAAGCAGGGAGACACGGTTGTGTCATAAAACGGTCTTAACCTCCATGAAAAATTTGGTTGGAAATCAGAAAACGTACTTCCAGCCAAAATCAGTCAATAGCGATTCTGTCTCTGTTTGCTGCTCTGATTAATTTAAACTTCACATGTCGTGGGGAGGGAAATGGAATACATTGTCATTGAGGAGGGAGGCTGGCAAGTTATCTCAGCAAGCGGGACGGAGCCGGGAGCCATGTGCACAGTTCCACTTACCACCCCTCCGCTTCGCCAAGTGAACTTCCTCCTCATTTTCCAGGCGACTCTGTTGGAGGAATGATTCTGCCCAGTCTCTCTATTTAGAGGCAGGAAAAAGCCAGAGTTTCTGAGCTTTTACATGTATTAAAATACAAATCACAACGAGGAACCCAGGACTACAGCACCTTTTAGTAGGTGCAGCCCTTGCCAGTTGTGAGCTGGAAAGAGGCGGCAGTTTTTCCACGCCAAGTAAAGGTGAGAGAGGCCAGCAGTTTAGCTCGCATCACATATCTTTTCCACAGTCCCAAGCCAAATCACTGCTATAGATTTCCCCCCACCCACTCGCTGGACTTTCTAATGTGAGAAATATCTTCCCATGGAAAGCAGTGGTTACACAGTCACACGGGATCCTGCCTTACTCATACCGCTGGCTTCTGGCTCCGCTTTATGAAACCGGGCAGAGATGCCAGAGTTACCCTCGGGCTGAGATCTCTCCCGTAAGCAGCAGCAGCAGAAGTCAGGAGGGAGCAGACAGGCTCCAAGAGACCCTCTCAGTCATCAAAGAAAGTGACTTTTATTTGACTAAACAGCAGGCAAACGTCCTGTTGTGTATTATGGCACGTGTACTGCCAGAAGAGTGGGGGATATAAATCTGAAGACCAAACCGCCCATGCTCCCTGAAGACCCTGAAATCCTTTTGTAAGACAAAGCTGTTCAGTTATGAACCTCAGACAAATTCCCATCTAAGTGCAATGTACTTATCTGCCCTGCTTTGACAGTAGCAGTTGGATACTTACCCGTCACTCCCCGACCTTAACAGCTCTACCAGTGCTCTTTGAGTAGTTGCTCTGCTGAGCACAAACCTGGCTGACAGTTGTTCAGCACTAAGCAGAGCGTGCTTGAAGTATTAGTTTTATTAAATGCCTCGAGAATGTCACACTATAAATTGCAAGCTTGTTGAAAACCATGAGCATATCCACCCAGACCCTGGATGGAAGAGGGCTGGGAGAACCCAGAGAGCCTCAGCATCATCAGGCCACGAGCAGCACGCTCACTGCTCTGGAGAGGGCTAAGAGGGGAAGCACAGCTCCGGGACCTTCGATTGTCCCCCAGGTCCGTGTCAAGGTAGACATTAGGCACGTGCACTGCGTTTCTGCCCCGCAAGGCAGTCAGCAGCCTCGATTACCTATGGCTTAATGGGCTTGATGTGCTTTAGGTGCGGTATCTAAGAAGACTCTGCCATGAACGTGGATGGGCAGGTAGGTCATGCTGTACAGGACCAAGTAGGAAGGTCTAGAGAGCTCACTCAGACGCTAGGAAGGATGGCTTTCTACAAAGGCAGAGCTTTCTGCTGGGGCTGTACAGGGAGTTAGAAAAGCAAGACAATATCCTGAGATTAACGTGTGGAGCTCCTCTCCTCACTCCCAGGCTGCTTTGCCTTTCCCTCGCTGAGCACAACGGCATTTCCTTCAAAATGTGTCCCAGTGGAGACACAGCAGGGGAGTGAGTTGAAGCAACGCGAGTCGATGGCACCCTCACCTGCAGGAGCAAAGGCAGGGGACCTAAAACTACCAGACAGAAGACAACCATTATTATTAGATGTTATTTGCCCCAAATAAAGTGTTGTTTGTTGGTGGGTGTGCCGGAAATAAAGATTAAATTAGTCATTCTTTCTCTAAAAGCCTTTTCCACAGGAAAAATATGGATGGAATGAGGATCGTAGCCACTTGGAAAGGCCTTAGCTCCTATTTCCACTGTTCTGCGATGGGTCCAGAACTGCCTAAGGAGCAGGAGACGAGGAGAAGACCAAAGTCCATGCAGTTGGGCTACTAAAGGTGCATGGTGGAGAGTGCGAGTTCGAATAGAGCGAGCACGGTCCGTAAGGTGCTCACAGACATCCTCTACAAACTGGGACCGGAGAGACCATGCAGAGGTTGCACTACGTGGAAACACAGCAGTCTGAATCTCTCAGAGGTAAGGAGGGGACGGTCACAGCCCGGTGTGGGTCCAACCTCTGCTGCCATCAAGGCTGGCAGAATTTTTAACCAAAGTCTGTTGTCTGAGAACTGTAACTGTTTCTGTTCTCACTGATTATGGGTCCCTTCCGACTTGAGATATTCTATGATTCTATAATTAGGGGGAGCCACCAAGGACCTTGACAAGGTGGCTTTTAACTCCACTATATATCAGTCTTCTGCAGAGGATGGTACAGACAAAGGGAGGATATGGGACAAAGTAGCATCAGAAAAGGAAAGTGGTAGACTCGTGCTCTTCAGGGCGTTGAGCCTTTAGAAGCCCCTCTATGAGATCTTGAGGGCAACTCAGGGCAGTGGAAACAGCAGCAAGCCTGTCCGTGGTTTCCCCGGAAAGTCTCCACAAAGTAGATACCAACACGGGGAGTTAAGTTACTCTTCATGGGGATAACTGTCCTGACACACCTAACATCTGTTTGTCTCTCCCATTCCTATTAGAATTGGCATCTGACGCCCAGACAATGGCTGATGACTTGCAAAGGGGTATGTGACAACAGTAAGGGACATTTTCCTTCCTCATAGATCTAGATCCTTCCTGGCCTCCAGATCTACTATCAAGTCCCCAGCCGCAAAACACCCTCCGTGCAGATTGGATGAATATGGTATGAAATAAATGAGTTTCAGGCTTCTGTCCCCCCACCTTGGGCTGCTCTGACTCACAGGAGCCCACAGTATCGCCTACAATACCATAGTGGGGGGTTTTTTGTTTGTTTTCCACTGCGTTAAAGCAGCAGTAATAACAGTGTCATGAGACCAGCACCAAAGAGAAGAAACCCTGCCAAGTGAAGCTGTACTCATGCACAGCTCCAAAGCAGCAAGGGAAGGAACTGTCCAGAGACTAAAACATTTCCATGTTAGACTTAAGATTTAATACTTGTTTAAGTTAAACATTAATAAGGGTAAAGCAACTTTCAAAACAGAGCCAGTGCAGAGTTGATCCAAAAGTCAACAGGACAAAAGAATCTGGAGCAAAAATCCCAGCCAAACCACTGAAGCTGATAATGTCTGGCAAGAACATTCACCTCAGAGAAGAGCTTGAGGACAACAAAAGTCCATTCAAAAACACAAATCAGGCCTCGCCCTTTGCTGACTGTCTCTCTGCCTTTATTCTGACCAGATGTAAAAGGCTCGTGGGCTTGGAGGCCTGGGATATCTTTTCTAAGAAGGCTCTGCAGGACCAGGATCGCTTCTGCGCTTGGGGATTCAGCTTCCAGACTGAGCTGCAGGTGGCCCTGCCAGCTGGAGACACAAGGACAGGAACCTTTAAGTGACTCTGGCCCAAACTGTATTTACTGACAGAGAGCTGGGCTTGAGCTAGCCAGCTATTAATTGTACTTTGACAAATTAGAAAGGCTTCCTGCCATCCATCAGGGTACCCGCTTCCCATTATTCTGGGCTAACAGTCTGTAAAATGAAACGGCGTGCAGAACTTCACTACAACAAAGGGAGACACTTCCTCGGCTGGCAGGTTTGGAAGAGTCGGAACCGAGCCCAGGGGCTGCGCTTCCATCTTCATCTCTCACTAGCTATATGGGGGAAAAAAAGGACAAAAAGTCCTTTCGGCTCTCCGTACCTCAGTTTACACATTCATCAAACAGGGATGCTACTGCTCAGAGTTCTCTTGAGAACATTATAGCAATTAATTGCAATTGATAAAGCATTCCGTGACTCTGGGTGGATGCAAAGTATTAAATTCTTATTCCAAAACACCCAGATTAGCTGTCAAAGCACTAAATACTATTGTTACAGTGATGGGAGAACTAGGATAGGAGTGTTAAAAACAATACCAATCATTTAATTAATTTATCATCCAGCAAAGTACAAGGGAAAACACATTCCCCCGGTCTAATCCCATACACCTTGGCTACCCTCCTGTGCCCAGGTTCCCCTGCCCTGGCTGTACGCCGAGGCAGCTGCCGAGGGAGCTAACACCTAAGTGTCCGGTGCAGAGAGACAGACAGACACCTCCAGGAGTAATTCAGATCCTGGGTGGGCTGACTCAGACTCTGCAAGTGTCTTTATCTTTCCAGATCTTAGACTTGGTCTGCATTAGTAAGTTAAACGCGTCCAAGCTCTGGCCCCGAGGCCGGTTGGCACCATGAAGCCGCCATCCAGACAAGTAAACTTGCCTGCTCTCCTAATCAAGGTGTCTCTGCAGGGACCACCGACTGGGAGCGGTCCTAGCCTGGTGGGCTCCCAGGTCACGACCAGAGACTGTTGGGACAAGGCTAGTACCCTCCCCCACACCGACGGCAGGGGCCCTTCTGATGGTGCAGCAGCAGTTCGAGTCCCTGTGCCCCATAACACTCCTTGGCCTGTTTAATTTATTAGTGGAGGCGTAGCCTTAGACGTATGAGGTAACTGTCTGAAGTTAGCTGAGATGTGGTGGGACAACACGGCTATGTGAGGGACAGCGTTAACTCTGTCGTTAGGCTGGACATTAGGAAAAAATTCTTCCCAGAAAGAGTGGTCAGACACTGGAACAGGCTGCCCAGGGAGGTGGTGGAGTCACCATCCCTGGATGTGTTTAAGACTCGTTTAGATGTGGGGTTGGGGGATATGGTGTAGGGGAGAACTTTGTAGAGTGGGGTTGATGGTTGGACTCGATGATCCCAAGGGTCTTTTCCAACCTAAATGATTCTATGAACTTTTTCCATCCTGTAGCCATGTGAGGATCCTGCTCATTGGAAAGGAGGGATGGCCCAACATCTACGTTGAGCAGGTAAGTCTATATAAGCTAAATACTTCAAAGGAACTCAAGAGAACCTCCTTTTGGTGCTCAGCACTCTCAGAAAGCAGCTGTTTATTTATGGATTTACGCTCAGTGATTAATCCCTTGCTCGCGGCCCTGGACTTGGGACCTTCCAAGGCTGGCTTGCTCATGTTCTCAGCTGTTACTGGTCACCTGGGTCAGGGCTCCACATCGTGCTCTTCTGAGGGGTGTTGCCTTGACTAGTTACTGACTGGTGTTTCCACCTTTCTCTTCCCAATCATGATATCTGTAGGTCTGCTCAGTAAAATGCCTCTCCCTCATCGCCCGTACGCCAGCATCTTTGCATTTATAGTGCTTCTCACCGAAGCATCTCCCAGCCTCTGCACACAGCTGGAGAGCACTATGGAGACCGAACATACGAGGTATATCTGGGTACCGGGACTTGTCCTTAGCCTGCCCGTGAGCCAGCGTGACAAAGCCGGGAATGCAGGTCAGGATGTCTGGGCCGCAGCCCCCTGCCTGACCCGGGAGACCACAGTGCCTCCCGACTAGAATCTGAGCTCTTCTGTTCCCACTGCTGTAACCACCCCCTAATGAGTCCCAGATACATCCGCCTCCGCAAGGAGACGGGGAAAACGAGGGAGGATTGCTTCCCTAATGCCATAGAGGGAAGGGTAGTTCCTGGAATATTTACCAAGCCACCAAACCAAAACTTTGGTTTTATATTCCAGCGGACAGTTTTTCAGAGCTTTTCAGCTCCTCTTTTTACTTGTCAGCTATTGTACACCCAAATCCTTGAGTCTTTCACTAGAAACCCACTATGCAAAGGCAACGTGGCCAGCATCTCATGTCCTAGCATCCAAAAAGCAGCTGCTAGTGGCTGCAGAATAGAAATGAAGGGAAACCTGTGTATACAGTCCACAGTGAAGGTACACTTAGCATCGTAAGTGGCCACCTATTTAAATACCTTAATATTTCCATGATGAACCATACCTAATACAGCTATTGCAGCTTATAAGGATTTGGTGCCACCTTCAAAGGCTTGCGGTTACACTTAGAGCTCAGGCAGATCATACGAAGTAAGAGGTGTGAGAGTATTCACGCGTCTGAGGCTACTGTGCTTAATCCGCGGCGTTTAAAATACTGCTTTTAACTTGCCTTAAAATATTAACAAAAGGAGCTAAAACTTTACATGCCGGTTAAGAAAAACGGCTCTAGACTTGGCTCTTTAAGTGCTTTGGTTTGATTTGAATGTAACTATTTGGACTGCACGGATAGTAAAAGGCACATGCCTCAGGATGGCAGCTTTTATTCCTTTAGGGCAACCAGCATCCCCTCAATGCAAAGGATTAAATCAGAACTAAATTAAGAGACATACTACAGAGAAGGCTGGCTGTGGACTTTTCAATATGGACAAAGCAACCCTTCTCCCCACTGGTAAAAATTCCCGCTAGTGCAGGGACCCAGCACAAAGCCCAGACGCCACTTAAGCATCCTGCTGAGGGGCTTAAGTGCTGGCCAGGCTTTGTGCTAAGCCTCAGTAACGCATCGAGCGTCACCCATAAGAAAGAACAGCGAGAAACTGCTTTAAGATTTTGCCTGGGTCTGATTCTGCATTGCCACAGCCCTTTTTCTGGTGGGAATTTGCAGTCGGGCTGAGATACAGGATGTGGCTTCGCATTTCACTTCATACATGAAACCTGCCTTTATAACGAAGGGGGCACAGGGATGTATTATCCAGGATATCTTTGTATCTTTGATGCGAACGGAGACTGCACATAAAATATCTGCAGTCATTTGTCTGAGTCATTTTGTCCCAGGGTCTCCCATTGGGATTAGGCAATCCGTGTTATTCCCACACTGAGAGACGTTGTGCCCGTACCATGGCGCGAGCTGGGGGCCCAACCAGGCATGCGAATCCCTGGGGTCCTGCTCCAGGCACCACTGGGACTCCGGGGGGGTCGCTAAGCCCGGTTCTTCGCTCAGGCTTCACTATTTTTTCACATAACGGCTATGTCTGTGCCCCAGATTCTGCCTTCAGGAAAGACGGTGCAGATGTTGTTCGCAGCTACTCTGAACTTCCCGTAATCTGTGGGTATTTCCAGCCAGGGCAATCGCGTGGGGTGGCTGCTAGGAAGTGTCTCTGCTGGCTGGGTCTGCCCGGGGTGCTATTCCCACACAGCTGCTTCGGCCTTTTCTTCTTCAGCCGCTGCTTCTCATGGACTTTCACAAAAGGAACCTCAAGTGGAAGTCGTTAAAACTCTCCAACTCATCACACCACAGCCATGTTTGGAACAAGACCCTGAGTTGCATCCCGAAGGTAAGAGAGGGGACCCGGGAGGCAAGCCATGGTGTGTGTGCATGGGAGTGACTAAATATCTTTGTTTATTTAGATTTAAATAAGAAAACATAAGAAAAAGCTTAAGCTGGAGATCAGCTGAAGAATTCAGTTCAAAAATCATGACACAACTTAGACACAATTTAGCAGTATACTTCCCACGAGTATAGAGATTCCAGGCAGTAAAACTGCCTCACGAACCAAACCCCGGGTTGTGTCACTGTCCCAGCCCGGGTGTGCAGCAGCACAGCTTCGTTCAGCGCGCAGACCCGCTCATCCGGATGCAGCACCGGGCAAAAGCCAGCCGTCAGCTTCCAGCCCCGAGCGTTGCCCTGTTCAGATCAGGGACCAAGTCAAGGAAATCGGAGGTCCTGAGAGGTATTTCCACAGTCTTTTCATACCTCTTACCAAAAGTGTAACGCCACATGGCAGTTAGCACCAGGACTGCCACAGCGGCGTGGGCAGAGGGCCATCGTGTCCAGCATCCTCTTCCCAAGAACCCGCAGCACCAGATGTGGCTGGGGAGGATACCAGAAACCCCTTAAGAAGAAGTTCTGCGTATTCTGTTCCCAGAGGAACTTGGTACTTTATCACTGCCAAAACAGCAGATCTGGCTTTGGGGTTTGCTTTCAAAATAATTTTTCCTGTTCCTCTGGATATTCTTATTAGCCATATAAATGCAATGGCCCTTTCAAGGACCCTGCTAAACTCTTGATCTGAATGGCTATGTCTAGACTAGTAAATTAAACAGGGCCATGACACCGGCTCTAACACTGGCGCACGCTTGTCTATATCGTTTCATGGTCCCTCGACGTGGATTAGCGTCGGCTAGCAGACAACACCTGAGCGCGGTGTAGAGAACAGCCCATTCTTGGGACCATTCCCAACAGGCAGGCTGGGTGTGGCCACCCTGTTTTTAGGGGGAAAAGAGTTTAGTCATGTGGATATGAATCATAACGTGCCCTTTGGCTTCACGCCAGGCAACAGCCACGGGTCTGTTGCATGTAGTAGTACAGGCGTAGCCAGCGGAACCTTTCAATAACAAGCTCCGTGGACCAGTTGAGCAAACGGTGAAAAGCATCGCTGGGTACCTTTTGAAGCAAGCCCGAAGTATGTAGACAGTAGCCTGATCCCCCTCAGGGGAAGAGCACAACATTTCCACAAAGGGCTTGGTGCTGTGTCGAAGCACAGACTGTGTCCAGAGGTTTTCACCACACTTCCAAACTTTATCAGCCACCTAAGATTAAATGCGTGTGAAGAAGGCTTAGCACTGTCCCTCCCAAATACCTTTCCCTGCCCGTGGGCGTGTTCAAGGCTTGTTCAAGACAGCTTGGCTTCAATCTGATCAGTTATCTTCAAGGTAAACACAAATAACTTCTAACCTGAGGTGCTTTTACATGAGTAACCAAATGGGAGGGTTTGGATTGCCCAGGCCAGCCACCACCCTACGCACGTCTTCGGATTGACACAGATATTTTCAGAGAGGCAAAGAACACCTCTTCGCTCCTGCGTGCCACTTGTGTAAAGAGTTTGGATGCCGGAAAGGATTGACTTGAGGACTCTTCTTCTTGCCAGCATTCTTTATTCTCTCTTGTTTCAGCTGTCGAAGGCCACTGAACCCCGAAATCAGTGGGCACGGGCTGGGCAGAAGGATACCTAGGGGTCAGTGGACTGATTGATCAGTCCGTAAAAGGCAAAAAGGCAAATCAGCATCACTGCGGTCTGTGAGATCAAATATTGAGATAAAAACATGCACGGCTGAGTTTGGTAGAAATGTTGTACTTAATGCACAGGAAGAAATTCATAAACACCTTCCAGACAATTCTGTCATATTTCTGTTTTGTTTCAGAGTTGTATGCGTGCCACACAAACGTCAGTGCTAGACAAGGGACAAGCAGAAAGGATACACATTGCACTCCGGAAAGCATGGGCGTTACCTTTCGCCACGAGCAATTCTGGTAATGCTAAATCATTTGGGGAGGTGAAGACTCTGGCAGAAAGCTGCCTGAGCCAGCAGTTCCTACTGAATTCCAGCCCATGCGGAGATCCCGAGCGTCCAGCTACAACCACATGGAGAGGGAGGGATCCTCATTGGGAAAGGGAGGGAAACACGGAAAAGCTTCTCTGTTCAGCTACACGTACAAGCTAGAGTACACAGAAATGGCTTTCTGGACTGCAGACATTAAAATTTAGGTTTGTAATGGACTTCAAGCACCAAAATTCTTATTTAGGTACAGAAGTCCAATACTGGAGAGCCACTGGCAGCCTCGGAGCCATGTGAGCCGCTGCCTAAGAACAAAGGAAAAGTCCTCATTAATGCTTAAGAAGAAATATTTTGATGTCCGAATAAAGGCTCCTACAGCCTGCCACCACCGCATCACTAGGGGTCTTTAGTAAAGACGAGGTTCTGAGGGGACCCTCAGGATGGGCGTTCCTCTCTTCTGCCCAGGGCTCAGAGCGTATCTACCTGCTTGGTCTGGTGCACAATCCAGCCAGGACAGGACATCTGGGAAGTGCCTGTGTTTCACCTGCTGTGCGTGTAATCCCTTAGCATCACTCAGCTGGGGCAGGAGAGAAGCTCCCGTTGAAACTCCTTCTCTGCCTGAATTCACCCACATTCCAGGTGAGTGGTGTCCTCACCAGGGGCTGCCTTAGTCACTCCGGCCTTTTGTAACTACTCCCACTTTGTACAACCTATTATACTCCAAGCTGGCTCAAACAATTCTGTCTGAGCCTTAAACAATTTCTTTATTTAACATAATGTGGGAAGTAAAAGAGCTGAAGAAAGAACAGTTTCATAAAAATGAACAAGATGGTACTTGGAGCAGTCACCAAAGGTAACAGCAGCTGGAGAGCGAGTCCCTGCTGTGAGAAGGCCTTTCAGCAGAGACACCGTGGGTGTTGAGGGCGTCCCCTAACCACAAGGCTGGGGAAATTCCCCATTCAGCATACTGCCTTCTTCCTTTCCACAGCCTCAAAACGCTCCCTGCTCAGAAAACGGGCAGTCTAAGTAACTAACGTGCTGCTACGGAGAGTACGAGGGGCAGCGTCTTCAGTGCCGAGCCACATCCACACGTCATCTCGAGTCTGATCTCAGGTCTCTTGTATTTCAGGTCCGTGGTGTTCCCCTGGTTTCCCTTCCTTCTCCATTGCTTCCTCTTATGAAAAGCCGAGAGGTATCAAAGTAGCTCAGCGCTGCTCTTCGTTTTTCTGACATTCAGCAAATGTGCTTTGACGAGGGAAGGGTGACCTCGGTCCTTCGTTCAGTCAGTTCTTAATCACTCTGAGTTATATAGGTTAATACTCCCAGCCTGCTCCTGCAGTCCAGTCTGGACCCAATGTACTTTTCTAAGAACAGGAAGAAATTGTCCACGAGGTCTCTGTTGGCCTTTGTAACACAAATATGAAAATATTTGCAGTCAGGGAGCAGAAAACGTGTCCAAAACAGTATTGAGTAACTCTGCTTGAGGAGCGAAGTGCCTACAGAGTCAGTGGGAATTGCTATTGATGTCTCAAAGGACATGGGAATACCAAGGACAAGGCAAACCAAAAACGGCATAAGTAAATATTTAACTGAAGACTGCAAGAACTCTCCCTTTTAGGTAAAACACTCTTCATATCTGAGTTCATCCCAAGGTGAAAAGGACAAAAGGCAATTAAGTGGGCATCATCCAAGTAATTCCAGAAGCAAACAGTGTTTCTTATGGGAAAATCATTAACAAAGAGTGAAAGACAAGCAGTTTGAAAAAGAACTGGGTAACTGATGACACTGTCTTATATATAGGTGAGAAGAGGATGTTCTGACCTCAAACTGTCTGCTCCCTCTGGAAGGTCCTTCTGCAAGTACTGTCCACAAACACGTAGAGATAGGTACGTTTGGGAGAAAGAGCGGTAAGAGATGCATCCGAATCCTATTCCTAGGGAGATTACAGTGAATTTTGCCTCCTGAAATCAGTACAATTCCAGTTTGTTCTGAAGTACACACATAAATTTCCATATATACATGCAATTCCGTTGTGTTCCTCCGTTGCACCCACATCCAGGCCCTGACAAAGTACCTGGATGCTCCCAGTAGAAGAAATACGAGGCCAGACAGGTAGATCCATGTCTTGCCTTGATCTAGCAACAGTCACAGGCAAGCGAGCAATGTCTTGTGTGGCCCTCTGGGAAAATCAGTGCTCACTTTCACTGCTCTCTTGGGATTAATTAGGAAAATCAGTGCTCAGTTTCACTGCTCTCTTAGGATTAATTAGGAAAAACGTGTCTGACTCTTTTATTGACTTACCCCTGCAGGAGAGTTTGGTCAATGTATGGTAGGTCCATAGCTCTTCCCAAAAGAGTCACCGACAAGACGGTGATAATTCAAGACTGCAGAAAGTCAAAAGGTGAAAAAGCTAAAAGCTGTATCTCTGTGTAAAATCTAAGCACCACTGAGATCAATTGGAAGGTTATTGCTGCCTTTGGTGGGAACTGGAGTTCACCTTCTACAGACCTAGCTCCTTTTAAAGCATTTCAGATGGCAAAAAAATCTTAATTTACCACTGCTGGTTTTAGAGCTTCACAAATGACGCTTTTATAAGGACTTATTTCACTATAATGAAAACCTCTTCTGCTTCACTTGAACATTAAGCATTGTGCAAACTCATTCTGGCTCAAAGGATGGTCATTTTTTATGTTGGATAGTTCTTATGACAAACAACTAAAATCTGCATCTGGAGCTTTTGGGCTTATGGGACTTAAATCATTAAAATATTTTTATGGGAAAAAAAAATTATGAGTACAAATAAAAAACCCTACACTTTTGCTCCCAGGGAAAGTTCATTCAAGGGCACAGGATTCAGGGCACACAAACCCACTATTTAAGCACACATATGCCTCAGACGCACTATTTACACGTACATAGGCCAAACATCCCTGTGTGTGTGAAGTTCACACGTCTTCTATTGCATTTGGCCACGATTACTTTTGTATCCAACAGCCCAGTTTGAACTGAGACCCACTGGTTTTTGAGTAAATGAGGATCTTAAAAACAGAAGACAGAATGCTAGAGCCTTTTTTTGACACCAGACGATGCTGTGTAAACGGAAGGCTTGACTCGGCCGTGAGAAGGATGCGTAGGGGGCCACTGGGTCTCCTGCCCCTTTGGTGCTTCCCTAAATTCAGGGACAAAGCAATAGTCATTTTTAAAATTACTTCTGCATCGTAATCTGAACGAATGTAGTAAAGAAGGACGAGTGACACTTAACTGCTTTTTATGGGAAGAGACTTGTTGTTGAAAATGGTTTTATAAAAAATGTGTGAGCTCTGGACAATTTCAGCTGGTGTCGAAAGCAGGCTCCGTGGTTCTCTAATGCTAGAACAATGGGGGAGAAATTAGACAATTATCACAGGGAGCAGAAGGTGGTTTGCTTAAACCAGGGCGGGGCTCTGAGTCTAACAGCTTTTCCAAGGTGTTGCACAGGCTTGAAACCTTCTGTGCTGATGGTCAACATCTCCCTCACTAACAGGCCAAGGGGCACGCTTTGGACAACCTCACCGGGACACGGGTAATATAAAGATAATCTCGCAGAGGACTTTCGTGCCTCAGTGGGGTCCCACACACTTTCACTAGTCCCTTCCTAACAGAGCGGGTGAGTGGTGCTGCAGCAGACCAGCAACGCCAACGCCTGCTTGCGTGGTGACACCGGAACGGAGGGGATCATAGAACCATAGGGTGGGAAGGGCCCTCTGGAGATCACCCAGTCCCACCCCCTGCCAGAGCAGGGTCACCCACAGCAGGTGGCACAGGAACGCCTCCAGGCGGGGTTGGGATGTCTCCAGAGACGGAGACTCCCCCACCTCTCTGGGCAGCCTGTGCCAGGGCTCTGCCACCCTCACAGCACAGAAGTTCCTCCTCGTGTTGAGGTGGATTAGGATTGCACAGGGGACACGAACGCCAGGAAACCTCTGCTGGAACGGCTCGGTTGAACTCAAATATCTGCCTGGAGCACAAAAACAGGGGAGGTTTCTAAACTACTCAGAGCACAGGCCATAAAGGGAAAGGTTTACAGTCCCTAACTCCTCCTCCACCTAAGGGGGTTATGATTTATCTACACGCCAAGTTTTATAATACCCGAGGGATACGTTGTGATCTGGGCTCGCAGCAAACACAAAAAGCGTAGCTGTAGGTATGAAACACAGTCTCTCTCCCTTGTTCCCATGGCATTTTTATAATATTCATATTTTTTATTAATATAGGGTCCAAAGAAGGAAGGAAAAATTATTTTGGGAAGTTACTCAGTGTGTGTTACAAGGAAAGCCCATGGAATACATGGGGAAATCACTGACTGTAGATTGTCAGTGTCAAAACCAAAACCGTGGTGGTTTATATGATTATGTGAATAGAAGCAACACGGTCACTGCGACTTTGCCATCTCCCAGGTAAGATGCAGCTCAGCCTTGTTTCACGGCTGTCTGAATAGCTGATCAACGTGCGTTTGCTGAAACTCCCCTCGTAGTGCCTTGGAAAGGGTCCGCCCTCACGTTAGGGTCAGTGAACACATTTTGCCTTGCGGATGTGACAGGTGAAGTTGTCATATGCTGGCACGTGCAGCAGCTCGGCTGCGTTTCATTGAGCTGCAGTAAGGCAGCCCGTTCGTTGCCCTCCTCAGCTGTCAGTCGGCTGCCTGAAGGGGCAGCCCCCGAGTTCCCCCCGACCCCCAAAGCTCAAAGCCACGGTTCTGTCCCACAGCATGAAACCACCTACTTTGCCCTCTGCACAAGGATGCCGATGTGACAGAGCCCGTACCAAAACCATTATCTTCATCTATCGTTCCCTTCCCCTGCCCTTCCCCTGGCACTAGGATGAAGCTACTTGATAAATCTCAATTAATTGCTCTTTGTGCACTCGCTCACGCTGGTTCTTTATCTCAGCACTTTCCATACCCTACTCCTTTTAGGTGTTTCTATTGGATCCATCAGGGCAATGCATAGAAACTACTCCGTGTACCTTTTTCTTTTCCCTCTCCATGCCTTCGTCCTGCCATCTGTCACCGCGCTCCTGTTGCTGTGCCCTTTCTCAATAGGCATCACCTGCATTTCTCGAGGAAATAGGCTCAGACTCAGTGTGTTTGCTGGTCCGTGGTGTATTCAGATACTCACGTTGGAGTAGTAGGAAACAGTGGGAAGGAGCAAGGTGTGGAGAAAAGTAGAGGCAAGGAAAACAATCGATGATCGGGCTTGAGTTCTGGGCTCCCCAGTTCAAGAGGGACAGGGAACTGCTGGGGAGGGGACAGCAAAGGGCTACCAAGATGCTGAGGGGACTGGAACACCTCTCTGAAGAAGAAAGGCTGAGGGATTTGGGTCTCTTCAGTCTGGAAAAAAGACGGCTGAGGGGGGACCTTATCAACACTTATAAATACTTCAAGGGTGGGTGTCAGGAGGATGGGGCCAGGCTCTTTTCAGTGGTGCCCGGGGACAGGACAAGAGGTAACGGGCACAAACTTGAGCATAGGAAGTTCCACCTAAACATGAGGAGGAACTTCTTTGCTGTGAGGGTGGCAGAGCCCTGGCACAGGCTGCCCAGAGAGGTGGTGGAGTCTCCGTCTCTGGAGACATTCCAACCCCACCTGGACGCGTTCCTGTGCCACCTGCTGTGGGTGACCCTGCTCCAGACCGTCTGGGTGATTCTCTCCAGAGGGCCCTTCCAACCCCTGCCATTCTGTGATTCTGTGATTTTCGATGGTTCTGCCAAAGCTGTTTGCCTCTGTGGAAATCACGTCTTGGGGTTTAAACCATGCAAGGACCTTGCTCCTTATCAGTGGCTGCCCCAGGAAACAGGCTGGTAAACTGCAGTCTCAGTATCTGCTGCTTCCTTCATCCTCAAGTCTCTTAGGAGCTCACTTCTTAGAACAGACGGTGCCTTCAAGCTACAGGTACTTAAAATTTTACTGCATGAACGAACACGTGTCTCAGAGCTCTCCTTCAGAGAAAGCAGACACTGAACTAAAGGAGAATCGCTGGTAGCTGTTGGTGTCATGGGACTGTGTGACTCAAAATTCAGGTTCCACCTGGTAGGAGTTGGTGGCCCAGGCAAATGCGTGTAGATACAGACCGAGAGATTAATCCTAGGCCTAATTTACAATGAGTTCCAGTGTTTGGAAGCAGTGGCACAATCACTGTTAAAGATTTGTTTTCTTCAGTGGGATAAAAAAGATCTGTCCTTAATTCTTACCTAACATTAGGAAAATCTTCAGGGGAATAAATAAGGAAGTCTGCTTCTGACAAGTTATCTTACCGAGGCAAAACCCAGAGCACCTGTATGTGAATCGAATGCATTATAACAGACTCGTCCATGTACTCTGATGTTTGTCTAGAGATGGGAAAGGGATCTAGATAATAGGATTCATTAGTCTCCTCGGAGTATTCCTGACGGGTGTATGTTAGTGCTCTCTCCAGTCCAGCTGAAACTCCGACAAGGAATGGCGTTCCCATAGGTAATGGTTTCTCATCCTCGTAGTGCTTCTTGAGTGAGAGTTGTTTGTTCTGTTTTGTACTTCTGCATTTTATTTATTTTGTATTAGTCACCATTAATCTGTTCATTCTATACTATTTCCCAGTAATACATTATGCAATGCATTCAACATCTGGCATTGGATATTTGTTCTCCCATCCCTTCCCTGCAGGTAAAAGCGAACACGCTGCGGCACACTCCAGAGGGAGCTGGGACTGAGTGTCTTCAGGTTTTTGCGTTAGTTTTATTTTCTTACAAACGTTCATAGTCCTGTGGATTTGTATGAGAGACGTTTGTGCTTCTTATGTGAGATAATACCAGGGCAAGTTCAAGGTCCTGCACCTGGGTCGTGGCAACCCCAGGCACAAATACAGGCTGGGCAGAGAATGGCTTGAGGGCAGCCCTGAGGAGAAGGACTTGGGGGTGCTGGTGGATGAGAAGCTCAACATGAGCCAGCAATGTGCGCTCACGGCCCAGAAAGCCAACGCAGCCTGGGCTGCATCAAAAGCAGCGTGGGCAGCAGGGCAAGGGAGGGGATTCTGCCCCTCTGCTCTGCTCTGGTGAGACCCCACCTGGAGTCCTGCGTCCAGCTCTGGGGCCTCAGCACAAGAAGGACGTGGACCTGTTGGAGCGGGGCCAGAGGAGGCCACGAAGATGCTGGGAGGGCTGGAGCCCCTCTGCTGTGAGGACAGGCTGAGAGAGCTGGGGGGGTTCAGCCTGGAGAAGAGAAGGCTCCGGGGAGACCTTAGAGCCCCTTCCAGTACCTGAAGGGGCTCCAGGAAAGCTGGGGAGGGACTCTGGAGCAGGGAGTGTAATGACAGGACACGGGGTAACAGTTTCAAACTGAAAGAGGGTAGATTTAGATTGGATATCAGGAAGAAATTCTTTGCTGTGAGGGCGGTGAGCCCCTGGCCCAGGTTGCCCAGAGAAGCTGGGGCTGCCCCATCCCTGGAGGGGTTCAAGGCCAGGCTGGACGGGGCTGGGAGCAGCCTGGGCTGGTGGGAGGTGTCCCTGCCCAGGGCAGGGGGTGGAACTAGGTCATATGCGGAGAGGCTGAGGGAGCTGGGCATGTTTAGCTTGGAGAAGAGGAGGCTGAGGGGAGACCTCATTGCCCTCTACAGCTCCCTATCAGCGGCACAGAGTCCAGTTGGAGGCCTGTAACGAGTGGTGTCCCTCAGGGGTCAATACTTGGACCAATTTTGTTCAATATATTCATTAATGACCTAGATGAGGGGACAGAGTGTATCCTCAGCAAGTTCGCTGATGATACCAAGCTGGGAGGGGTGGCTGACACTCCAGAGGGCCGTGCTGCCATCCAGCGTGACCTGGACAGGCTGGAGAGCTGGGCAGAGAAGAACCTCATGAGGTTCAACAAAAGCAAGTGTAGGGTCCTGCACCTGGGGAGGAAGAATGCTAAGCACCAGTACAGGTTAGGGGTGGACCTGCTGGGAAGCAGCTCTGAGGAGAAGGACCTGGGGGTCCTGGTAGACAGCAAATTATCCATGAGCCAACAATGTGCCCTTGTTGCCAAGAAGGCCAGTGGAATCCTGGGCTGCACAGGGAAGAGTGTGGCCAGTAGGTCGAGGGAGGTCATTCTCCCCCTCTACTCTGCACTGGTGAGGCCACAACTGGAGTACTGTGTCCAGTTTTGGGCTCCCCAGTTCAAGAGGGACAGGGAACTACTGGAGCGAGTCCAGCGTAGGGCAACCAAGATGATTGAGGGACTGGAGCACCTCCCTTATGAGGAAAGGCTGAAAGAGCTGGGACTCTTTAGCCTGGAGAAGAGAAGGTTGAGGGGGGACCTGATTAATGTTTACACGTATCTAAAGGGTGGGTTTAAGGAGGACGGAGCCAGGCTCTTTTCAATGGTTCCCAGTGACAGGACGAGGGGCAATGGGCACAAGCTGGAACATAGGAAGTTCCGTTCAAATACACGGAAAAACTTCTTTACAGTGAGGGTGACAGAGCACTGGAACAGGCTGCCCAGGGAGGGTGTGCGGTCCCCTTCTCTGGAGATTTTCAAGACCCGCCTGGATGCAGCCCTGAGGGATGTGCTCTGGGCAATCCTGCTCTAGCAGGGGAGTTGGACTGGATGATCTCTAGAGGTCCCTTCCAACTCTGAAGATTCCGTGATTCCGTGATTCCCTGAAAGGAGGGTGGAGAGAGGTGGGTGTTGGCCTCTTCTCCCAGGTGAATAATGACAGGACCAGAGGAAATGGGCTGAAGCTGCGGCAGGGGAGGTTTAGGTTAGATATTCGGAAGAATTACTTTACTGACAGAGTGGTCAGGCACTGGGACAGCCTGCCCAGGGAGGGGGTTGAGTCACCATCCCTAGAGGTGTTTAAGAAACATCTAGATGTGGCACTTCAGGGCATGCTCTAGTGGCAGAGATTGTAGGTTGTTGGGGGTTTTGTGTTTGTTTGTTTATTTGGGTTTTTTTGTGTGTGTGTATGGTTGGACTCGATGATCTCAAAGGTCCTTTCCAACCATGAAGATTCTGTGATTCTATGATTTTTAAGGTCCCTTCCAACCTGAACCATCCTGTGATTCTGCAATACCAGTTTAGCGTACCTGCCGTTCAGGTGTTTGTGGCGTTCAGGCTTTGTCCAGTCAATGAGAAAAGCGTATCATCTGCAGTCAGCAGACGAGGTTGGCTGGGGGTTAGAGAGGTGTTGGGGCTCCCATGTGCAAAGTCCAGCTCTGCCACAGCTTCCTGCGTGGTCATGGGCAAACCACTGTGTAAAGGGAAGGAGCAGCATCCTTCTCCCTCACGCTGCCTCTCACTCTATACCCCAAAAGCTTTCAGAGGACCCTGCAGCACATTTTTACAGCACCAAGCTTCAGTGATAGTCTTATCTCAGGCATTTGAGCTAAGTTATCCTCAAAACAGGACAGCAGCAGGACTGGGGCAGTGACCGTCCTCCTGCACTGGGCACTGGTGAGGCCCCACCTCGAGGGCTGTGTCCAGTTTTGGGCCCCTCACACCAAGAAAGACATTGAGGAGCTGGAGCGTGTCCAGAGAAGGGCAACAGAGCTGGTGAGGGGTCTGGAGCACAAGTCTGGTGAGGAGCAGCTGAGGGAGCTGGGGGTGTTCAGCCTGGAGAAGAGGAGGCTGAGGGGAGACCTTCTCGCTCTCTGCAGCTCCCTGAAAGGAGGGGGCAGCCAGGGGGGTCGGGCTCTTCTCCCAAGTAGCAAGTGTTAGGATGAGAGGAAACAGCCTTAAGTTGCACCAGGGGAGGTTTAGGATGGATATTAGGAAAAAAAATCTTCACTGAAAGGGTTGCCAAGCATTGGACCAGGCAGCCCAGCGCAGTGGTGGAGTCGCCATCCCTGGAGGGATCTAAAAGATGTGTAGACGTGATGCTGAGGGACATGGTTTAGTGGTAACTTGGCAGTGTTAGGTTAATGGTTGGATTCAGAGATCTTAAAGGTCCCTTCCAACCTTAACAATTCTATGATTCTAAGACCTCTTGATAGCTGAGATTTACTCTTTCAAGCTACTTGGGACCTTCCTCCCTTCCGTCAGCAGCCGCGTCCTCCAGCTACTGCTCCTGATCCACAGCCTTCCCAGCACTTCCCGCTCTGCGTAGAGCTCCATTGAGAGGATGTGTCTCTGCTTTAAGGAATTATTCCCATGTGAATTTTGTGTCAGAGTCTCAAAGAAATCCTCTGGTTCCCTCAGATGACTCGTCTAAGACACTCGGGAGCAAAGCGAGCTCAGTGCAATCTGAGCTCAGGGATGCAAGGCCAGCTTAGCTACACCGACCCCTCGTTTTTATTTCCAGGGAGGCGAGGGGAGAACCTGTCCCAGAGACGAAGCAACCCAGACAAAAGAGCGGAGAGGAGAGGACAGGACAGTACGTACCTACTGCTAAAACAGCTTTGTGGAGTAAACAAAAATGCCTTCTTCCATCTCGATTGTTTCTCACCGTTGGCCTTTTTACATCTATAAAAAGAGGTGTGATCTATCCTGCTGTATCTCTGCCAGGATTGTAGGCAACATACAGCCACCATCCAGCGTTGCTTTTTCCGGATATAGCCTGTCAAAATGGAAGGAATGAGTCAGCGTTGTGCAGAGCAAGAACAACACCATTAACACCTATTTCACGTGTGTTCCTGCCTCCTTATCTTGCAGACGAGGGCTTTGAGTTGTTGGGGTTTTCAGCGCACAGATTCCCAAGTGTCCTACACCGCGTCTTACCTGCGCGTTAGTACCGATAGGATCCATACACATACACTCGGAGGTTCAGACTCGCCCTTTCGGATGGTTAGGACAATTCTCCTTGTTGGCACCTCTTCGAAGGCTGCTTCCCAGCTCCAGCTTTGGAAGACTGCTACAGCTGGTGGCAGGTTTGCGGTCGCAGGTTTGTTTTCAGGAGCTGAATGGTGGTGTCGTGCCAAGCTGGATCCCTGGCAGTGGGAACACCGCTGTGATCCCGCCCAGGGGGATGCGTTTGCACCACAAACTGTTCCCCACAGGTGGAGTCATTTGTTTAACGCTTTGTGGTGGCTCTTCACATCTGCAGGTTAATTGGGTAGGTGCAGCATCACTCAGAGCGATCTGACAGGCTCATTTCAAAACACGTTTTTGACATACAATAATAAGAAAAAAAATTGTCTTCAGCCTTCAGAGAGCAGAAGGAAAACTTCCTGTTAAAGGAAGTTATGAAGACAGTGGAATTGCTACAGGATTAATTAATGGATATTTAAAGCGATACTTCAGCTGTTTCTAATCACTCATCGTCTGCCTCCAGCATCCCAGGGACTCAGGATGGGCAGAGCCTGTGGTCACAGCTTTGCTTGTTATTTAGAGGGGGGAAAAAAATCCAGCGCTTCTGGTTTTCCGCACTCCAAGAATCCTCCCTTCTCTCCCTTCAAAGCTCGTCTCAAAGCCCACTCGCTGGCAAAGCTGTTGCTGCCACCCTCGTTAACACCCAAACTCTTTCTCATGACAAAAGCATCCTCTCTCTGATGCTAAAGGGTCCCTGTTATTGTGTGTCGCAGCTGGAAACGTCTTGGGCTTAGGCCCACGAACAAGTTGTTGAGGGGTCAGCCGGGAGGTGGGTTCCCAGAGCGTCGGTCACATCCTGGAGCCCGCCTGCTCCGTGGGACACGTGGCCGGATTGCAGGGGGCTCGCTCCCCGGCAAAGGGCTGGCACCACGAAATAGCTGAAGTGTTAGAAGTTCCCCGGCAGCGAACCTCCCAGCCGGCTGTTGGCGTGACCGTATCCTGTTATTGTGCTCCCCAGCACAAATCTCAAATATTCAAGTAGGACTTTTATCAGACAAACAAAACGACCTCAAATAATAGGTAAAGCAAACCAACGGCGTCTAATCTGGCATTAGCCTTAGAAAGGAAGAGTTCATTGTAAACAAGACTGTACTTTGAAACTAACTTTTGACACAGAGAAGTGACTCCGGTGTAATTGTTCTGCGTGCGGAGGTAAAATACCAGATCTGCCTTTGGTCCTTCTGACGCCCGGAGCGTCTACACAAACACACTTCCCATACAGCGTCTTTTCACAGCTGTGATTCATGGAGAGCTAAAAAAAGGTTCATGGCCAGGTAATGGCCGATATTTATAGGCATGAGGAAAGAGTAGCTGGAAGGACTATTAAACCAAATCATAATAAACTATTCCTGCTGGTTGAGGCTCATTAAATTTTTTATTAGTCTTGCCTGCAATTTTCTGTATGTAGGTTTTGCAGATGATCTTCAAGCTGAGCCAAATATGTATTGTGAATTATTCTGACCTTGCTCAGAACAGCTTTATACGCTTGCATGGGTGCCTGTAAAAAACGCTTTCTCATAAGCCATGTTTGAACATCGCCAGATGCGTTTGCCACATTGTAAAACACAGAACGTCATTCACCTCCGGGGATTAAAGGCAGCGCTATTTAATGACAGGGACTGAACGTGCTGCCCTTGATCACAGCGGGCCATGCCCGAAGCGATCTGTTAAATGGATTTTGTACTACCAACAATGGCCCTAGATTAATCCACACACACAAAAAAAAGAAGATGCAACATCACCAGCTTCCACACAAACCGAAGTCTAAAGTCTGCACGCAGCGGGGACGCGCCTTCTTGCTGCAATCCCTACGTCAGCCCCTTTGCTGCTGTCGCTTTCTGCGCTATGCATCAGTTCAGGGTCACCTCCTGCCGCGGTGCGCAGCTTCCCCAGCTTCGGGGACAGTGCCACGAGGACTGCTGCTATTCGCATCTACTGCACTTGCAGCCAGAAGCCCCGTGGCACTCGGCATTGTGTCCGTGCAACAAAAGAGATGATCACACACACTGAGCCGTTGCGAACCTGAACGGGAAAGGTGGCCCTGGGTTTAGGGCACTAGGCTGGACAGGTGGAACTCACCTGTTTTGACACACGTGTCAAAGGATCCCATGTAATGCTAAAAAGGTCACTCTTTAGTTATGGTGCAGATCCCCTACCAAAAAATGGGAATCACAGGAGGCTGGAGCAGGAATTACCAGGCTGAGGATGGGAAGTGTTTTGACACCGTAGTAACAGCGGGCTCCTCGGAAGGAACACAGAGCGGACACGCACAGGACCATTTCATGCCCCAAGGTGTTCAGTTACAAACCCTGGAAAGAGAGACTGTGAAAAAGAGCCAAGTTCCACGTATACTTAATATTTCACGGCCATGATTTTTTGGCAGCTGCTTTGGTGATCAATACACTGTAGAGCAGGACCGTCACTCCCCCTCAAAGCCATTAGAGTAATGCATGACTCTGCAGTCTTTCCAGAGCCTCACAGCAATCACGTGTATTCCTCACTCTTGGCTCTCCAGAGTTAAAGCTGAAATGCATTTTCTTCTGATAAAGGTCAAGGAACGAGCTTATATGCAAATGTTGACGTTGCGGTCTTCGTGGGATTTGAACAGCATGTAATACGAAGTTTAAATTTATTTGTTTGGATGTGAACTGGCTGAAATATTAATACTCTTTGGTCTTAGTTATGTCATTAAGTGCAAAACACTGGTAATTAATCTCCGCATTGGAGATCAGACCATGAGAGGGGCAGATATAGTGGACCTTGACTACTGAAATTTGATCGATCGTTGTAATGGCTGGAAAAAAATATGTGCAGAAAGAGAAATGGAGATGAACAGGACTAATGAGGACTTACCTCCTCCATCCATGCTTCTCTCCGCAGTACCACAAACGGAGCCAACCGTGGCCTTCTTTCCAGGGCTCCCGTTTCTCAACTAAGGTGTTGGATTGTCTTGCTCCAAAATGGGATATCAGTGGCAAACAATGTCACAAATCGAGTAGGATATCAGAGCACTGCTGTCCACGCTGGCTTCATTTTGTGAATTCTGTGACTCAGGAGGTGATTAGGACCTTAATAGCCCAGCTTCGGCCCTTGTGTCCATTAGCTGGTCCCACACCTGCCACTATGTTCTGTGCCATGCTGTTCCGTGAGGCTTACAGGGAAATGCCAACTGCTTCCAGCTGGGCAGATGGTCAGGAGCGGCATCTCATCTCGCTTTCATTGATTTTGTGCCTGCTTCATGTATTTTACTCTTTTGTAATTACTTGACTTGAAACCGCTTGACTGTGCATTCATTAGAGCTACGTGATCCCGTGGTTTCCTGTAAAATCTCTTTTCCTCCCTCAGTTCCTGCTGATCGTTTGTTACAACCACCTTCTGCAACCTTCCATAAATCAGGTGGCAAGGTCAGAAGGGGACAGGGATCATTTCTGACTTAATCCTTTCTAGGCAATTCGCATAACACACAGAGAACCCAGAGGCTTTGGCCAAATGTCCCACCACACAGAACAACCTTCCTCGCCACAGTGCAAAAAATCTTAGCAGCCGTCCTACCTGAGCAGAATGGGCAAGAACAAAAAGTATTGAGACCTTTACACTCTTTGTCCCTTAAAAACAAGATTTTCACCCGTGGTTTGGCTGTGTTGTGTTGTGAGCTTACATGTTCTCATGGAGGAGGCTGAGAGGTCCTTGAGCAAGCCCTAAATGCTGCTGCAAGTGCTGAAATGGTGCTGGGGGTTGGAGGGGACACTTGGACCTTGTAGACCCCACTGCAATTTTTGCAGAACATCAGAAGGAGACGTGCATCCCATCCGTCTAATGGAAGCACCTAAGCTGAACCCTGATTTGTACCCATCTAAGAAGCAATCTTTTAAAAAGCGAGAACCCGCATGGTCTGCAAGGTCAATGGAAAGAGGTAAGTGCCTTTGGGAACCTCCAGAGGCACCTAAATTGGGTATCTAAACTTAGGGTTTCCCGCTGGAGGCCTTCAACAGCACCCAGCTGCTCCAGTGACTCTACAGGAAACCCAGCCTATAACGGACAAGAATCGTTGTGGTAGGTTTGGGAAATTTGGGGTGTAAGTTAGTTGCCTGAATTGCCCAGACTAAACCCCATCCAGACTCTCAATAATCATGAGACCGAGGGCCAATTCTGCCCCAGGTTCAGGACAATTTACAGTTCCTCTTCCCATCTGCGTTCTCCTTTTTAAACCCTGCTGCAGTGCGGATGTAGCGAGCTGTTAATATTTGATGCTCGACACCCGTACGATGGCTGCAGATCAGCAGTGGGTGACTCCCACCGTTTCGTTAATGAGGTCTGTTGCAATCATTCAGGATGATTATACACACCACGAGATTTTTATTATTATCTATTATTTTTTACTATCTTATATCATAAGGCTGCATCTAGCTACATAGAAAATTTGTAGTTAAATAATGGTTTCAAATTCCCTCGCAGTATGAAAAATAAAAAAGCCATCTTTAAGTAGGACCTGGAAACAGTGATGGGTTCAAATGATTATCAGAACTAACAAACAGAAATCTGGGTTTCTGACACTCTGTCATATCACTGGGCAAAACGTCACCGGGGTGTTTGACCCTGAACGCCTCAGTTTCTCTTTGGAAAAAAAGCCCGTATCTCTCATGATGTTGTGAATCTTCATTGACTAATATTTTCAAAGCACTTTGTGCTGCTCAGATGAAAGGCTTTCCTAAATGCAAAGTATTATTGCATGTTAGGTTCATGTCTGGAGCAAATTTTTAAAACAAACCATATGAAAAGCAGAATTAAGAGTGGAAATGCTGCTCCAGCCATTAATTACTTCACATCAGAGAGTGGGCAGAGGGTCTCCTTTTATGTTGTTTATTTCAAACAAACAACTCTGGGAATCTCCTGTGGAAACGAAATGCAAAAACCAAAGCCCTTTCATGGGTATTTTTGGTTTATCTCCACATGAATCTTAAATTCATCATGTGGAGAGAATGTGGAACACATTTTTTCCCCCCGTATACGCTCGCTTTCCCACAATGAATAAAACCCATTTTCTTGCACAAGTTTGTCTGCTTGCTCACCCAGCGGTAACAAAATAACCCAGGAAGCAGGAACACCCTGTCCCTGAACCCTGCTGAAGGCCAAATAAATAAATAAAGGGAAAAGAGGGATGACTCGGAGGGTTCCCAGGCAAACCTGCCATATTTAACATCGCGTATAGAGTGACCACCGACACACGAGCCCCAGAGCTCCTAATTCCATAGCTATTGCTCAGCAGTGAGTAATAAACGCCAGCCCAGTGACTCACACCGGCTCCGAAATGCAGCTGAGCGTGTGTCGGGAAGCATCCAGGTTTCAGAAAATGTGATCGGGAAGGGGGAGCTCTCCTCTCTCTGCCTGTATCGGAACGGGGGAGAAGCCTGGTGGGCTGGGGGGGCCCTTGTGCGCTTTGGTTACAGCTGCTGGTATGCAGCCTGTCGTACCACAGCTTCCCCGCACATCCCGTACTCCAGAGGAATTTTGCTTCCGTATTTTGACTCCTCTTCCATCCTCCGTCCAACATGCGCGTAGACCTCCCTCTTTTTCAGATTTAATCCTTCAGTTACCAAGATTTCACTTCTGGAGATGCAACATCTAAGCAGGAGTCAGCTGTCAGCTGAAACCCTTCTCTGGCTGCGGGAAAAGCTGAGCTTTTCCCAATGAACACTGATGTATTCATTGCAGTGCAGGAGGCAGCCGGCTTGAGCAGGAGGAGACTCATCTTTGAAAAAAAGATTAGAAAAATGGAAAAACTCAGTTTCTAAACAATAGTGAACAAGGCACGCAAACCAGGCTTGTCAGAAGGGGTTTCTAAGGATTCATCATAATCAGTTTTGCCTGTTTAAGCATTAGACAGCAGCTCGAAGATCATAGAATCATAGAATGGTTCCACCCCCTGCCCTGGGCAGGGACACCTCCCACCAGCCCAGGCTGCTCCCAGCCCCGTCCAGCCTGGCCTTGAACCCCTCCAGGGATGGGGCAGCCACAGCTTGTAGCGGGCGGAGTGAATAACTTCACTTGTAAGAGAGTAGTGAAATGTTTATTAACATAAAACAGTGATTTAACAAAGTTAGCAGTGAATGCGACAGTGTTTTACGAGGTTCGATGCCAGGGCACACCTGATTATTTACTGCATAGAGGCCGGGGTCAGACAAGCTCTCAGGGAGACCCTCCCGTTGAGTCCCGAGGTTCAGAAAGGACCCCCTGGCTTTCTAAACTCCTTCTCAGAGAGGAGTCTGGCTGCGGCTGGATCCAATCCTGGTCCCAGACTTGGTCACCGGTTTATGTCTAAAGGATTCTAGATGCGCAATCAGTCCTTAGATCCCTTAGCTAAGATTTCAAAGTTTAGCATGCTATTAGTCACTTACCGAGAATCTGTTGCGGCAAGGAATCTCTCAGCCTCGAGGAGAAGAACCTTAAGTGAGCGTCCCCACTCAAGGGGAGATCCTGTCGTGCAGCCGCTGCCGTGCAGGAGAGCTCAAAGGGCTCTTGGGCTGTCCACTGTTTATGGAGTAAGAGAATTGACCTACAGTCATATTCTCATGGGAACAAGATACCCAGGTTCCCACTCCAGACAGGGTTTTGGTTATGTTGCCAGCCATCTCCCACAGTTCAAGTGCAACTCATCACAACTCCCGCTGATGGCCATGGCTTGAGCAGGAGCTGGGGGGGGGAAAAGGGGAGAGCACACCGCCACACAGCTTCTCTGGGCAACCTGTTCCAGCGCCTCACCACCCTCACAGTAAAGAATTTCTTCCTAATATCTAGTCTAAATCTCTGCTCTTTCAGTTTAGAACTGTTACCCCTTGTCCCATCAAAGCTACACCTCCATGTTCTGGGATGCGAGGAGTCAGGCACTTCCCAGCTGGTGATTCACCACCCCTTAAACTCACAGTTTAGGGTGGGAGAAGGTGCCCTCGCTCAAGATTAGACTCTGTTCGCCAAGCGTAGACTAGCCAGCCTGTTTCCAGTGGTTTAGCAATATCTAATGTTTTAGGAGCGTTTTATATGGTTTTGAGCTTCAAAAGATCCTTCATTCAATTTCTTCTGTTACACAAAGTTTTATTACACCACACTGGCGATTTGACACTTGAGCAGGTGAGAGTTTGTCTCGGGATAAAGAGACGGTATCACTCTCCTCTTTTTTGTCCTGGCGGTCTGGTTTTGAAAATCTGTTCCAATAATGCTCAGTAGTTCACTGCTCTGAACCCGTACACGTTCTGCTATCAGAGGAGAGGAGGGTACTGAAGAGTCACCCACGGCCATGCTGACACTCACAGTTCCCTTTCAGTGAAATATCCGCTACTGCATAGTACGAACAAGTACTCCCCCCACATACCGCTGCTCGATGAATGATTTATCCCGTGGAAATATTTCGATCTTAGCAGGTCTTCACATTTTAGAGATGATCTATAATTTGTACGTGTGCTTTGAACTTGGTGCGTGTCTCTACCTTTCTCCTCTGCGATGCCTTCCATCGCTGGCTGCAGTGATGTTGGGATACAGACATGCCATTTTACAGCGATTTCGATGGGAGTTTTGGACTTGAAGATATTTTGATATCAAATTGCTTTTTAAGATTCTACAGGAGTGTCTCCTCATTTAAGAACGGCTCACTGCAGCCTTTGCTGATTGCAGATTTCTCGTATCGGTGATGAATTGCCTCCAGTCAGCCCTAGAGAATGAGTTTATTCATCATCGTTGCACATGCCAATAGGTGTTAATGGAGTTAGTCCGAGCTCCCTGGGGATGGACCTTTGGCTTGCTGTATCCTTCCCCCCTATTCTAGAAGTAACACAAATTAGTTCATCGTTTAAGATTCATTATGGCATAAATTAACCATTTTGCACGGTTCACCATTACAATGATCTATGTTTTCCCCAAGCACTAGACGGCAATTCATAAAGCACTAACTTTCACCTGTGGCATCTTCCATGGATTGAAAATGCTTTTGGAAGCCTCCTCGGCTTCTGCAGGGACCCAACAGCCCGTAGGGATGCGCTGGCAGCCGCTGCACGTTACAGTTACAAGTAGAGGCTGTTATTTCGCTTACTAATTCATTTGCAATGTCAAAATTCCCCGCTGTGACCTAAAGAATGTCTATTTGCAAATAATAAAAAAAAAAACCCAACAACAAAACCCAAATGCATTTCTGCCTGGTACGGTGTCATGATTGCTGTTTTCTCTCCCGCCTTTAAAAAAAGCTCCCTGTCTGACACACGAGGTCTGGCAACCGCTGCTGCCGAAGTGTGCAAGCCCGGCAGAGCCAGCTGTCCGCCCCCTCTGCCAGAAGTTCATTTCTCAGGGCAGAGTCAGCAGAAGCGAAGATCTGCCCCGTCCCCGGCAGCTTCAGCGCAAAGTCCGGCTTCAGCCGGAGCTCGGCAGGCCACGATTTTTAACGATGGGGCCGCAGTTCTGATTGGGAAATGAGCACGTGGATTAAAGTTAATTCCCACAGTTGGATCATGCATGCAACCCCCATGACATAAAGTATATTACCTAAACTGTGTTATATCTTCTTGGCAGAATATCTGAGAGAGATTTCTTAGCAAACTACCCAGATTAATACACTCTTAGCAGTGGAGGCTTTCCTCCGCCTCTATTAAATGGCCTTTCAATTTCCTGTTTTCTGGTTGTCTTGTCTCTGTAACAAACATGTACTTACAACTACAAGAACTCAGGAAAAATGCTGCATTTGGAATGAAGTGATAAAAGTCTGTTAAAACAAACTTCTGCTTGTGTAAATAAGAGGAATACTGATGTCAAAAAAAGCTACAATGATTTATATCAGTCAAAAACACAGGCCCATTGACTTAAAAATGTTTGTCCTGATTTATTTTAAGAGGCGTAAGAGACTCCAAGTCTCCTAAAATCAGACCCAAAAGCTTTTGGGGAGATTATCTTGGAGGTTATAGAATTGATTGAAGACTTGATGAACAGATAAAATTTTTGCAAATCCAAAAAAGACCGTTTAATGAGAAACCCAGCAAGCCCTTCTGCTTTACTTATGCCAACAGCATGCTTTTGCGTGATATGATTTAAGAAGCCAGTCACTTTTTTTTTGTTTTAATCATTGCGTAGGACACTGTAAAACATTTATGCTGATGTTACACACAGCGGTTTTTAGTAATTGGCAGTGAGACTGAGAGCTGGGCTCCAGGTGGGAGAGCGTGCCAGCGGCCGAGGCCATCCGCCCCTACTCTGCAGCCCGGCTGACCTTTCCAGCTGCTTCTCACTTTCAGCTGTTTACTTTCCTTATCAGTCCTGTATCTCACCAATACCCCTCCGAAGAGCTCTGTCCTGCCGAACTGGATCCACAGCAAAGTTCAGCAGGAGGCTGCTGCCCTCTGTGAACCGGTTATCGCTCGGAAATTTCATTTTCCCCTTGCCAAAGCGTTTAACGAAAGCACGCTTTCGGATGCAGCACTAACGAGGTGATTTTACTGGGAGGCCATGGGCGCAATTTCACTTGATAGCTACTGATCGTTAATTGCAGAGCTAATATAATTATACAGAGGCCAGTTGAGTTAAAGCGGATTTCTAAAAGGGCCTTGTACCATACTGGCACCGGTTTCTCGAAGAGCCAGAGAAATCTTCAACAGATGAATTCTTCCAGTCCTTACTCCTAGCACAGTTCATATTGCAGGCTCGCCGGCTGAGGAGGACGTCCTCTGGGATAGGGGTGAGTATAAAAAGTAATACAAAAATATAGCACTTGGAAAACGTTCCACCTAACATTAAAAAGGCTTGTCATCTAGGTACAAGGTTCCAAAAATGAAGGGATGGCAACTGCCTGGTGATAGAGAGAAGGGTGAAGAAATATTGAAATATTTGAAAGGTATTTTCAAAATGTTCACCTGTGTGCAATCTGGTTATTATGGGCTCATTTTGCACTCTTCAAAAATAGCTGTTTTCAAAACTCACCTTTTCACACACATGAAGAAATAATTTAAAAATCACGTTGGCAAAGCCAATGAGCACAACATTCATGAAGTACAAATTACCATCTCTCATCAGAAGCTTCTCACACTGTTTTGATCTTTCATCATATAGACTTGTACTGCCCTAGAAGGCTCACGAATCATAGAATCATAGAATCACAGAATCGTTTAGGTTGGAAAAGACCCTTGGGATCATCGAGTCCAACCATCAACTCCACTCTACAAAGTTCTCCCCTACACCATGTCCCCCAACACCACATCTAAACGAGTCTTAAACACATCCAGGGATGGTGACTCCACCACCTCCCTGGGCAGCCTGTTCCAGTGTCTGACCACTCTTTCTGGGAAGAATTTTTTCCTCATGCCCAGTCTAAACCTCCCCTGTTGCAGCTTGAACCCATTCCCTCTTGTTCTATCACTAATTACCTGTGAGAAGAGACCAGCACCAACCTCTCTACAATGGCCTTCCAAGTAGTTGTAGAGAGTGATGAGGTCTCCCCTCAGCCTCCTCTTCCTCAAACTAAACAGTCCCAGCTCCTTCCATTGCTCCTCAATCTCAGAACATGTCTTAAAATAATTGAACTGATAAAGTCAAGTGCTAATTAAAGTTTTCCGCAATTGAGAAAGATCATTCAGAAACGTGTTATGCTTACTTTTGTGGCAGCAAGTCATTATTAAAACCTCCTTTGGCCAAGCTCTTCTGCACATACTGGCATGATAATAAATATTTTATTGCTTTAAAGCCAGAGGGGTCTGTAAAAAATTTGGATTCCATGATTTGTTAAACTTGCTGCATATCAGCTGTACTCGTACATGTTCCCATGCCGTGACACAGGTGAGCAGGTTAACCCAACCGTCTGTGTGCGTACCCCAGCCAGGCTGGAGGCAACGCGCGTCGCCCTGGTGTACTTTCACTTGTAACTCAGGTACTCAGACTGCCTCCGCAGCAGCAGTGAGTGAGGATGCGCATGGATGGAGCAGCTGACACAGTAATTTTACCCCTCAGTAACTTGTATAACAGCTCTCAGCTCTTGTTCATGTGTCTGAGTCTTTGATCGCCTCCTCGACTCCTTTTATATCACAAGGCTTTATTAGGATATCTTTTTTTTTTTTTTCTGTGAGCTGCGAAGTCTCACTCAGCATCATTTTAATGAATCCATACTGTTAACACCATCTTTCAATTGCATGAAGTTTTCTAGAATCATAGAATCACAGAATTGCTGAGGT
The DNA here is from genome assembly GCF_963924245.1 of Chroicocephalus ridibundus. NCBI lineage: Eukaryota > Metazoa > Chordata > Aves > Charadriiformes > Laridae > Chroicocephalus > Chroicocephalus ridibundus. The sequence goes on from NC_086284.1 coordinate 1,936,385, forward strand.
TGGAAGGGACCTTTAAGATCATCGAGTCCAACCTTTAGCCTACCCTGACAAAAGCCACTTCTAAACCATGTCCCTCAGTGCCCCATCTACCCTTTTTTTAAACACCTCCAGGGATGGTGAATCCACCACCTCCCTGGACAGCCTATTCCAATGTTTAATAACCCTTTCAGTGAAAAAATGTTTCCTAATATCCAATCTAAACCTCCCCTGACGTAACTTGAACCCGTTTCCTCTCGTCCTATCACTTGTCACCAGGGAGAAGAGGTCAGCCCCCATCTCTCTACAACCTCCTTTCAGGTAGTTGTAGAGGGTGATGAGGTCTCCCCTCAGCCTCCTCTCCTCCAGGCTAAACAACCCCAGCTCCCTCAGTCGTTCTTCATAAGGTTTCTAGTAGAAACAACGGTCCGGGTCAGGCATGTGGCACATTACTAGTTGGAAGGTCGGTCGTGCTCCTTTAAAGAACAAACTGACTTCTAAGGAAAAAGATTACACACCTCCTTTTTGCCTTCAAAACCTTCTGCTGCGACATGTATGATGTTACTCAAAAATAGTATCATTGTGCTAGATGTAAAAATGTACTCTAGCACTGTGCAGAGAACTATTTTTGAATTTAAAATATGACTAAAATTTGTAGCTGGACTACAGCAGTATTCAAGTTCTGTTGAAGGCAACTGCAAAACCTATGCCACCTTCTACGGGAGGAAGGTCAATGCCTATGAAAAAAATCAGTTTAAAATAAATCAACATTATATGCTTGTGTATCACTATAAATTGTTTCTCTTTAATAGAAATTAAGATGTTAAGTAGTGCATTGTCTTCACAGTTCTGCCCATTTCTGCCCATTTGGACGCTGAGGATCGCATACGTGCACTACAGGGTTAATGTACTGCTTAGGACATCTGTAGTAAGATGGAAGGAAAACAAGAAAAAAAAAGCCAAGATTTATATTAGAGAGGACAGGAGAATTTATCGACTGAAGTGTGTTTATCTCCATGCTCATTTTTCATTTTAAGAGGTGTAAGCATAAACCATCATCATTATCACTTAAAACTAGCCAAAGCCAGGAAAAAGGTCCAAAGGTCCGATTAAGGTCTTAATTGCACAACTGCAGATGGTTTTTGTCCGGACGACAGTGAAGTCTCTCGCTGCTGAAGAGTAACATTGTGAGAGCATATGTCAAGGAAGTAAACTGTGACAAAAGGAACCTAGTGACAGATGACAAAGTAAGCAAGGGACTGACAGCCAGGACGTATGGATCCCGTTCCCAGCTCCATCGCTGTCGGAGTATGTGACCATGAACAAGAACCCTCTGCATGTCCCTCCATCTGTAACGTGCCTGAGAAAATATGGAGTTAGCACAGTGGCATTAACCACGTTTATATAAAAAAACCAAAAAATTAAAAAAATTCTTTGAACTTTTCTGCGTGGGGCAGGCTGCAGTATTAAAGATTTTTAAGACCAGAGAGGATCCTACTGCAGGAATCTGCTGTTTTGTGGTGGCATGCGATCATCTGTGGTGTTTTGTCTGTAACCTTAGGTCTTGTATTTGTTAGCGGTGAATAGAAGAATGCTGGGGCTGCTGCATCTGGAGCAGACTTTTGTGAATCCTTGTGGATTAAACACCAAGCATATAATTGCTTGCAGTTGTGAAAGGCTGGCACGATGATCCCTGTGGTGCCTTCAAATCCCATGGTCGGACCCAGTTTGATGTCCTGTATAACGCCATATAAATTGAGCCCATAACTTCTGACCGAGCTAAAGCATACCTTTATAATGTATATATTTTACTGTATTACTCTAGAGACAGTATCACTCCATATATGTATGCACATATACACTTTCCATAGAGCAATAATACCAAGAAGAGCAGTCCAAATCTACAGCAGATGAAAACGTTCTATCCCCTTCTAGACGGGGAGCTCACCACAGCTCTCTCTGATCCAGTTGGCCCAGACTCTTCTATAGCACTTGCAGTTTTTCTGTATGTCCATATCAAAACTTACGGCCCCTGTTGTGTTAGGCTTCTTGTGTCATGACGAACTTAAATTAACAGCCTGCATCAAAGGATGGGATATAGTCTCTGCAAAATCTAATAAACCAGGAGACACACGGCTGGACAATGCCAAGGATTCTCAAGGTATGTGGTTTGAAAACCGCTACAGTGTAAGTTTGTAACTGCAGCTCAATTCATTTCCTGAGAGGAAAGATAATGCCATAAAAGAATAGACAATATAAGGTCCCTCTTTGTATGTCAGAGATTCATTCTCTGGTAAGTTTAAAGAGTATTTCATTGGCATTCTCTTAGATGCCAAACTGTTAAATGCAATGCCACGGCACAAAGAAGTTACTTAAATTACTGGAGGAATAAATTAGCTCTTATAACACGCTTTGAAACTTCAATTGCATTCTGTAGCAACCCGCAAATCCCCATGTGTATATAGAATCCCACTCCACAAACCATTGTTTCCTTCCTGCTGCTGAAAAACAGCTTAAATAAAATCCTCTGAGTTCAATGCTGAATATAAGTGTGCATTTCATTGCTTTTACAGCTTCTTTGTAACACTCTTTCTAGTTTTTTAATCAAGAATTTAACCATTGCTTCTATCAAATTTGCATTCAAGAGAGGCTTGCATGTTAGACAAAGTGCATTCATGTGCATCTGACAGCAAGCGCTCTGCATCTTGGACATAACGAATCTAAATCAGATTCAAGCTTTATTTTTGCAGCGCCAGGTAAATTTTAGAAACCCCACACTTGTAATTTGTCTCTCACCAAGTTGCACAAAATAAGTTTGATGGCTATTGTCAGCCAGTAGGAGGTAACAGATGAGAAGTCCCCTGGCAAGGCACTATTCAGTGTCTGCACAACAGCAGGGAGACAATTCATGGTGCAGAGAAAACCTTATTTTTACTTTTATAAATATACAACACATGCCTGCTCCGAGAAGCATATAAGCTAGAATTTTAAAATGAAGGAAATAAAGTATGTGAAAGAGTCAACGCAGTAATAATGAAGTCAAGCCCATATATATGTGTGTGTGTATATATACGCCTTCCTGTGACAGTGCGTGCATGAGCTAAAAATGCTGAAAATGCTGTGAGCTCGTTAAGAATAACCCTTCTCAAAACCTTGTCCTATATCCTCAGCGGCCAATAGTGGGAGATCCTATCTGCAGCCATTTCTGCAGCCCATTTAGAAATGAGCTACTGGAGACGCAGAGCTTCCCTCACTCCCCGTCTCGTGCTTCTTACCAGCCCATCGCAGAAGAGGTCTGCAGGAGTTCCCACCTTTGCCACTTGACCTGTTGCGCGGCCCCAGGCGAGCGATGTCTCCGTTTCCCTGCCTACGTCTGTTCCTCTTGCATATACAGACCGTAAACTTCTACCGAGGGGTTACCGTGCAAGGCCCCAACCATATTTCCAGGTATTCTTGAAATTGAGATAATAATTATATCAATTCAGGGTGAGGAAAAGAAAACAGAGCTCTCTTCTGACAGTTCACACACAGCTTTATGGTTTTGTCTTGACCCTCGATCCAGCACTGATGGGTAGAAGACAGATGTACCAAGTCGAGCTTTATATGGCAACTCTCTCCCAGGGATATTGTGGACGTTGTGCCCCCAGCCAGAGGCTGAGCTAACAACCTGGGGAGCTTTCTGGATTTCAGACTGCTGTTTTGGGAGAACAGTGTCTGACAAGTCCCAAAGCAAGCTATGAAGCCCCTTTGTTTTGTTGTGCTTTGAAACAGTGTCAGGCAGGAGAAGCTGATTTACTTTTGAGAAAACTGTGTGAAATCCTTTCAATGATAATGAGTTAATTCAGTTAGCTCACTGTGAGCTACTCAGGGGCACTAGTTAAAAAAAAAAAGGTGTTCTGCTCATGTCTGTACAAAAAGAGGCTGTGGTTTGCGAGTTCTGAGAAGGTGCCTTGAAAAACATTAAGAAGCAGAATAAAATTCCCGTAGTGTCTAGAAAATCGGAGCCCATCCCAAAGAAGTGCCACATTTACCTTCACCCACTCAGGTCCAATGTCGGGAAATAACAATTCCCCACATCATTCAGGAACAGACCAAAGCTGTCAGCCTGGCCAGCAGTCCCGTGGCGTGGGAAAGGCCTTTTAATGTCTTATTTCCTCCTCCTACAGCTTCTCTGCCTTTTATCAAGCAAGCGCGGACCATAAATTTGTTTTTCATTATTAGTGTCTGCCTTCTATGGTAGCTGTGCTGATGTCTGCTCTTTTGCATCTTGTCTTTAATAGTCCTTAATCACCTACTTCTCCTCTAATGCAAAATTAAGTAAAGTCTACCAGAAGGTTTAGAGGGTTAGGAGGCTGCAAGCTACACGGTTGGTAGCTACAGAAGCCAGCATTGTCCTGCCCTTTTCTCAGACAGGGAAGTATTATATCTTCAGAGTTTGCTGCTGTCGTGGTTTCGGCTGCGATGGAGTTGACTTTCTTGCTAGCAGCTGGTGTAGTGCTGTGTTTGGGGCTGGGATGGGAATGGTGTTGATATAGCACACCGGTGGTTTTGGGTGTTGCCAAGCACTCAAGCCCTTTTCTGCTCCTCACCCCACCCCGAGAGCGAGTAGGCTGGGGGTGCACAAGGAGTTGGGAGGAGACACAGCCGGCACAGCTGACCCCAACTGACCAAAGGAATATTCCATACCACAGGATGCCATGCTCAGTATATAAAGCTGGGAGAAGGAACGGGAAGATGTTCGTAGCTATGGCATTTTGTCTTCCCAAGTAACCATTACGTGTGATGGAGCCCTGCTTTCCTGGAGATGGCTGAACACCCGCCTGCCGATGGGAAGCGGTGAATGAATTCCTTGTTTTGCTTTGCTTGTGTGCGCAGCTTTTGCTTTATTTATTAAACTGTCTTTATCTCAACCCATGAGTTTTCTCTCCCCACGACACGGACAGATGAGTAAATTTAAGTGATCAGTTCTGCAAAAGACCAAATAAAAGTTATTCTTGCCTGGGTTGATCTAAAGGTTCAAATCTTTTTCAGTTAAAATTTTGGAACTTTTGTTGTTAAATGCATTATATCTAGTAAATGAAACTCAAAAGTAAATTCACACAGTGAAAAATCTAGGAAAATCTGTTCTCAGTAAATTATTTTCTTATAATTGA